>NC_045990.1:10104842-10444842 GCF_010909765.2 Amblyraja radiata
TGCGGACAAATCACCCTCGGTCTCAGGGTATTTCTATGCCCACAACGTTGTTACACGCTGTGTTAATATTGTTATATGGTTCTATTGTAAAAGTGCTAAAGCGGACGTTCAGCATGCTATTGATCATCTCACTGTATATCACTCGTTAGCGTTCCAACAGGCAATATTTCTGCTGAAGGTCCGTGTCTTCTTGACGACTTTTTTCTCAGCCTACAAGATATGTCCTTTCTGGAATGCGGGAATCTTGAGCGAAACACAAATCAGCGGTGGGCTTTATAGAGGTGATAAAATCATGAGAGATAGATCGATAGATGCACACGTCTCTTGTTCAGAGTAGGTGAATCGAGGTCCTGAGGACTAGGTTTCAGGCGAAGGGGAAAATATTTAATAGGAATCCGAGGGATACATTTTTCACACAAAGGGTGGTGGGGGTATGGAACAATCTGCCAGAGGAGGTACTTGAGGCTGGGACTATCCAACGTTTGAAGAACACCGTTAGACAGGTACATGGATAGGACAGGTTTGGAGGGATATGGACCAAAACGCAGGCAGATGGGGCTAGTGTAGCTGGGGACATGTTGGTCGGGGTGGGCAAGTTGGGCCGAAGGGAATGTTTCCACGCAGTACAACCCTATGACTCTGGACGAACTCAGGCTGTATCTGTGGTGTGACCCAACGCGAAAGGTCGTCAGTCCATCCCTTCCTCAGATGCTACCCGGCCGCTGAAACCCTCCAACACTTTACGTTTTTGCCCCTTTCATTGTTAATCATCGCACTGAAGTTTTTCGATGAATGACAGTTTCAATATCAGTAAATTGCTCAACGTGTGATGTTTACTAATGTTTACCGGGTTTCTCTTCCCCATTGTCTGCACTTCCGTGAGCAGAAAAACCAATATAGATATTTTGATGGGGCGTCGTGATGTATCCATCTTCTTAGCTGGAAACACTTCCTGTTTCTGAAAACAGTGAGTGAAGCAATTTTGAAACATAAACTTCCATTTTCTGAATACCCGCTACTTTCTGTCAAACTCGGCTGTGAATAGGGATTTTGAGGAACTCGGGGATATTTTTTAACACCTTGCTTTCTCGATGTGGACGTGGAAGCATTTGCACCCAGGCGAGACAAAAGTAAACTTGTTTTGCACTCTCATGCTTTAGTTTTCTCTCACTAGAAATGGTTATACCAAAAGCCCTCCATCCTTTCCTAGCCAATCTCTCCTGCTCAAAGCCGAGTTTCAACAATGTCATTGTTCAACAATGGTTTGTGCGTCCACGTTGCATCCAGCGCGCATTGAGCAAGCATTCAGTTTCCGCTTTGAGTGTTATCCTATTACTGGGGTATGATCTTAAATTGCTTTAAAGAACGGACTGTAACTTTGAGACATAAAATACAGGCAGATGTTTAATTTAATCCTGATATCGTGTACATTCTGGGAAAGGGGACCAAGCCTCAATTGAGCAGGCAGGAACATCCGCCGCCCTCCACACACCCAGACTTTCACCCTCTCTCATTTTACACATCTCTCCATGATCTCAGGAAGAGCCACTAACCCCGCTGTGCATGAAACTCAGAACATGTTAGTTACAGGAAGCGTCTCTCTTGACCTCTGCGACTACTGACCAGAAGAACATTGAGCCCAACCAACGCAGTCAAACAAAGTTCCCTTTATTGAGCATTAGGATTAACAGAGACACGCTGGCAGAGAATGGCGCTGATCAGCGGTTTATACAATCTACAGACTCCTCAGATGAGAGGACCGTTCATTTCACGGCCCCCAAGGTCCCGTTGTCTCCTGAACACCTGGGCCAGTGGGGGGCAGGGAGGGAATGACTACTGCGACTGTAGGGGTAAGGACCAAGATGTTGTGCGGGTGGGAGAGCACTTTGGAGATGCGCTGATCCTATGAGAGGTGTGGCTTCTGTTAGAGATTTTGTGAGCGCATTGTTTTTCACTTGCTACCGTGTCGGTGACAGAAAATGAAGCATGTTCACTCATAGAAGCCCAGTTAAAGTTGCTGCACGCTGAATAACATATTACATTGAGCTTTGCACAGACAAGCGGCGGGATGAAGGAAGTGACCATCTTAAATGCGAGTGTAACGCTGACAACTGGTCCATTAGGTAATTCTGTAGTAATTCAGCGGGCCATTCAGCATCTCTGAAGGACATGGATTGGCGACGTTTCAGATCGTGACTCTTATTCCGACATTTCTGCATTCCCTATTTCGACATGACTGTCCTCTTGATTCAATTTTACTGATTGTATGCCTTGGTTGTCATCTTCCCCTCAGCTAACAATGATATATTCTACATACTCCTTGACCATCGTCCCCTTTGATCTCTCGTTCACACCGTGCTCCTCCTTATCTCAGTGTCTCCCTCTCCCCTGACTCAGTTTGAAATAGGGTCTCGACCCGAAACGTCACCTATTCCTTCTATCCAGAGATGCTGCCTGTCCCGCTGAATTACTCCAGCATTCTGTGTCTATCTTCGGTGTAAACCGACATCTGCAGTTCCTGCCTACATATTTCTGCATGCGGGATTTTCAATGCCGTGTTATGGTAATGAAGCAAAACGGAATCTCAGCAGTGGACTTTAAAGTGGGTGCAGCGGGGAAAGGAAGGGAGGGAGAGCGCGGCCGACTCAGTCAAGTGGCCAATCTCAGGTAATGGTCGCACACCTGATCCACATGTGCGGGGGGACATTTACAGCCGGACGCACTGTCTTGCTTTTCCCATCTATAACACCAATGGAAAGATCACTGCGCTAGTTTTTCACAGATGACGGGGTGCTTGGAATTACATGGCCAATCGTGCCACGATCCATCTTTAGGACCACTGCGCAGTCCTTCGTCGAATTCCTTGTGACCATTGGGTTCACCATCCGCCCAAAACCTGAGGGAGAAAGAAGATAAATGAATGGGCCGTTGGAATATTGGGGAATGGACCAGTTCTAAATAGCAATATTTTGCCGTTGGGTTGTACAGACGGCTGGGTTGAGCATGTCACCTTATTCAGTACCGGAAACATGGAAACTCTTTGAGTGTTTCTGCAGGACCACATTCCTTAGAAGCGGCTGCCACTCGATCCAAGACACTGGCGTGTCTCCTTTTACTCTCGCTCCCGACATTCGACCATATGTGTTCATGAGTCATAGAGTGATACAGATTGGAAACGGGCACTTCGGCCTAACATACCCTCACCGACCAACATGTCCCAGCTACACTACTGCAAACCTGTCCTGTCCATGTAGCGGTCTAACTGTTTTTAAAAAATATTAGAAAGTCCCTATCTCAACTACCTCCTCTGGCAGATTGTTACATAAAAATATAGAAAATAGGTGCAGGAGGAGGCCATTCGGTCCTTCGAGCCAGCACCGCCATTCATTGTGATCATGGCTGATCGTCCCCTATTAATAACCCGTGCCTGCCTTCTCCCCATATCCTTTGCCTCCACTGGCCCCTACAGCTCAATCTAACTATCTTAAATCCTTCCAATGACTTGGCCTCCACTGCCCTCTGTGGCAGGGAATTTCATAAATTCACAACTCTCTGGGTAAAAAAAGTTTTTGCTCACCTCAGTCTTAAATGACCTCCCTTTTATTCGAAGACTGTGGCTCCTGGTTCTGGACTCGCCCAACAGTGGGAACATTTTTCCTGCATCTAGCTTGTCCAGGAGAAGGCAGGAGAATGGGGTTAGGAGGGAGCGATAGATCGGCCATGATTGAATTGTGGTGTATACTTGATGAGCGGAATGGCCTAATTCTGCTCCCATCACCTTTGACATATAACCTTATAACACGATCTCCCAACTTCAAAACTCAATACTCTGACTGATAGAGGTCAATGTGCCAAAAGCCCTTTCGACACACATTAACACTATATACACACACGAGGGACAATTTACAATTTTACCAAGCCAATTAGCCTACTTAACACTGTACGGGAGTGTGGGAGTAAACCGGAGAACCCGGGAACACCCACGCAGGTCACGGGGAGAACGTTCAAATTCCCTACAGACAGCACCCGTAGTTAGGATCGAAACTGGATATCTGTCGTTGTATCTCAACCGCTGAGCCTCCGTGCCGGCCTTAATGTTTTGTGCAGTATTTCTCGTGTTGCCCTCCCACTAACCTTACGTTTCCACTTTGTTCCTAATGTCCAAACTTTGGAAATTTTGAGAACTCTTCTTCTTCTGTCAAAAGTAGGACCTCGACCCGAAACGTCACCTATCCATGATCTCCAGAGATACAGCCCGGCCTGCTCAGTTACTCCAACACTTCATGTAATTTTTCTCTCCGCAACAAAAAGATGGAATTTCTTGGAAACTGAGGGTCAGCGGCGCAGGGCAACCTTGTAAATAATGCTCATTATTCTGAAAAAAAAATAAGATACAAGCAGACCTGAAGGACCACGAGTGCAAGTACCTCACCGTGGGATTCAAAGCGCCACTCACTTGACATTTGTGTCGTAATCCGTGCCGTCTACCCAGCGCCAGGTTCCTTCGACAGCAGAGTCATGGAGTCCTATCCAAGTGTCCACATTTGTGTTACTCCGGATATAACCCTGCCCGATAAAATAACAGTAGCCCACGTGAACAGATGTCATCGCGTTAGTGACACGGACAAAGATTTATTTGCGCCATCAATGTGACACCCACCTGTATTCCACCGGTACATTGGCAGATTTGGATGTCCGGTTATATGAAATTACATGGAATGACCATAGACTGTTCCCAGTGTCTAATCCATCAGAAATGCTCCATCATGAAGGTCTAAATCACAGACTGACCAGTTCCCTCCCACTCCCACTCCTCCACTCTTAACCCTTCACGTAACTGCTTTATTCTCCAAAGTTCTCTCTTATTCCACGATCCTTGTCGGAGGTTAGGAGCAATGAAGGAATAAGTAAGGTGGGGGTTTTCTGCCGTCTTCGTATCGGTGATGGGGCCTGTTGTTGATCACCTGCCGTTTTCCCCAACCCCTGTTGGCTCTTCGTCCGTAGATTAACCCCCCCCCCCCCCCCCCCCCCCCCCCTTTCCCCCACATTTATTCAACTGCTGACGTTGTTGACAGAAAGTAATGCTGGGAGATATTGACTTTTCACATCCTCCTACTGACTGTGGCAAGTTAAATTGATTCAACATTTACTCCCCATTTTGAGGATATTTGAATATTACATACAAAGAGATTTCGTGCCTCAGACGGCGTAAAGGTTAATCTGTGTAGGAAGGAAATGCACCGGCTGAAGAATTCAGCCACAGTGAGTAGGAGGATGTGAAGAATTCATCAGTCTGAAGAATGGTGTCGACCCGAAACATCACCCATTCCTTCTTACAGAGATGCCGCCTGTCCCGCTGAGTTACACCAGCATTGTGTTTAGTCTAGGATAGTTAACACAGTTAGCAAGAAGCAGCTTTCCCTTCCCTCTATCTGTTGAAATTGTGTTTGGCTTGGTTTAGTTCACGTATCGTATTATCCGAAGAAGGGTCTCGACCAGAAACGTCGTCCGTTCCTTTTCTCCAGAGATGCTACCTCACCCGCTGAGTTATTCCAGCATTTTGGATCTACCTTCGATTTAAACCAGCATCTGCAGTTCTTTCTTACACGTGTTATGTGGTTTGATTGGATAGCAAGCAACAGTTTCCCACTGTATTTCGGTACAGATGATAGTAATAAACTTAAACCTACATCTAATCAGTAGTTCTGCTGAACGCGTGTTACGCGCGCACCTTCCTCCGCCTCCTCGGGGTATCCCCTCATTCGACAGAGACAGCGTAATTGGATGTGGAACCAGCATCTGCATCTGCACTACATCTGATCCCCAAATCCTATCTGTCCATCAACGATTGCCACGTGCATCGTCCCCAGGCAACTTCATGCCGTTGGGGAAAACACAAAGTGCTGGAGTAACTCAGCACGTCAGGCAGCATTTGTGGAAGGAATAGCTGGGCAACATGTCGGGTCGGGGCTCTTCTTCAGCCTTCATGTAATTGGAGGTTCCTGCAAGTTGCGCCACTAGTTGCTTCTTTCCTTCAATTCATCTATATATTTAGATGAATTAAGATGAAAGTTTAGATGAATTAAGATTAATTACCGGCTGGTTATTTTTATTTTGGTATAGGAAAATTCCTGACACAATTTAGAGGGGAAAACAGAAACCTACATTTATATTAAACGGGGGGCAATCAAAAACAGCGGTGCCGAAAAGTACCTGACCCCACCGAAAGGCAGTCCTCTGCAGGTCATCTCTCTGGGTTGACCCAAGAAGCTGATGCAATAGCCACTGGGAAATTCCCCCTCCTCTGACGTACAGCGCCGATACACAGAGCCACAGACTGTTCTAATGTGCTTGGGCGATCTCCAGAGTTTAGAACCTATCTTCAAAGCTTCAGAGAATGGGACATAAACTTCGACGACAACGAATATCAAGCCCTTGCGGACTTTGACAACAGCTGAACAGATAATGTCTATGCGCGAATCAGTCCACGTTTCTCCAATTATTCAGACATTCCTTTCTCAGTAATAGATCCGAATTTCTGCCGAACCATAGTATTTTTCCAACATGGTTGCTGAAATTCTAATTTCCCTTCCTCGTCTGATCTCACCCTTCCCCTCTAAAACTGTATTGACCATTCGACTGTGTATATCGTCTTGATGTTTCTACAAACGACATCAAGATTCTTTTATAGAGTATATTATTTTTTTGATCATCAATAAATGTGGCACGTGCTCTCTGCAAGATAAAAGGGATATTATAAACCATGAATAATGGATGATATGGACCAGCTTGGACAAACTAGGGGTTGAGAAAATCCTAACTAAAGCTTCCTCTTTCTGCATTCTCTGCCCCAGAATAATGGGCCGTGGAATGTGGTGCAGGAGAATGCTGTCCAGCATGTGAGCACCAGTGAGAGGGTCCAGGAGGAGGATTACAAGAATGGTCCCAGGAATGAGGAGGTTAACCTATGATGTGCATTTATCGGCACTGGTCCTTTAGAAGAATGAGGAGAGATCTCATTGAAACATACAGAATAGTGAAGGGCTTGGATAGAGTGGATGTGGGGAGGATGTTTCCACTAGTGGGAGAGTCTAGGACCAGAGCTCATAGCATCAGAATTAAAGGCCGCCCATTCAGGAAGGAGATGAGAAGTTTCTTTAGTCAGAGGGTGGTGAATCTGTGGAATTCATTGCGATAGGAGGCTGTGTAGGCCAAGCCGGTGGATATTGGTAAGGCAGAGATAGATTCTTGTTTAGTACAGGTGTCAGATATTATGGTGGGAGGGGGGGGGGGGAAGGAGAATGGGGGTGAGGAGGGAGATATAGATCACCCATTATTGAATGGCGGAGTAGACTTGATGGGCCGAATGATCTAATTCTACTCCTGTCACATGATCTCATGACCAAATCGATGTTTCCATTCCAGTGACACAGACAAGGGAAATTAAGAGGTCAGATGCTGATTTCCAGATGGAAATTTACCAATGGAAGAGCAATGGTGAGTGTGATGATGCAACCTAATGGATCCAGCTGCACCAGTCCCACCTACCTGCATTTGCCTAATTTCCCTCCAAATCCTGTCCTATCCACGTACCTGTCAAACTGTTTCTTAAACGTCGGGAAAGTCCCGGCCTCAATTACATCCTCGTTTTAAAACGTTTACTCTGGCCTTAAACTCGTCCACTTTATCCAAGCTCTTTATGAATATATAGGCCCCTACAGTCATTTCCCAGACTCCTACACTACTACTGCCTATTATGCCTCCTGGCATGCAGGGCAGCAACGAAGGGCCTCCACTCAGCAGTGTTGATTCCTTCAGTTGCTGTGTCAGTAACATATTTGTTTTACGAGACAGGGTTGTTAGCCCTGTGCTCAACCTCCAACCTGGAGGACCAGTGGATCGCTCTTCGTCTCGCCTCTACCCTTCGACCTGTCCAGCATGGGAGACCCTAACAGGAGACGAATCTACCACTGGCGTAGCTCTAGGGGTCACTGAGACACACAAGCTCCCCGACCACGACAAGGTTGCAATCCAACGGGGAGTCCTACACTACAGACCAAAGAAAATCCAGCCTATCCAACTTCTCCGGATAGGTCGAACCATTCATATCTGGTAACATCTTCGCAAATATTTACGATTCATTTACAGTTTTATGATATTCTCCCTAAGCCGGGATGACCAGACTGTACACATTGTCCGAACTGTCCGAATGTGGCTTTACCAACGTTTTGTGTGGTTGTAACATTACGCCATAACTCCTGAACCCAATACCCTAACCACTCAAGGCAAGAAACCCCAAACGCCTTGTTCAACATCCCTGTCCAATGGAGTGAAATTCCGTACATGCACCTGAGGACCCCGTTTTAAAAACTCCCCAGGGCGCTAATGTTTACTGTGTTGGCCATGTCCTGTTTAGCTCTACGAGACCACAGCACCGCAAATCTTTGTGAAATAATCTCCATCGCTCTTCCCTCGGCCCATTGGTCCAGTGGGCCCACATCCTGTTGTAATCATAGATAACTTTGCTCACTGCACTGTTCACTATACCATCAATTACACAGTGTCATTAGCAAAGCTACCAATCGTGCTAGGTACTATGTAAATGTGCGGCGACACAGTGACCAGCTCATACAGCTGCGGCCTCGCAGTTGCACAGCCCCGGGTTGGACCCTGTCCTTGGACGCTGTCTATAGGGAGTTTGCAGCTTGTCCCTGTGACCGCATGGGTTTCGTTGGGTGCTCAAATTTCCTCCCACATCCCAAAGAAATGCGGGAATAGAGGTTAGTTTGCCTCTGCACACTGCTGCTAGTGCAGGGAGTGGATGAGGAAGTGGGATACCATAGAACTAGTGTGAATGGGTGATCAATGGCCGGCTTTAACTCGGTGGGTAGAAGGGCCTGCTTCCACGTTGTTTTTCTACATAATAAAAATAAATAACCAAAAACAGCAGTGCACCCAATATGGATCTGGGTTGTATTCATCCTATTAGAAGATTCGTCCAAATATCAACCCTCTATCATCACCCGCAATATCACACTTTCAACCCAACTTTGCAGCCAAGTATTTAACTCGCCTTGCAGCCCATGTCCTCTCGCTTTTCAGACGAGGAGAGCAGGACATTGTTGATCCCGCCCAGCTCCCCGGGCTCTGGGCACTTAATTTGGGGTGAGCATTCAATTTCTCCCCTCACTTCCCCTGACTTTCAAAAGAGTAGAACGATTTCCCTAAGGTGCCAGCCATCCCGGGAGAGGTGGGCAGTAGGTGAGGGGGTGGAGAGCATTATTTTGTGGAGAACAGGTGCGGGAATTGCAGTGGCATAGATCTCCTTGAGTTTGATGGCCCGTTTCAACCCGTTATGAAATCGTTATGGGGATAGAAACATAGAAACATAGAAAATAGGTGCAGGAGTAGGCCATTCGGCCCTTCGAGCCATTCGGCCATTCGATATGATCACGGCTGATCATCCAACTCAGTATCCCATCCCTGCCTTCTCTCCATACCCCCTAATCCCTTTCTAACTCCCTATTAAATATAGCCAATGAACTGGCCTCAACTACATTCTGTGGCAGAGAATTCCACAGATTCACCACTCTCTGTGTAAAAAATGTATTTCTCATCTCAGTCCTAAAAGATTTCCCCCTTATCCTTAAACTGTTAAACATTGAAGAGGTTCACGTGCCGTATGAACACCCGTTTAATATTTAAGCACACAGTTGAATATTAGTACAAAAGCGATGGCTGCCAAGTGAAGTCTAGCTCTGTGTGGTTGGTCACGTGACGGGTGCAGCTCACGACAGATCTTTGCACAATTGACTGCGTTGATTGGTTGAACGCCAGTTCACGCGAGAGTTCGAGCTCGACAAACGAAGGTTGGAGACCAAAGTGGCTCGGCCACCAGATAGCGCCACAAGGTTGACATTACGGAACAATGTTTCAATGTTTAAACTCACTCGGTATTAGCGCCATAACAAGTGCCAGAGAGGACAGCAGGATGCAGAGGCCCAGAAGAACGTAGATGATCAGCGGTGAGACATTTCTTCGAGCAGGATCTCGTCGTTGGAGTCGAAGTCCTGCAAAGTGAAAGTGGAGGTCATCAGTGAAACCAAAATAACGACTCGTTCAACGGCGCAGTCTCATAAATTCACAAGATCAAGGCGCAGAATTAGGCCATTCGACCCATCATGTCTACTCCGTCATTGCATCATGGCTGTGTAGGAAAGAACTGCAGATGCTGGTTTAAATCGAAGTTAGACCCAAAATGCTGGAGTAACTCAGCGGGTCAGGCAGCATCTCTGGAGAGAATGAATGGGTCACGTTTCGGGTCGAGTCTGAAGAAGGGTCTTGACCCGGAACGTCGCCCATTCCTTCTCTCCAAAGATGCTGCCTGTCCCGCTGAGTTTATGCCCCTATCCCACTTAGGAAGCCTGAACGGAAACCTCTGGATACTTTGAGCCCCGTTAAAGGTTTCCGTGCGGTTCCCGGAGGTTTTTGTCAGTCTCCCTACCTGCTTCCACTACCTGCAACTTCCGGCAAACACCTGCAACTTCCGGGAACCGCACGGAAACCTTGGGTGGGGCGCAAAGTCTCCAGAGGTTTCCGTTCAGGTTTCCTAAGTGGGACAGGGGCATTATAATTTTTGTCTACCTTCCTCGGGTTCAATTTGGCAGCAGCCAGAGGAGCCGATTGTTGTTGTCAACACCGGAATTTTAAGGTTACCAAAGGCAGGCTAGACATAGACATGAACAGGTAGTGGAGGTATTGCAATTTACACACAAGAACCCCAAACATCATTCGATCCCGTTAACACAAAGAGGACAAACAACCATTTTTATCTCTCTCCCTTCTCCTCAACATTTCGACTTCCATGTTGTCGACTTCTCTGGTTAATTAAAAAGAAAGTGTAATTAATTCCAGCTCATTCATCGGATCTGGGAAAGCACGATATACAGGAGTTCAGTGATAGCACCTGGCTTCAGATGTTCCGGCTGATATCCATCTACATTGTTCTCTTCCACCTGAAAAGTGATATTTTCATAGTCGACCATTAACTCCATGTTCTCAGCAGGACGATCTGGTATTTGAGGAACTGATAAGAATGAGTCAGTGCATCTGTCGTTTCTGACCTCACAGTTCCTCGTGCCCTACTTTCAATATTATGTGGGGGAAAAACGAAGTTGCTGATATTACTAAAATCCAACCATTTCTGCTTCGAGATGCTGGATTCCAGTGTCAATGCCCAGACATCGGGGAGCCAGAAGGATCTGTCAGTTATAACTTCCCCAAACGTGTTCTCAGGCTTGGTTTCTTGCTAATCTCTGTGCAGGTGTGTGTGCATCCACTATTAGTGGGGTCCCAGGTGAAAAGTGACATTAAAAAGCGGCCCGGTAGCTCGGCCTTTGAAGCCTCACCATCACCTTTATGGCGGTGGAAAATTGCAACCTTCACGTGGTCCGCCCTCTTTCGACTAATGCAGTCAACTCGACGTGCACAAACGGAAGATCAAATAGAACAAGTTGTCCCTCACAATTACGCCTCTGCCACTTCCTCCGGTAGCTCGTTCCATATTCGCACCGCGCTCTTCCTGAAAAGATCGCCCGCTCAGGCCCGTTTTAAATGTTCCCCTCTCACCGTCAATGTATTTCCTCTAGTTTTAACTCACGTACTCCGGTGCAACGATTGTGGCATTTCATCTTAACTATGCCCCTCGTAATTTTATAAACCTCTATAAGGTTAGTTCTTGGGCTCTTGGACTTCGGAGAGATAGATATCCCCACCTAATCCTGCCTTTCCGTATGTGAGACCCACCAGATCTAGTAATATCCTCATATGTCCTTCCGGCGCCCGCTCAAGCTTAATGCCATACGCTCGGTTGCACGACCACTAGGATTGTTCATCCTACTGCAGATATGGCGTTAGTAACGTACTGTACAGCTGTAACAGGGCGCCTCTACAGCTTTCCTCAATATGTTGGTCGATGAGGTCAAGTGGACCCAGTTCCTACATTACCAACCCCGTTTACCCGTGCTTTTAATTTCATGGAACAATGTTTCATGGATAGACCTATTCTCAGTGTATGTGCAGCCTCAGTTCCTCTGCCTCAACAGACATCTGCACTGCCCAGAAACTAACCCTTCCTGTTATAAGCCATAGAGCCACAGTCATTGTTGTACACACAAACCTTTTGTCCAACTTAAAACACAAACATATTACTAGATTTAGTTTCTGCGTTTACGGAGAAAGTGCACATCGCATTCCGTTTGGGTAACTGACAACCCAACCGTATCAACATTACATTCTCCACATTTAGGTAACTATCCCTCACCCGCCCCCGCTCCTCTTTCCCGTGACCCCAACCCAATGCCCACTCATGTATTTCACTCTCTCGACCCCTTATCCCCCGTCCCTTTACACTTATACCCCATTCCACATTGTTTGCATTTCACGGTTCCTCATTTCCTACCTGAAACTCATTTTCCCCCTTTTCATCTCTACCCTTTGTCCTACACATTGCCATTAAAAATCCTCCGCGCATTCACCTACCTGTCAACTGCAAGGCTTTGTGCCGCACCCGCATCTTTTCCAGCTCCCCCCTCCCACCCCCACGCAACTACAATCAGTCTGAAGAGGAGCCCCGCCCCGAAAAGTCGCTTATCCATCGCCCCCTCCCCCCCCCCCCTCCCCACAGATGCTGCCTGGTTCTCTGTCTTACTCCAACAGTTAGTGTTTGCTCAATATTCGAGCACCTGCAATTCTGTGTGTCTTAGGATAAACCCCTTGGAAAATGAAAATTGACATTAGGAACAAATATCTCAATGTACTCTTCCGACATGCCCGACTGCGGAAAAAGACTGCGAGCATCAGAGAGTTAGATATACAACGTTCCTTTTTAATAAGCATCAGGTGGGGTCAAGGAAAGAGCGTTCACGTCGCGGCCCTGTTTTCACCAACCTTTCCGCCACCACGCGCAAGAAGCACAAGAAGCGCAAGACATGCACCATTGTATACAGATGCCGGCGTTCAGCTCTGGCTGATCAACTTCTAATCTTGTTTGTGGACTCGACAAGAAGAAGAAGCATCAGGTTAACCGGGTATAATTTGGAGAAACACAAGCTTCAGTGGATTATATGCTTTCAGATCTGGTGTACAATCCTACCGTTACAGACAAGGTTGGTAAAATGCCCCACCTTTCGTTTTTTAACCATTTTATGAACCTGACTTGCTAATCTGAGGAAGGACATTCTTGCCATAGAGGGAGTACAGAGAAGGTTCACCAGACTGATCCCTGGGATGTCAGGACTTTCATATGAAGAAAGACTGGATAGACTCGGCTTGTACTTAAGATTGAGGAGGGATCTTATAGAAACTTACAAAATTCTTAAGGGGTTGGACAGACTAGATGCAGGAAGATTATTCCCGATGTTGGGGAAGTCCAGAACAAGGGGTCACAGTTTAAGGATCAAGGTGAAATCTTTTAGGACTGAGATGAGAAAAACATTTTTTACAAAGAGAGTGGTGAATCTCTGGAATTCTCTGCCACAGAAGGCAGTTGAGGCCAGTTCATTGCCTATGTTTAAGAGGGAGTTAGATGTGGCCCTTGTGGCTAAAGGGATCAGGGGGTATGGAGAGAAAGCAGGTACAGGATACCGAGTTGGATGATCAGCCATGATTATATTGAATGGCGATGCAGACTCGAAGGGCCGAATGGCCTACTACTGCGCCTATTTTCTATGTTTCTATGTTTCTATGCTACCTTCAAAGATATCAAAGATACGTGGACATATCCCTACGCTACAACAATTCCTTTGTCCTATTGCACATCCCTAATGTACCATGTCATTCTTCCCTGTATTAACATGTACTTGCTGTACTTGATATGTGTCCGCTCAACTGACCAAGCCCTGGACATTTTATTCTGACCTGAAGCATTGCCCGTCATTATGACGCATATGGGGTTTAGGTTAAGCAAAGATTTGTTTTGCGATGAAGTAACAACTGCACCGTGACACCGCTGGAAAAGTTCGCGATGCCACGAAAAAGTGACAGGGTGATTACATCTGCGTAGCAACTTAACAACAAACAAGCAGGGCCAGCGCATTAATTCCTCTGCTGAATGTTTACTGTCTACTATGGAGTTCGCTGTGAATAAGAAGAGATGCAGGTGGAAGACCTTCGAGCTGTGAAGATACTGTATACTGAAGAAACAAGTGTGGCTGGCATGAAGCACAGCATTCACAGAGCGAAGGAGGACCCGATGTGTGGGTGGTGTGGTGTGGCGGGGGGGGGGGGGGGGGGGCATTCAGGTGGAATGGGTAGGCCCAGGCAGTGAAGCTGTTCCATCAGTGAATGGTTCAACATTGGAAAGGGAAAGGGTGCGAATAACTTGATGGTCATTTTGCAAAATGCCAACATAGCCCACATAGCCCAAAATACTCGTACTCCGCGATCATATTGCTGCTACACGCTCAACGTTGATAAACTGGTTCATTGGCCATTGTGCACCAACTGTGACACGACGGGGGATATCACTGCGCTGGTTTCTCGCAAATCCACCCCAAAGTTCCGTTACAGGGTAAATCATTCCAATTTCCACCAATATACATCTCCACACAGTCTTCGTCATTTTCATTATTGGGTTCTCCCTTATTCCAAAATCTATAAGATAAAAGGCCATGGAAAATATAATTTGTTAATAGGATTCCTATTTCACTTAGCTTTATTTGTGCATGCATGTTAAAAGATATGGTGCCGCTAGCATGATCAGTATTTATTCTCCCATCTTTACGTGTTTAGTTTAGTTTAGAGATACAGCGCGGAAACAGGCACTTCGGCCCATCGAGTCCGCGCCGACCAGCGATCCCCCATACGCTTGTACTATTTGACACACTAAGGACAATGTACAATTAGCCAATTAACCTTCAAACCTGAACGTTTTTGGAATGTGGGAGGAAACTGCAGCAACCGAGTAGACGGCACCTGCAGTCAGGATCGAACCGGGTCTCTGGCACAATGCCCCTGTCCCACTTAGGAAACCTGAACGGAAACCTCTGGAGACTTTGCGCCCCATCCAAGGTTTCCGTGCGGTTCCCGGAGGTTGCAGGTGGTTGCCGGAGGTTGCAGGTAGTGGAAGCCCGTAGGGAGACTGACAAAGTTTCCGTCCAGGTTTCCTAAGTGGGACAGGGGCAACAACCCCACCGCTACGACACCGCGATTCACCAAGTGCTCTAGTGAATACCATGACGGTTCCTTTGCTAGGAATCCTGCAAACATGTTTGCTTTGGTTCGGGAACAATAAACACTCAGTAATAAATGTCCAAGACAGGATGGAGTGCATGCTGATGTCAAACCTGTTGTTAATGGTGATCATCGACTCTTACTACTCTAGATAGAGATAGGGGCTTTGGGAGTTGGTGTTGGGATAACGCTTGGAGCTAGATATGGTGCGTTGTGTGGGTGGAATGGAATAGTATACCCTCTGGAAGGCGACTCCGGACTGTCAAAGCTGCCACAGCCAGACATAAATGCAGTTTTTATCCACGAGTAGTTGCTCTACTCAACAGCCAAAAATCTGTGGCCTCCCTTTGATCTGGTATTTTGATGGTTCACATGCTTGATCAATGGTGTTTTATAAACATAGAAACATAGACACATAGAAAATAGGCGCAGGAGTAGGCCATCCGGCTCTTCGAGCCTGCACCGCCATTCAATATGATCATGTCTGATCATCCAACTCAGTATCCTGTACCTGCCTTCTCTCCATACCCCCTGATCCCTTTAGCCACAAGGGCCACATCTAACTCCCTTTTAAATATAGCCAATGAACTGGCCTCAACTACCTAATTATTTTATTATTTTATTATTATTAATTTTATTATTATTAATGTTTAGTGTTTTCTGAGACATTCGTAACTGTCACTGTGTGTCATGTTGTTACTTGTGGGCGGAGCACCAAGGCAAATTCCTTGTATGTGAATACTTGGCCAATAAACTTACTTACTTACTTACTTACTTACTTACTTACTTACTTACTTACTTACTTACTTACTCACTTACTTACTTACTCACTTACTTACTTACTTACTTACTTACTTACTTACTTACTTACTTACTCACTTACTTACTTACTCACTTACTTACTTACTCACTTACTTACTTACTCACTTACTTACTTACTCACTTACTTACTTACTCACTTAATTACTTACTTACTTACTCACTTACTTACTTACTCACTTACTTACTTACTCACTTACTTACTTACTCACTTACTTACTTACTCACTTACTTACTTACTCACTTACTTACTTACTCACTTACTTACTTACTCACTTACTTACTTACTCACTTACTTACTTACTTACTCACTTACTTACTTACTTACTTACTTACTTACTTACTTACTTACTTACTTACTTACTTACTTACTTACTTACTTACTTACTTACTTACTTACTTACTTACTTACTTACTTACTTACTTACTTACTTACTTACTTACTTACTTACTTACTTACTTACTTACTTACTGCCACATGTGACAAGTCACGGTGAAATTCTTTGCAGAGTGCAACTTTAGTGGGGAAATGAATGATGAAAGAGGACTATTGGCTTCCTCCCAAGAAGTCTATCATGTGTGGAGTTGCTCTCCCTTGGGAAGTTGCAGATGGATTAGCTTTAGCAAAATATGAGGTTTACCTTCACGATCCTGTGTCGTGCCTCGGCACGGCGAAAAATACCTTGTGAGGCGAGTAAATTAGT
Source organism: Amblyraja radiata (assembly GCF_010909765.2). NCBI lineage: Eukaryota > Metazoa > Chordata > Chondrichthyes > Rajiformes > Rajidae > Amblyraja > Amblyraja radiata. Next base: position 10,121,597 of record NC_045990.1, read on the forward strand.
CAGGATGTGTAGGAAGGAACTGCAGATGCTGGTTTAAACAGAAGATAAACAGAAACAGTTGGAGTAACCCAGCGGATCAGGCAACATCTCAGGAGAAAAGAAATAGGTTACTTTTCTGGTCACTTCCCGCAACGTCATCTTTTCCTTTTCGCCAGAGATATTGGCTGACCCGCTGAGTTACTCCAGCTTTTTCTGTCTAAATTAGTTGGAATATCCAGCCTCTATTTTGCTCAAGGAGCCATAGTTTTATGCAGCCGATCCATGTGTGTTGTGTGTCAATGCTATTCCCAAAATATAAATGGTGATGGGGCAGAGTTTGATAAATAGCTTCATAATAGGGGGAAGGTTGCCTTTAGATGGATGTTTCTGTTGCTGCTGCAATGTGATATGAACATTGCTTACCACGTTAGCCTATGCTTCATTTTGAGATAAGCTGTGAATGGAATTGGATACTTTTTTCAGCAGGTACTCTGCGGGCCAGGCAGCATATATGGAGGACATGGACAGGCCAACCATGCGCCCCACAGATGTTGCTTGACCTGCTGAGTTCCTCCAGTACTTTGTTCAAGATTCCACCATCTGCAGTTCTTTGTGTCCGCAAGTTGTGAGATGTTGTCAGTTTTGGAGATGCGTAGAAACAATTTGTGGGAGGTGTTTCTTAACATGGAGAAACTGTCAGCAGCATTACCTCGGGGATGTTGTGTGGATTATTAGCCTTTCCCTTGCTACTCTCTCCACTGGTCTTGTCTGCTTGCTAATATCACATCGACAAAACTGATCCTGGTACTCTGATGGCGAGATACTACAGGAGAAATTAAAATGGATCACCCAACTGTTTCTTCCATCTGGAGCCTTGTGTTTGGCGCTCAGGATTGGGTTCAGAAATTGTCATAGAGAGATTGTCATTGGGCGCAACGTAGACTTGCTGTCTTACAGCGCTTGCAGCGCCGGAGACCCTGGTTCGATCCTGACTACGGGTGCTGTCTGTACGGAGTTTGTACGTTCTCCCCGTGACCGCGTGGGTTTTCTCCGGGTGCTCCGATTTCCTCATGCAGTCAAAGACGTACAGGTTTGCAGGTTATTTGACCTGGTATAAATGTAAATTGTCCCTAGTGTGTGTAGGATAGTGTGTGTGGGACAGTGTGACACATTGTGTTTTTTCTTTCACATTCAGCACCGCAGAGGTGAAATAGAACGTGCCACTGGAAAGTAACTCACTTTGCAAAGGATTTATAATCGGTTCCATCCACCCAGCGCCAGTCACCTTCAGAGGCTTTGTCAGTGAGACCAATCCAGCGACGGACACGATCTTTTTTCTTTAAGAAGTCCTGTCATGGAAACGAAAATGTTTTAATATATGTGGGAACAACAGTTCATGGCAGCATTAGTGACAAACACTACAATCAATCACCTGCTCTATGACATTCAGCCATTTATGTATACAGAGCTGTATGTCCCTCGGGTATAAGCGAGAGGGATATAATATGGGAAGTGTTTGGTACTGCCCCCACTGGTAAGGTTTTCTCCGTTCTCAAAGATGGGGGCTTCAAGAATGTTGGCCTAAATGAGAGCAGGAACATTACCTGGTCGCCATGTACGTCATTTCCTGATCTGTCTTAATCTACATGGCTATCTGGGTGAACATTGGCCAGTCAGAACTCATGGCCTAGATTCCATGGGCAGTGACTCTGGTCGGAGTAGCATCATGAGAATTACAAGCGATGGATGCCTTGTATGTCCAATTGTAGTGTTGTTAATGCCCCTGCCCCACTTAGGAAACTTGAACGGAAACCTCTGGAGACTTTGCGCCCCACCCAAGGTTTCCGTGCGGTTCCCGAAGGTTGCAGGTGGTTCCCGGAGGTTGCAGGTAGTGGAAGCAGGTAGGGAGACTGACAAAAACCTCCGGGAACCGCACGGAAACCTTGGATGGGGCGCAAAGGCTCCAGGGGTTTCAGTTCAGGTTTCCTAAGTGGGACAGGGGCATTAATGTACGGGGGTCGCAGGTCAGCGCCGACTCGATGGACCGAATGTCCCATTTCCGCACTATATCTCTAAACTAAACTAAACTTTGTGGATGGCAACGCCGCTGAGCAGGCAAAGTTGCCGTCAAGCGGGATCACGGATAAACGCCTACCTGTTCTTCAGCATTATTAATGACAACAAGGTGGGCGTCCGCTGACATGCAAGATTTCTGGGCCTCCTCCCAGGTATGTGAGCTTGAAGGAAACAGATAACAGCTTTGCTTGAAGTTGACCCATCCGTGAGGGCAACTCAGCAGTTCTGTGAAGATAAGGAAGTAAATGTCAGAGACAATATCTGGAGGAGCGCGACGAGGGGGGGGGGGGTGGGGGGGGGGGGGGGGTGGGGGGGGGGGCCTCATCTGCCGGTTCCGTGCTTCTGGGTTTAACAATCGAGACATTCGCCTGGACTAAACCAACGCCTATTTCAGATCACGGTTTCACGTACTGAAGAGCGAGACACTGGGGAACGTGTGAGAAATATGATCACACTAAAACACGAGCAAAGAGGTCACCACCAGTTAGCACCAAAACAATGAATTCCACATTACACCTTTTATGGAATTCCCTGCTACAGAGGGCAGTGGAGGCCAAATCACTGGATGGATTTAAGAGAGAGTTAGATCGAGCACTAGGGGCTAGTGGAATTAAGTGATATGGGGAGAACGCAGGCACGGGTTATTGATTGGGGACGATCTGCCATGATCACAATGAAAGGCGGTGCTGGTTCAAAGGGCCGAATGACGTCCTCCGGCACCTATTTTCTATGTTTCTATCCCGGCACGATGGCGCAGCGGTAGTTTTGCTACCTTACAGCGCCAGAGTCCCGGGTTCGATCCTGATTACGGGTGCTTGTCTGAACGGAGTTTGAAAATTTTCCCTGTGAACTGCGTTAGTGTTCTCAGAGACTCTGTTTCCGCGTTGTATATTCTGCACTCAACTAAAATGGTAGGGTCAGTCTCTAGAAATATCAATGCTATGCACATGATCCGGGTTGCCTGCAGAAAGGCACTCGAGGCATGTCAGAGGCAATCATCACTGACCAACATGATGGAGTTTTTCTATTTTAAATGAACTGACGGTCTCTCTGAAGGCAATGCACTTGATATTCCCAAGTAGAATTCAACAAAACGGTAACGTTGGCCCCAAACAAAAGACTTACGATAAATATTATAATCCAGGAATATCACTATCAGTCATTGGACAAACAGAAAATTCGTCAACCAGCTGGAAACAGAGATCAGGTGTGAAAGATTTTCTCACGGGCTGGAGAGCGATTTTAATTTTGTTTAGTTTAGTTTAGAGATACAGCGGGGAATCAGGTCCTTTGGCCCACGTAGTCCGCGTCGCCCAGCGATCCCCGCACATTAACGCTATCCTGCACACACTACGGACATGTTTTTACATTTTTACCAATCCAAATAACCTCCAACCTTTGGCGTGTGGCAGCAAACAGAAGCTCTCGGAGAAAACCAAGGCAGGTCACGGGGAGAATATACAAACTCTGTACAGACAGCACTCGCCGCCAGGATGGAACAAGGGTCTCTGGCACTGTAAAGAAAGGGCCTATCCAACGAGCATGCGACTGCATGCGGCAAGCGCAACCTAACGTGGTCGCTTGAGCCTTACGGCCTCGCGGGGCCGGTCCCACTTCGATCGCCGGAGCCGTATGGAGTTATGCGGAGCTGGTCCCGACATCGCGCGGGGCTCCGAAAAGCTGAGCGTCTTCAAAAATTCCGCGCGGCGACGGCCTGTCGGCCCGCAGCCGCATTGAGGCCGTAAGCAGCGTCTTGACGCCGTACGCACCGCCTCGACGCCGTACGCAGCGTCTTGATGGCGTACGCCTAGCGCGAACCCCGCGGACTTCGCTCGAAATTCACGTCAACTTGTACGGGGATCACTCGACCTCCGCGCGTCCCCCACTTCCGGTTTGGTCGCGCTTGTCGCATGCTCGTGCGACAGGCCCTGTATTATACTCATATTATTTGGACTTGGGAAAGCAATAAAAAACTACAAGGGTAACATTAAAAATGGAAACATAGTGTACATGAGCACAATCATTTTCGTAGATTATCGCGTGCGTTGAAAAGGACCGTTTGTGGTAGACGAAACATAATGATTTGCCTCCGCCTCTTCATATCCCAACGCTACCAATGTAGCAGGAAAGCCTGGTACTCCTGGTAGCCAGAAGAATAGGGGAGAGAAAGTGCTTGTTGCAGCGACCCCCATCTCAATATCACCAATTAGACATTTCCCCATATGAATGCTTGGATTTGAGATTTCTTTTTGATAACTATACAACTTACTCTTTAGATGTGAAACTTCAACCTGAAACCCGGCCACTGAGCTGCTTAAGCGCCGAATATTTCCTGTAACTGGAAAAGAAGGCAACAGATTAAATAGTTTCATGTTCCACTTAACAAGAGTTTAACATCGTGGGAACCTCTGCGATAGCAGTACGGCATTCGTGGACCACCGAGGACCTCCGTGGCGCTAACGGCAGGTAGTCGTGTAACTTTGTAAGGTCGGGAGAAAATTCAAAAATTTTTGAATTTCTCCAAGAGTGACTTGAGGAGCGTTGCAACATTGTATGAACGCAGATGCCAGTGCGATATCCGTGCGATATCCGTAATGACTCTTGCGGGTACCGTGGGAACTCCTGCGAACGGTAAACCCGTGGATATCGCAGAGGTTCCCACGATGTTAAACTCTTGTTAAGTGGAACATGAAACTATTTAATCTGTTGCCTTCTTTTCCAGTTACAGGAAATATTCGGCGCTTAAGCAGCTCAGTGGCCGGGTTTCAGGTTGAAGTTTCACATCTAAAGAGTAAGTTGTATAGTTATCAAAAAGAAATCTAAAATCATGGATAACATTAAATTGTTATCCTGTACATAAACTATATTGTTATAGATACTCACTACTGGGGAGGCAATCTCAAATCCACCTTGATCACCCTCTCCCTGCTCCAAGGAGCCCACAGGCAGTGGTATCTCTGGCATCTCCTCTTGCCTCTCCATCTGTCTCTCTTGCTGAATTTCCTCCTCATTTACCTGCATGGCTAAAAGCTTTCTGACTTTCTTTGGCCCCTTTCTTTGCGCTTTTCTGAGAGGCATCTCTGCAAGTCTTTTTACTGTGAAAAATATTCTCAAACAATGACAATTAGGTGGGACGTCCTCGATGGACACATGGTCCATTGGCGATATTGAGACCACCTTTTTTACTCACCTTATGTCCCTTCTGTCAAGCTTCCGGGTTTACCGTTCGCAGGAGTTCCCACGGTACCCGCAAGAGTCATTATGGATATCGCACGGATATCGCACTGGCATCTGCGTTCATACAATGTTGCAACGCTGCTCAAGTCACTCTTGGAGAAATTCAAAAATGTTTGAATTTTCTCCCGACCTTACAAAGTTAGACGACTACCTGCCGTTAGCGCCACGAAGGTCCTCGGTGGTCCACGAATGCCGTGCTGCTATCGCAGAGGTTCCCGCGATGTTAAACTCGTGTTAAGTCTTGCTTCAGGTCGCACCGTGAGAAAGCCCTTTAAGGCCAGCGAAGCACTGGGAGCTCTGCATGACGCCATCAGTGAGTTCCAGACCAAATATCCTGATAGCTTCATTGTGGTGGCCGGGGATTTTAATCACACCAGCCTTAAGACTGTGCTCCCAAAATTCAAGCAATATGTGGATTTTGAGACCAGGGGAGAGAACATCTTGGACTTGGTTTACACCAACACCCCAGAGGCTTACAAGGCATCCCCACGCCCTCACCTGGGCCACTCGGACCACATTTCAGTGTTTTTAACACCAGCCTACAGACCTCTGCAAAAACAAGTCAGAGCGGAGAGAAAACACACCAGGGTCTGGCCAGAGGGAGCAGCCTCAGCACTGCAGGATTGCTTCCTGCACACTGACTGGGATGTGTTCAGGACAGCAACATCCTATGATGACCTCATCAACATCGAGGAGTACGCAGAAACTGTAACCAGCTACATTGCTAAGTGCACCGAGGATGTCACTATCATGAAAACCTTCACTGCACGTGGAAACGAAAAGCCATGGATGACAGCAGAGGTGCGCTCGCTGCTGAGGGCTCGTCGCTCTTGGATCTACCAGGACTGCACTGGAAAAAGGAATCAGGGCAGCGAAACGTGCCTTCGCGGGGAAAATCCAGGGACACCTCTGTGACACAGGAGACACCAGGAGGATGTGGAAGGGAATCCAAACACTGACGGGGTACAAGGCAAGGCAGCAGGTAACTGACACGGACACTTCTCTCCCAGATGAACTGAACAACTTCTTTGCACGTTTTGATGCAGCAAAGACCACACCCAAGGGGAGAGCAAGCCCCTGCTTACAAACCGACCAGCCAGTCCTGACCATAGACTCAATGGACACACGGAGAATCCTGTCTAAGGTCAACCCGTGGAAAGCAGTTGGACCCGACAACATCCCAGGACGTGTGCTCAAGGAATGTGCTGAGGAGTTAGCAGATGTGCAAACAGACATCTTTAACATCTCCCTTAGTCAAGCCATTGTCCCCACATGCCTCAAAACTTCCACGATAATCCCCATAGCGAAGAAACCAGTGGTTGCCTGCCTAAATGACTACCGCCCTGTCGCCCTGACCCCAATAATAATGAAGTGTTTTGAACGCCTGGTGAAACCCCACATTACTGCCAGCCTCCCCTCATCGTTAGACCCCCTCCAGTTTGCCTATCGCCCCAACCGTTCTACAGAGGATGCCATCTCTACCACGCTGCACACAGTACTCACGCATCTGAAAAATAAAAACACATACGCCAGAATCCTGTACATTGACTTCAGCTCAGCGTTTAACACCGTCATCCCACAGAGACTTGTGGAGAAACTAACCCTGCTGGGCCTCAACACCACCCTGCGTCACTGGATCTTGGACTTTCTGACAGAGAGACCGCAGTCAGTCAGAACACTTCAGGCACGATCACGCTGAGCACCGGCTCCCCTCAAGGCTGTGTGCTCAGCCCGCTGCTGTTCACATTGCTCACACATGACTGTGCTGCCAGATTCAGGGACAATAAGATCATAAAATTCGCGGATGACACAACAGTGGTGGGACTCATCAGCGGAGATGACGAATCAATGTACAGGGAGGAAGTAAAACAACTAGTGGACTGGCGCGGCAAAAATAATCACGAATTAAATGTCGACACAACGAAGGAGATGGTTGTCGACTTCAGGAGGGCGCAGCCTCAACATCAGTGGCACTACAGTGGAGAGAGTTGAGAGCATAAAGTTCCTCGGTGTGCAAATTACAGACAGTCTCACCTGGTCCAGGAACACGCCTGGGACCGCCAAACGGGCCCATCAGCGACTGCACTTCCTGAGGAAACTAAAACAGGCCTCACTCCCCACCAACATCCTCAGGACTTTCTACAGGAGTACGGTGGAGTCTGTACTCACGTACTGCATAAATACGTGGTACTGCACCTGCAAGTGCTCGGACAGGAAGGCTCTGCAGAGGGTAGTGAGGGGAGCAGAGAGGATCATTGGCGTCTCCCTACCCTCGGTACAAGAACTGTTCCAGAGCCGCTGTCTGAAAAAAACTCAGAGAATTGCTAAGGACAAACTGCACCCCCTCCACATACACCTGGATCTCCTGCCATCAGGCAGGAGATATCGAAGCATCAAAGCCCGGACCACAAGACTGCTAAACAGTTTCCTACCACAGGCTGTGAGGCTGCTAAACAGTCACTCTGTACTCACAGTCACTTGATTCTGCGGCTGGCACGGACACTTTAAATAACTGGCACTGGCCACTTTAATAACTGGCACTGGCCACTTTAATAACTGGCACTGGCCACTCAAATCAGCTGCCCCGGACATTTTTATGATTGGGTTATTGTATTTTACCATTGTGTTTTACCTGCTTTTAACTATTTATACTGTTCCATCAGGGACTGGATTGTTTTTAGTGTTATTATGGGTGAAATGTTTTAAATTTCATGTGCGATGCTCCGCTATTCCCTGGGAAACGTCTTTTCATTTTGCACTGTAAACTGTTGCTTGCAAGATGACAATAAAGGTTGATTGATTGATTGATTGATTGATTGAATATCGTCATTTAATAGACCACTCGACAGGTCAATTGATACAACAAATTCGGAGGGTTATGGACCAGACACAGTCAAAGTGACTTCCATTTGAACATCAAACTCCTTGTCCTCAGAATGTATGGCCCACACTCTCGAGCATTGAAAGTATGATCTATACTCTTGAAAATCGCCAAGCACAGCAGAATAACCTGCGGCTCTGTGAACCGGGACTGGACATCAGATGATGAGCAAATGCCCAGTAGCTGCTATGCATCATCGTCGTCGCCAGTGGCCGCTGTTATCCGAGAGATGTGAGCTGTAGAGGACTGCCGTTCAGTCAAGGAACCAGCAGGTGGCGCAGCTTGTAAGAAGCTGCTTCAAGATGTCTGGACTCGAAATGGTACTTAGGTGTTTTTTCCACAAATGCTGCCTAACCTGCTAAATTACTCCGATTTGACCAATTGAGGATTAAGGGAATTGGCAGTCGTGGATGGATAGATGGGGATTACGGATGAGGGGAAGTTGTGAGGCAGAGTCTGGCTATCCCAACGTTCAAAAAACAGTTCGACAGATACATGGATAGGACAGGTTTGGAGGCGATATGGACCAAACACAGGCAGGTGGGACTAGTGTAGATGGGACATGTTGGCCGGCGTGGGCAAGTTGGGCCGAAGGGCCTATTTCCACGCTGCATCACTCTATATCTCTGACAAAGTATGGACGTGATTTCACGTGAAGGGGGGGGGGGGCATGACACAACATTATTCCCTTCACACTCGGGACAATTGACACATTGATCCGCAGATCTATCGGGATAGAGAAGGTGAGATTTGATGTCTACATTACAGAGATCTGTCAAAATTAGATTATTACACTCACCATTGCTCTTCCATTGGGAAATTTCCATCCGTAAGCCAGCATCTGACCTCTTCATTTCACCCACCTGTACCACTGAAATAGAAACGAAAATGTGAATATCACACGTTCGATATAATTTGGCCCCACAACATCTCCAGCAACTTGATGCCCATTATTCGAGGCGGTGAATGAAAGAAATGGGAGATTCTGCATGAATTCTGTTGACCACCAGTTAGGATATGTTAGGATACGTCATTCCTTCCTCTTCCTTGCCGCTATAAACACATTTCTGGTTGCAACAACAAACAGGGATAGAGGTCCGGGATATCTTAAAAACGTTCAGGACTGTCCACTTCTCCGAATTCACCTGCTTCAAATTAGTTCCATACTGCAGCTGCCGGGTTGTCGGATGTTTGTCTTCGAATACTACCGCTTATGTTATGGGAAATCCGGAAAGGAAAGGAAAACGAGCAACTGAGAAGAAAACGGCACATTGACCCGTGCTTTCAAATAAACCACATTGCCTTTGGTGTAGGGTGATTTCACGAAAGGTCACTGGATCATAGATCCTCACCCACGTGGGGTACAAACGTCACTTCCGGTGAATGTTATTGATGCTGGAAACGCGGACTTTCAAACCCGTTAAAAACCACGAAAACGGCCTGTTTTTGAGCTGTAAATAACTGCGCCAGTCGGGGTGACCGCGAGACACAGTTATCTTACTTTAGCGTCCAGAAGATAAAGAAAAACGAAGGTAAAGACAAGAGGGAGCTGAAGGGGCAACAACAGCGGAAGTGGTTAGCGGACATTCGCCGTGGAGATATAAAGATAGAAAATATCGGGAATTATCGCGTTTGCTCACTGCATTCCATCAAAAGTAAGGCATTATGTTTTATCTTTATTCATTTGTTATATAAAAAGTTTTAAAAGTGAAAAATCCATCATTAAAATTGCAAAAGCTTCCATGGTTCTCAGGTGGGTTTTAACATGCAAAAAGAAAATGCTTCTGAAGCTACATTTACCATTTAAATAATCGTAAACCACAAATGCGTTTTGAAATGAATTTTACTCAGATGCAAGCTAAGGAATGGGATAATTGTCAGCTGTTAATTGGACAAAATCAGGACATTTTATTATTATTATCCAATTAACAGCTGACAATTATCCCATTCGCCCCCCCGCCCCCCGCCCCTTCCCCTTTTCCCTCCTCCCCCCTCCCCCCTCCCTCCTGCCCCCCCCCCCCTCCCCCGCTCCCTCCTGCTTCCCCCTCCCCCTCCCCCCCCTCCCCACAACCCCCCTCCCCATCCTCCCATCCTTCCCCTCCCCATCCTCCCCCTCCGCCCCTCTCCCCTTCCCCCTCCCCTTCCCCCCTCCCCCCCAACGAATGATCTCAGATCTGAAACATTACGATACGGCCTGACTTACTGAGGGTTATCACCATTGTCAATTTTAATTTTTAGATTTACATTACAGAACAGTTGTCAATGTTTAAACTTACTCAGTACAATCGCAAGAACAAGTGACAGAACGGACACCAGGACGCAGATACCCAGGAGAGTGTAGATAATCTTGGGTTGTTGATTTTGTCGAGCAGTATCTGCTCTTCGGGGCCAATGTTCTGCAAAGTGCAAATTAAACTAATCACTGAAAGCAAAATATTGATTCCTCCAATGGAAAATGTACTAATCCTTGTCCCGGTTTAAACTTGGCGACGGCCAACAGAGCCGACGGATATTGTCAACAACACAATTATCAACTGACAAAAATATTTATCTTCCTTTGTCTAATCTTTACGTAAAACAGGCTGGGCATAGACCTGAGTAGTGAGTGGAGTTGGTGCAAGTTACACACCAGAGAAAAGCTGAAGTCTGAAGAAGGGTCTCGACCCGAAACGTCACCAACACCTTTTCTCCATAGATGCTGCCTGACCCGCTGAGTTACTCCAGCATTCTGTGTCTTTCTGCAGACTAAAGCATCATTCACTCCATACGCTAAGCTCAAATGGGAAGAATCAACAAAACTCACCCATCCATGGCCGATTAGGAAAAGGGGAGAAGCAACGAGATCTGGGTGTCATGGTGCACCAGTCATTGAAAGTAGGCATGAAGGTGCAGCAGGCAGTGAAGAAAGCGAATGGTATGTTAGCATTCATAGCAAAATGATTTGAGTATAGCAGCAGGGAGGTACTACTGCAGTTGTACAGGGTCCTGATGAGACCACACCTGGAGTATTGCGTACAGTCTTGGTCTCCTAATCTGAGGAAGGACATTCTTGCCATAGAGGGAGTACAGAGAAGGTTCACCAGACTGATTCCTGGGATGGCAGGACTTTCATATGAAGAAGGACTGGATAGACTTGGCTTGTACGCGCTAGAATTTAGAAGATTGAGGGGGGACCTTATAGAAACTTACAAAATTCTTAAGGGATTGGACAGGCTAGATGCAGGAAGATTGTTCCCAATGTTGGGGAAGTCCAGAACAAAGGGTCACAGTTTAAGGATAAAGGGGAAATCTTTTAGTACTGAGATGAGAAAAACATTACACAGAGAGTGGAGAATCTCTGGAATTCTCTGCCACAGAATGTAGTTGAGGCCAGTTCATTGGCTATATTTAAGAGGGAGTTAGATGTGGCCCTTGTGGCTAAAGGGATCAGGGGGTATGAAGAGAAAGTAGGTACAGGATACTGAGTTGGATGATCAGCCATGATCATATTGAATGGAGGTGCAGGCTCGAAGGGCCGAATGGCCTACACCTGCACCTATTTTCTATGTATATGTCTATTCCTCTTTTTCTTCAACATTTTGCCCAATTCCTCTCCCTGCAGTTTAATTCCGACCCTCCCCCCCTCCCCGTTTGTTACGCTGAAAGTGTAATTAATTCAAGCCCATTCATTTGAACTGGAAAACACGGATAACTAGGAAACATTTAATATATTATATAGCGATGTTACAAAACTTACCTTCAGCGGCGCTGCAGTTCTGCCACTGGCCGTGTGCGCGACTTTGGCGCCTTTGAGGGGGGGGGGGGGGGGGGGGTTAAAATGCCGTTTTCTCCTGCCTGTCCGAGATATATTTTCTCGGGTTGCTAGCAGATGCGGAAAATTCTTTCCGACTGCTGTTCTCGGAAGTTTTTAAAAAAACCTCAGGATAATTTAATCGCTGGAGTAAAATTTAAAAAAGCGACTTCTAACGCTGTCAACGCCGACATCAGGACGGATCTTACGTAGGGGACAAAACATAAAGGTACGTCGTATATTTTGCATATAAACTTGCTTTTTAGGATTACTTTAATCCAAATTTCATTGGCGAAAATGTGATTATGGCCCCATACGAACCGGCAGTGTTTTTCCTGCCGATATGGGGTTTAAATTCACCGCATCCTCAACCTTCCAAACGATTGCATTCCACAAAATCTCACTCGCAAGATGATTAAAATGGCCATTAATTTATGGGAATTAAACATTAAATTCCTTCCATTTGGCCTATAAATTCATGACAATGAGATTTCAAAATCATGTTATTGTGAGTTCTTGTGTGAATGTTGTTTGAACACTTTGGCTATTTAAAAATGTTAACCATTTCTTAAGAAATGGATAGATGTTTAGATCTCGAAATTGACTTTTGTAATTAGCTACAATTGGGTAATTAGCTAACTATATGCTTTAATTTCAGGTCATCCAAGTAAGATTGTTTCATATTTATTTCAGAATGCTTCAATCTACAATAACTGAAAATTTCATTCAGTTCTCTTAATTTTTAAGAAAGTTATGGGCTTTTGACTACGCGATCACAGCTTTTGAGCTAAGTCAATGGAAAAGCAATAGGGAACAAGATGCTAATTTCCGAGTATGAAAATGGCCATAACTTTTTTAATACTGAAGATATGAAAGTGAATTAGGTGTCAAATTAAACTTCTTTTTATGCTTTATCTGATGGGATAAATTATAGACTTGATTTTTTAAATCTCAAAATTTTGTAACATTGCTATATTATAAACATAATGATGAAACCTGGGTTCAGACCTTCCGGCTCAGATTCGTCTCCATTCTTCTTAGCGACGCGATACGTTCTAGTATTTGCATAAATTTCCATTTGTTCCATGTTCTCGGCTGGAAGATCTGGCCTGTGTTAAACTTTTAAGAAGAAGACAGAGAGATGAAGATTCTGAGCTCAAATAGTTCCTCAAGCTGCACTTCCAGGTTTCTATGCAAATCTGTAAAATTCTAAATCTATTTTGCTGAATTGATGGCATTGCGAAAATATTTCTGCTATTAGATTCTGTGTTCAAGTGATATTTATTGGAGTCCGTGTCCTGCAAAGACGAATTGAAAATCATCACTGAAAGCAAACGAGTAAATTACTGGAAAGAACTGTAGATGCTGGTTTAAATCGAAGGTAAACACAAAATGAGTACTCGGCATCTCTGGAAAGAAGGAATGAGTGACGAGACCCTTCGGGTTTCGGGTCGAGACCCTTCTTCAGAGTGATGTCAGGTAGTGGGCGGGACCGAGATAGAATATAGTCGGAAACAGTAAGACAGGTGGGAGAATTTGGAAGGGGGAGGGGATGGAGAGAGAGGGATAGCAGGGGCTAATTGAATTTAGAGAATTCAACGCTCATACCGCTGGGGTGTAAACTACCCAAGCGAAATGTGAGGTGCTGTTCCTGCAATTTGCGCTGGGCCTCACTCTGACAATGGAGGAAGCCCGGGACAGAAAGGTCTGAGCAACCAGGAGATCAGGTAGGTTAAGGCGGACTGAGCGGAGGTGTTCAGCGAAATGATCGCCGAGCCTGCGCTTGGTCTCGCCGATGTACATGAGCTGATACCTGGAACAGCGGATACAGTAGATGAGGTTGGAGGAGGTGCAAGTGAACCTCTGCCTCACCTGGAAAGACTGTCGGGGTCCTTGGATGGAGCCGAGGAGGGAGGTAAAAGGATATAAGTTACATCTCCTGCTGTTGCAGGGGAAATTACCTGGGGGGGGGGGTGGTTTGGATGGGAGTTGCTGAAAGAATGGACTCTGCAGAAAGCAGAAAGGGGTGGAGATGGGGAAATGTGGCCAGTAATGGGATCCCGTTGGAGGTGGTAAAATGTTGGAGGATTATGTGCTATATGTAGCAATGTTACAAAATTTTGAGATTTTAAAAATCAAGTCTGTAATTTATCCCATCAGATAAAGCATAAAAATAAGTTTAATTTGACACCTAATTCACTTTCATATCTCAAGTATTTAAAAAGTTATGGCCATTTTCATACTCGGAAATGAGCATCTTGTTCCCTATTGATTTTCTATGGACATAACAAAAAAGTTGTGATCGTGAACAGTCAAAAGCCCATAACTTTCTTAAAAATTAAGAGAACTGAATGAAATTTTCAGTTATCATAGATTGAAGCATTCTGAAACAAATATAAAATAATCTTACTTGGATGACCTGAAATTAAAGCATATAATTAGTTAGTTACCTAATTGTAGCTAATTTCAGACTTCAATTACTAGATCTAAACATCTATCCATTTCTTAATAAATGATTAACATTTTTAAATAGCCTAAATGTCCAAATAATATTCACAAATAATTCACAATAAAACATGATTTTTAAATCTCATTTACATTAATTTATAGGCCAAATGGAAGGAATTCAGTGTTCAATTGCTGTAAATAAATGCCCATTTAAATCAGCTTTCCAGTGGGTCTCTGTGGAACGCGCTGGTTTAGAACGTTCACATTGCGGTAGATTTGTGCCCCAAATGCCCAGAAAAATACTGCGCGATATAATGGGCCCAAAATGAGCTACTCGCAATATTAAACTTTGTATAAAGGGATCTTTAGAAGCCCTTTTTAATGTAAAAATATACAGCATATCTTCTGTGGTTTGCTTTATGAGACCCTGCGGTTGCTGGCGGTCGCGGGTTTAGAGATTGATTTTTAAACTACTATAACTATTATTCAAGGCCTTTAAACCTAATAATAGCTTTTGCGACAGGGTCTTCCAGCGATTTTTCGTTAATAATTAACTAGGCTGAACATCTTCGATTTGAACAGCTTAGAGAAAATCGCGTTTTAAACCCGCCCCCTCTAAACGGCGCCAAAATCGCGCACACCCGCAGCGGCAGATTTTCAAAGACGCTTCAGGTAGGCTTTGCAACATACCTACTATATGCGACGGCTGATGGGGTGGGTGGTGAGCACAAGAGGCACTCGTCCTTGATACAAATGGTGGCGGGGAACCAAGAGTGGAGCTGCGCGATATCGATGATAATATGGGTACACATGTATCCATATGTACACCTATAATGTACAATCTTACCTTCCAACCCTCATGTTTCATATACATCATATACCGTGCGGTGTGGCGACGGCTAACGGCAGCGGCTCGACTGCAGTCCGTCTGTCTTTATTTTATTTTTGTCTCGTTAAATGTATGTTTTTGGTTCTAATTTTAATTATTTTTTAGATGTGGTTGGGGGAGGGGCGTGGAGGAAAGCTTTAATCTCTTCCCTGTACAGGGACTCGACTTTTTCCCTGTCGTGTCCCCGGTGTCGTTGGGCCTAACATCGTGGAGCCGGCGGCGGCCTCCAACCGGAACCAACCTGAGGACTCCAGTCGCGGAACCTGCGGACACGCCATCGCTGACACGCCATCGCGGACATCGCTGGCCGACTTCACAACCGGGAGAGCTGTGGAGGCGCACGGAACATAGGGAGCTCGCAGGACCCGGGTGGGAGACCGTTTTTGGAGCTCCCGCAACGGCAAGATCTCCCGCTGGAATCATGGGGTGTAAATGACTCGCCTAACATCGCCTGGCACGGCTTAACGGCTGCGGGACTTACCATCGCCCGCCGGGGGCTTTAACATCGGGAGCCCCAGTCGCCTCGACGCTGCAGTTGGACTGCTGGACCGCGGGAGAAGAACAAAGGGAAGAGATAAAACTTTTGCCTTCCATCACAGTGAGGAGGTGTTGGAGATTCACTGTGATGGATGTTTGTGTACATTGTGTTAAGTGTGTATCTTGTTTTTTTTTGTAATGTTAAGACTGTAGAAATGCAATTTCGTTCAAACCAAGCTGTTTGAATGACAATAAAAGGCATTCTATTCTATTCTACCCCATATTTGCTTGGATGAAATACACCCTGCCATTTCTACATCCATATTTGTAACTTATATATACCTCGCAACATCATTTCACAAACTTCCTCACTCTTCACTACTCCACCCATTCTGTTGTCACCTGCAGACTTAACCGACCCAGGATCACGTCCTTCCACCATCTCAGGTTAATTCAGTTTTGAATTCAAACTATTCACCATACAAATTATTCTTTTGGATCCGACTACCATTAGGAGATTTATCATATGTCTTGCTAGAGTCCAAGTAGCCAATATCCACCGCCATAATGTTATAAAGTCATAGAGCGTGTAAACAACCCACACCAGCCAACATGTCCCACCGTCACTAGACCCACCTGCCTCCGTACGGATCTTTCCAAACCTTTTAGACTGACTTTTTCGATCCTGACGTTATAATTCCTCCACGCGGATCATCGGTGTACCGCACGCCAGTGACAGGATAAGTAAAACGGGGGTAAAAATATCACTAAGTTCCTGAATGAATTCTTCTGCCCCACTAATTGGGATAAACCAAGGTTTTCTTTGGTGATGTGAAACCTCTGTATTCAGAGATACTAATCACATCCACTCTTCCCTGTCCACCGTTGAATGAATACAGACACGTGAACAATATTTGCTTAGTTTAGTCTAGTTTAGTTTAGTTTAGAGATACAATGCAGATACAGACCCTTCGGCCACCGGGTCCGCACCGACAAGAGATCCCCGCACATTAACACGAGCCTACACCCACTAGGGACAATTTACAGTTATACCAAGTATACAAACCCAAGCTAATTAACCTACCAACCTGCACGTGTTTGGCGTGTGGGAGGAAACCGAAGATCTCAGAGAAAGCCCTCGCGGTTATGGCGAGGACGTGCAAACTCCGTAAAGACAGCACCTGTGGTCGGGGTCGAATTTGGGTCTCCGGCGCTGTAAAGCGGCAACTCTACCGCTGCGCCACCGTGCCGCTTATTCATGCACAACCCTTCATTAGATTATCTGTTCACGCTATAAAAGACATTTAAGACGATAACACTTCCCCCAAACGACTTAGTTCAACTGAGTTGAACACCACTTCCGTTTAGAAGAGCCAAAGAGAGCGTAGATGACCTTGCGGGAGTGTTTTTCTTGACCAGGCTCCAGTGGTGCCACTTTCTACAGAGTACAAGTGAAAACATCACTGAAAACACATGATAGAGACGGTTAATGGAATTTAGTTCAAACATTTTCCGATTGGGATTTGGGGAAATGTCAGAGCAGGGACTTTGACTTGTTAACATCCATCAACTGTCCAAAACACATGCCTTCAATTTTAGAAAATACACCCGCAATACGCTGGGATTTTGCTGGGCAGAGGATTGAAGTGTTGCAAATGCATGACAACGGGATTAACATATTCGCTCAGGTAAAATGGAAGAGCAGGAAACGAAGGGCATTCTCCAGCCCCAGAATCAACCCTTCTTGTTCGGTAACATTTCACCAACCCTCCCCCTGAATCCTCATTGGCAGTCTCTGCTGAACTGAGCATGTGAAGAAAATTCCAATTCATTCAGTGTAACTGAAATATAAACATTCCACATTTCTCCCCGTTCAACGCCTGATATTCACCTGGCTGTGGATTCCCGCACTGTTGTTGTACTCTACGGCCAGACATACGAATAGTTTCATAAACATCCATCCTGTTCTCAGCTAGAAGACCTTCTTGCCGTTGAGGAAACAGGAGGATGTGATGCAGTTTTTGGTCGCATCCAGTTCCGCAAAATGTATTTTAGTTTCCAAGTATCATGCAACTTCCATGAAATGTCATTACTTCAACTTCTTGTTTTTGGGAGAAAGAAAGAGGCGGAGACTGTGGCTTGTGGGGGAGCTGGGAATGGGCTGTGGGCCGAGCGTCAGAAATGTGTCTAGAAATCAACTTTCGTGACCCATGTCCTGGAACTACATGAAACTTTGCACAGATTTAAATAAAATATAATTGAGAAAGAAGTCATAACTCGTAAGTGCCAAAAGTTGCATATTAATGAATTAAACTAATTAGAAAATGAGATGGAAAAAGTAAGCGGCATCTAGTGCCCAATGCCCGTATTACACCATGGGGAGCCTATTTCCGTGTTGCAGTCTACGAGAGACCAAGCTCGAGAGAGCGTAGCGACCGAGGGGGGAGGGGGGGGGGAGGGGGGGCGGGGTGGGAAGGTTGTGGGAGGAGGGTGTCCCCCCTCCCATTGGTACGGAACTTTTGCATTTTTCAGCTTGAAATTGTGCAATATGGTGCATACTGTAACGAGTCTTTTAACTTGAATATATGCGTTAAATTGGATTAGCTATGAATAAAGTTAGACTAAATTACATTCCTAATTACATTCCACAGTAGAGCCAGCCTCTGATCAACACATGCAGCACATGAATGATCTCAGTGTATTCATGTATGGAAATCAGATTATATATCAAACACTTGGCCCATGTTGACCAACCTGGGTCTCACTGCACACCCGGTACTACTCCTGGCCCTGACTCCAGTTGCATACCTTCTCTCATTCCTGTCCCTGAGTCCAGCCTTACACCTGGCCCCCTATTCTACCCTGATCATAACTGCTTACCTGCTTAGGTTCCCAGTGCTGAACACTCCCCTGGTCCCAGCCTTGACTGCACACCTAGTTCTATTCCAGACCTTGACTCTGGATGCACACTTGGCCTTGCTCCTAGCCCCTTTGCACTGACAATATATGTGCCCACACATAAAGCCCCATATCTGACCCCCTGGACTTAGCCTATTACGTTCAATTCCATGGGTGCTTATCTAATGCAGTAATTCTTTATGGGGCACTTCACAGACCAAATTATGGATAACAGAATTTGCTACATTCATTGGCTTCCTTGTTATCTAACATGCTAGTTACTTTGTCAAAGAAGTCATCAATTGGTTGAACACAATTTCTCATCCATATAATTATACTCACTCAGCTGTATAGGTATTCTGTTACCATTTCTTTGATTTTCATAACAAACTGTCCTGAAGTCATTTTCACCCCCAATATTTTCAGTATTTTGCTGTCTTCCTCTCAGCTGAGACTTTTCCGAAATGCAAAGTCCAATAACTATATATTTAAGCAATATTATTCTATTAAATGTGATCTTGAGAGTACATAATATTTTCTGTGGTATTCATAACACAACAATGATAAAAAGATCTTTGTTTTGATTGCACCTTCCAACATGCATATATTATTATATTACAGTTAATATGTACCGAGGGCAAATTTTTGTTCCAATGCTCCCCATTCCCAATTACTTTTACATTTAAGTGATTGACATCCAAGTGAAGTTTAAATGGCATCATAAATGTAAAACCTCCGGAATGGATGATATTCATTACGTCATTGGTTGGGGTCAGTATCAGCACAATTACTATATTAAACTTTAAATCTTCAGATGTCCTGGTTCAAGCTAAAACTAAAGACAAATAATAATCTCCTCACACAGTCCTCTGCAAGTACCTCTGTCACTCCTTTAAAATATGCCCCTTCTTTGAACAAGCTCTTAAATATCGCATCTGAATCAGTTTCCATCTGATTACACTCCTTGAAGATGTTCATCTACGTGTTCGATTAATAAGACAACGTGATTGGGGACATTTCTATTCAACCTGTCAAAGGAATTGGGGGGGGGGGGTTTAGAAATAGTCAGTGAGGTAAACAAACATAATAATTGAGTGGCAAATGACAATAGTGCTACCTTCCCAACTGAAGGAAATAATGCGTTATCAGGGCTGTATGTTGTGACTGACAGCCCGACACCTTGCATGTCATTTTAATATTACACTTATCCCATCCCCCTGGATATTCCGGATTAATAAATTAAAGTTTTGTCAACTAATTACAAATCAGGCTAATTACAACAATAACATTAGCCAACTCCGAAACATGGAACGCTGAGCATTGGGATCCAGACATCACGGACAACTAGCTTCAGTTACCCGCTCACATCTGGCAGTGTCTCTGTCTGAACCAGGGGCCGCAGAGTGTTTTTGAAAGTGGGGGGCTGAACGATCACTTATCACTGGCCTTGGGGGTACCCGGTGAGGGAGTGGAGCAACCAAGTGGGGAGAGGCAATGGAAGTAGGGTGTCCTCCCTCCCAGGGTAGGGAAATTTGATGTATTAAAATCATGTTTTAGTGCATTGTAGAAATATGATTTCAATGTTTTTTGTATGAAGTATTTTTAAGAGGTAACTTTTTAAGGGGTAACTTTTTCCACACATAGGGTGGTGGGTGTATGGAACAAGCTGCCAGAGGACGTAGTCGAGGCAGGGACCATACCAACATTTAAGAAACAGTTAGACTGATACATGGATAGGACAGGTTTGGAGGTATGGACCAAAAGCAGGTAGCGTAGCTGGGACATGTTGGCGGGTGTGGGCAAGTTGCGCCGAAGGGCCTGTTTTCACACTGTATCACTCTATGACTACATTATGCCTCCACCATGCATGAATGCTTCAATATCAAGTGATTGAGTTTTATTGCCATATGCTCAAACATAGAAACATAGAAAATAGGTGCAGGAATAGGCCATCAGCCCTTCGAGCCAGCACTGCCATTCAATATGATCATGGCTATTCATCTAAAATCAGTACCTCTTTCCTGTTTTTTCCCCATATCCCTTGATTCCGTTAGAACTAAATGTAACTCTCTCTTGAAAACATCCAGTGAATTGGCCTGCACTGCCTTCTGTGGCAGTGAATTCCACAGATTCACAACTCTCTGCGTGAAGAAAGTTTGTTCTCATCTCAGTCCTAACTGGCCCCCCCTTTATTCTTAAACTGTGACCCATAGTTCTGGACGCCCCCAACATCAGGAACATTTTTCCTGCAGTTACAGTAAGTGAAAAGCTAGCAGGCAAGCAGGATGCTTTCTCCAACCACCCCCATTTGAAGTCCACTATCCTCCACCCTTTCTACTCAGTGCTTGGTACTTACTTCCAGCAGCCACTGGTTGTCCTCCAGGATGCACTGAACCGCAGCCTGATCCATGCCGGTCATCTGGGCGAATGTGGCACAGAGACTCTCACGGCAGCGGCGCAATGCTTCCGACACCACCGACAGCCCGGGACTTTTAAACTGAGGCTGCTCCATGGCCAGAGCTGCAGTGAGCGACTCGCCAGCCCGGCAAACACTCGCCAGCCCTGCTCCCCGTCCGCATCAGTCCCCGCCGCTGCTTCTGATTCTAACACCCATGGCCCATGCAGTTGATATGAGTTTTGAAATTTTCGTTGATCACTCTTCACTCTTCACTCTTGGATAGGGAATGAGATGGGTGAAAAACGTAGACATTTAACTAGCAGAGATGGGCATTGCTGGTTTGCAAGGACAGGTTAGGCCAGGTTGCCTTTATGACCCCACGACTCTCCAAGTCTGCATTTCTGTCTCCTTTATCATATAATTCCATACATTTGTTCATTCCACATGGCCACCGAATGGGGGCGGGGGGGGTGCGCTGGGTGCGACTGCACCCCCCTTCCCCCCCCCCCCCCCAGAGTAAGTTGAGGTAGGTTTTAAAGCTATTATTAGATTTTTTTCCTCATGAATAATATCAAACAATTGGAACTGCTTTCTTTGCTTTGATAATAATACTGAAAAATATGAATTCCAAAGTTTGTCTCTTTTTGCAGCATATTTTTAATATAATTTGAATATTACAAAAATCTGCATGTTTTCAGGGTCATCAGGGATCTGTCCGCAGTAATGCAGCAGTTGTTGATGATGTTGCTGCTGAGGAGGGAACAAATATGCGTCAAGCCGATAGCCTATTCGTTAACGAGTTAAAAGATAGCCTAATTGATAAAGAGCTGAGAAGAGGAATCAGAGCTGCCAAGGAAAGGTACTCTGAGAAGTTGAGGAACAAGTTATCCTGTACTGTCGCTAAATTAAGTTGTTCTGCATTTCCCTGTTTTTGTTTTAATTCTCTCACAAACTGTGTGCTTCATTTGCCGGCTTTCAAACCAAGGGAAGTATCCTGGAATCTAAGGAATTATGGAAGATCAAAATCAATGCACTTCCTCACTTAGCTACAGTGGGTACAACTGCAGTAGAACCTCCCTGCTCCTATACTCAAATCCTTTTGCTATGACTTGGTGGGCACATGTATGTCAATTCCTCTTTCTGACAAAATGTCAACAAATTGAAATTTTTCGTGAATGTTTCTGATGTTGTTGGGGGGAAATAAAAAAAGCACAGAATGGAAATAGCAAATGCAAAATCAGAATGTCGATCTCACTTCACATCCTACATTATTTATCCTGGGTTGGCTCTTCCTCTCGTTATCACATTTCCACGGGGCTGGGAAGTCAGAGACGATCAGCAGAGGGTTTGGACCTTTCCCTCTCAGTCTTCTATTCTTCTGTTCCATCTGAGGTACTCAGCCAGGCTTGGAACTTGACATCAAATGATCCCATGACCTGGGTAAGTGATGAAGCCCGCAGCCGGCATTGAGGCAAGGGTCAAGATGCTTGTGACGAGGCAATAATGTGCTGTGTGTCATTAGACTGATGTACAAAGTTATTGACCAGTGTCTTTGACCAGGGTCCCAGTGGGACATGGTGGAGGTCAACTAGAATCACCATTAATGCAAGGTGAACATGACGCAATGGATCAGGAGAAGCGTAGGAAGAGAGGGGATAATGCGGAGAAAGAAGGATAGTTTTAGATGGAGAGTGCGGAGAGAGATACAGTGAGGGCGAGGACGGAGAGTGAGAGACGGGGGGAGTAAGAGAGAGAGGGAGAGAGAGAGAGATGGAGGGAGAGAGATATTGGGGTAGAGAGAGAGAGAGATAGAGGGAGGGAGAGAGGGGGGGGAGAGGGAGAGAGAGAGAGAGAGAGAGAGAGAGAGAGAGAGAGACGAGCTCGCGCGCATCGAGAGAGAGAGAGCTAGCTGACGAGCTCGAGAGAGAGCGCGCGCGCGTGAGAGTTGAGAGAGAGAGAGAGCAAATGTGCGGGAAGCAGATTGTGAAAAGAAAGGGAGAGAGAGGAACATTGTGCGATGGGCATTCAGACAAAAAGACTGACAGAGTGCAGAGCTGGGGGACAGTATGAAAATAGGAAGATGAGGATGCGAGCAAAGCAACATGAAGAGATAGGAGATTGTGAAAGAGGAAGATGGGGTATGGTCGGAGAGATAGCTTAGTAAGGAAGAGGTGTGGTGCTGTCTGTATGGAGTCTATTGTCTGTATACGGACTATGGGTGCTGTCTGTATGGAGTCTGTACATTCTCCACGAGTCCGCATGGGTTTCCTTCAGGTGCTCTGGTTTCCTCCCACACTCCAACGACGTGTAGGTTTATAGGTTAATTGGTTTCAGTGAAGTGTACATTGTCCCCAGTATGTAGGTCAGTGCTAGTGTAGGGGGTGATGGCTGGTCAGCGCGGACACGGTGGGCCGAAGGCTCTGATTCATACACTGCATCTCTAACTGTCTACAGTAAAGCTGGTGTTGGAAAGGAGGATGGAGTTTGAAAGCAAAGAGTGAGGGTGATTGTGATATTACAATATCAGTAGCAAGAGGGAGTGAGAAGGTCGGGGAATTGAGAGATAGAATGAAGTATGGAAGAGCGAATTTGGGATTAGTTTTGTTTAGTTTAGAGTTGCAGCATGGAAACAGGCCGTTCGGCCCACCGAGTCCATGCTGACCATCGATCACCTGCTCCATGTCTAGTTTAGAGATACATCGCGGAAACAGGCCCTTCGGCCCACCAAGTCCGTGCCAACCATCGATCACCCCATACACTAGCAATATCCTTCACACTGGGGACAATGTACAATTTCTACCAAAGCTAAATTATAACCATATAACCATATAACAATTACAGCACAGAAACAGGCCATCTCAGCCCTTCTAGTCTGTGCTGAACACGTATTCTCCCCTAGTCCCATCTACCTGTACTCAGACCATAACCCTCCATTCCTTTTCCGTCCATATAACTATCCAATTTATTTTTAAATGATAAAATCGAACCTGCCTCCATCACCTTCACAGGAAGCTCATTCCACAAATTAACCTGTCAATAACAACGTCTTTGGAGTGTGGGTGGAAACCGGAGCACCCGGACAAAACCCACATGGTCAGGGTGAGAACGCACAAACTCCGCACAGACAGCCAACATGGAGAAATGGCTTTGATGGGGAAGCTTGGTGTGTGGAGATTTGGTGGGTTGAGAATGAAGGGAAGGGTGGTTCAGATACAATCTTTATTGTCATTGTGCAGTGTACAGTACAGAGACAACGAAATGCAGTCAGCATCTCACCCAGAAGAGCGAACATAGAATAATGGAACAGTAAAATATATATATGTACATACAGTAGCAATAGTGCAATTTTTCTGGGGAAAGGAGTGTGAGGGGGGGGGGGGGGGGTGACTGGCAATCACCGAGGTACAAGGTTAAGCAGTGTAACAGCCGCAGGGAAGAAGCTGTTCCTGAACCTGCTGGTCCAGCAACGGAGAGACCTGTAGCGTCTCCCGGATGGTAAGAGGGTGAACAGTCTGTGGTTGGGGTGAGAGCAGTCCTTAACGATGCTGAGCGCCCTTCGCAGACATCACTTGCTCTGGACAGACTCAATGGAGGGGAGTGAGGAACCGGTGATGTGTTGGGCAGTTTTCATCACCCTCTGCAGTGCTTTCCGGTCGGAGACAGAGCAGTTGCCATACCATACTGTGATACAGTTGGTAAGGATGCTCTCGATGGTGCAGCGGTAGAAGTTCACCAGCATCTGAGAAGACATATTGACCTTCTTTAGTCTCCTCAGGAAGAAGAGACGCTGGTGAGCCTTCTTGACCAGAGTTGAGGTATTGTGGGTCCAAGAGAGGTCATCAGAGATGTTGACCCCCAGAAACCTGAAGCTGGAAACACGTTCCACCTCCGTCCCGTTAATATGGATGGACAAACAAGTGCGAGGGAGGGTTACACGGTATGAGAGAGGAAGTGAGAGACACTGTTGGAGCGTGGTGAGGGTATGTGATGGTGGGAGAGGGAGATTGCGTAGACAGGGGGAGGATGTGAGGGAGATGCGGTGACACAGGGAGACAGTCAGGGGCAATGTGTGGAGAGAGAGGAAGGTTGGGGCCTGGAGTGTGGAGAAAGCGAGGGGGACGAAGGGTGAAAGAATGGAGTGAGCATGGGGACCAGGGGGGTTCTGGGAAGAGGGAAAGGGTGGTTGTGAGGGGAGGGGGCTGAGTGAGAGAAACAGTGCGTGAGACTATAGATTTTGGGCAGAGTTGTGGTGTGAGGGCAAACAATCAAATTGAGAGAGAACAGGTGGGTTTGGGGTGGATTGTGTGGAAAGAGAGGGGCAGAGTGTGAGAATGCATCAGAACACAATGGGAAGTATAGCTTCAGTGGACAACTCATCATACATAATCCACATTCACAATTTCACTGCAAGTGTTAATGCCTGAACATCTGGTGATGTTGCCCATAGTGTTGAGGAACAAAACAATGTTGACATTGCTCTTGCTATGTAATCCATTGTACAGAAAATACATTTGCTGTTGAGATAGCTGGATTATCTGTGTAAATGCTGCCAAGATATTGTTCTTCACGCATTCCATACTGGTTCAGGGTTGTCAATGTTTACTGTCTGAAGAAGGGTCTCGACCCAAAACGTCACCCGTCCATGTTCTCCTGAGATGCTGCCTAACCTGCCGAATAACTCTAGCAATTTGTATCCTGCAATGTTAACAAGGCTTCGATAATAATAAAATGACAGAAATAGGGGGAACAAGAAACTGCTGATGATAAGAATCTTGAGTGACTGGAGGAACTCGATGGGTCAGGCAGCATCTGGGGAGGGAATGGATTTTCTGGGTCACTTGAATCGACCTAAAGAAGGATCCAGACATGAAACCTTTGCCTGTTCATTCGTCCCCACCTCCCCCACCGGAACCTGCCTGACCCACTGAGTTCCTCGAGCACGAGAGAAAGACATAGTTTTATTTCCCCAAACAGTGGCTTGAAAGACAGGAAGTGAGAGTACAGTCAAGGCAGGGTGTGAGATTGCTAAAAACGATTACTTGGTAACCATTTCCTCCGTGTTATCTCAGAGTCAGGGCTGACTGTCCCGCTGAGTTACTTCAGCATTTTGTGTCTATCTTTTATGTCATGTCGGGAAGCTGAACTCATCCACATGTGTATGAAGGAACTGCAGATGCTGGATTAGACCGAAGATAGACACAAAGAGCTGGAGTAACACAGGCAGCATCTCTGGAGAGAAGGAACGGGTGACGTTTCAGGTCGAGACCCATCATCAGACGCATGTGCTCTCTTCCCAAAGGGGGATCGTTCTGCGGGCAGAAACCATGGAGCTGGATGTCATCGGGGAGACCATCAGTGCAACGTGCCCTGATCAGCAGAGTGTGGAAGTGAAGGGGAGAAAGGAGAGCAGACAAGGTACACAGTGGCAGCCAGCTCCTGGAATGGGATTAGGTTCCCTGAGAAGTCATTTGCTGAATAATTGACATCAGAATATAAACCTTCAGATCAATTACTGCAGTGAAAG
Organism: Amblyraja radiata; assembly: GCF_010909765.2. NCBI lineage: Eukaryota > Metazoa > Chordata > Chondrichthyes > Rajiformes > Rajidae > Amblyraja > Amblyraja radiata. The sequence continues at coordinate 10,148,194 of NC_045990.1, forward strand.
CTCACTTTCTAATTGGATGCAAAGCTTTCCGGCCAAATAATCTCCCTTGTTGATTGATTGTAAGAAAAAAGAGCCTTTGGCCCACTGAATCCACGCCGACCATAGATCACCCGTTCACACTTGTTTTATGTTAGCCCACTTTAGCATCCACTCCCTACACACTAATGCCCCTGTCTCACTTAGGAAAACTGAACGGAAACCTCTGGAGACTTTGCGCCCCACCCAAGGTTTCCGTGTGGTTCCCGGAGGTTTTTGTCAGTCTCCCTAATGGTCGAAAATGGTTTCCGCTTCTTCTATGTTCCGGCGATTATTTCAAAGAATTCAAAACCGGCCGCGACTAAAAATAGGTTGCCGTTTTAAAAATCGGTAATTTTTTAATCGAAGCCGGTTGCGATGCTAGTTGAAGGTGGTTGCCGGAGGTTGCAGGTAGTCCTTCCACCAATCCATGTTCTCCAGAGCTGCTGAGTTACTCCAGCATGTTGTGTCCTTTCACCAAAAACCTATCGCCTGTAAATTATAACCCTGCATGTCTTTGGGATGTTGGGGGAAACTGAAGCACCCTCAGGAAACCCTTAGCTGGGGAAAATGTGCAAACTCCACACTGACAGCACCCAAGATCAGGATCGCACGCGGGTGGTCTCTGGCGCTGTGAGGAGCAGTTCTACCAGCTGTGTCACTTAGTTGTTACAAAGACAGCACAGTTACACAATTAAAAAAGTGACGATGTCAGAGGTTGTTCACTCACCGCCCTTTTACTGCTGGTGATTAACACAGAGTGAACGGGTTAACACAGTGTGAACAGAGTAACGGGGTCAGAAATCCTTCTATTTCCCTCTGTATAATAGCAGTGATACACATGGTTAATCTGGTGATATTGGCTTAAGTCTGTATAGTGGGAGCTTGGTCCTGTTGTCAAAGCCCGACTAGATCCAAAACATATAACCTACTTCAGCAAGTCAAGTCAAGTCACGAGAAATTATTGTCATGTATCCCAGATAGGACAATGAAATTCATGCTTGCTGCAGCACAACAGAGTATTGTAAGCATAAATACAGAACAGTTCAGTGTGTCTGTATACCATAGACCATATATATATGCACATAATTAACCAGATAATGTGCAATAGGCTGTTATAGTTCAGAGTTTATTTAAAGGTGGGTTTTACAGTCTGATGGCTGTGGGGAAGTAGCTGTTCCTGAACCTGGATGTTGCAGATTTCATGCTCCTGTACCTTCTACCTGATGGCAGCAGAGAGATGAGTGTGCGGCCAGGATGGTGTGGGTTCTTGATGATGTTGGCAGCCTTTTTGAGGCAGCGACTGCGATAGATCCCCTCGATGGTGGGGAGGTCAGAGCCGATGATGGACTGGGCAGTGTTTACAACTTTCTGCAGTCTTTTCCGCTCCTGGACGCTCAAGTTGCCGAACCAAGCCACGATGCAACCGGTCAGCATGCTCTCTACTGTGTACCTGTAGAAGTTAGAGAGAGTCCTCTTTGATAAACCGACTCTCCGTAATCTTCTCAGGAAGTAGAGGCGCTGATGTGCTTTAGATTTAGCAGAAGATTTAGCAGGAACCTGAGGGACATCATTTTCACACAGGATTGGCAGAATAAAATTATAGGCAATAACCGCAACGTTCAACACCGAGCATGATTTCCAAACCACTTTCCTTGCTCCATCCAGTCTTCATTTGCAGGTCGAAGATCAGAAGCTGCCAGAGGATGTCATCGGCCTTTTGTCATCTCCTTTCTCCTGGGCCTCTCCATTCTGCTGTCTGCAGGCATTCTCGTAGCTGGAGTCTTTCTATGTAAGTACTGGGGCCTTCTGCGAAGGGGGGGAACTGGCCCAGGAATTTCTGGAGGACCATATGGCTCCGACACATTCGTTAAGTCTACCACTCCCTCTTTTCAACCTGGAGATGTTTGTTGCAGTAACTTGCTGGAAGTGGGAGCTGATGAAAACACAATAAGGGGACCGGGATATGCAGGGCACGTAACTGAGACCAACAGTCTCTAAGCAGAGAAAAGGGAATGAGAAAGGGTGGCATAGTGGGGCAGCGGTAGAGTTGCTGCCTTGCAGTACCAGAGACCTGTGTTCGATCCTGCAGATGGAGATGGTGCTGGAGATGGAGTTAGGGCTGGAGATGGAGCTGGAGATGGAGCTGGAGATGGAGCTGGAGATGGAGCTGGAGATGGAGCTGGTGATGGAGCTGGAGATGGAGCTGGAGATGGAGCTGGAGATTGAACTGGAGCTAGGGCTGGAGATGGAGTTGGAGATGGAGCTGGAGGTGGAGATGGAGCTGGAGATGGAGCTGGAGATGGAGCTGGAGGGAGCTCGAGTTAGAGCTAGAGCTGGAGATGGAGCTAGAGCTGGAGATGGAGCTGGAGCTGGAGATGGAGCTGGAGATGGAGCTGGAGATGGAGCTGGAGGGAGCTAGAGTTAGAGCTAGAGCTGGAGATGGAGCTAGAGCTGGAGATGGAGCTAGAGCTGGAGATGGAGCTGGAGATGGAGATGGAACTGGAGCTGGAAATGGAGCTGGATCTAGAGCTGGAGATGGAGCTGGTGATGGAGCTGGAGATTGAACTGGAGCCAGGGCTGGAGATGGAGCTGGAGATGGAGCTGGAGGTGGAGATGGAGCTGGAGCTGGAGATGGAGCTGGAGCTGGAGATGGAGCTGGAGATGGAGCTGGAGATGGAGCTGGAGATGGAGCTAGAGCTGGAGATGGAGCTAGAGCTGGAGATGGAGCTGGAGATGGAGATGGAACTGGAGCTGGAAATGGAGCTGGATCTAGAGCTGGAGATGGAGCTGGAGATGGAGCTGGAGATGGAGCTGGAGGTGGAGCTGGAGATGGAGCTAGAGCTGGAGATGGAGCTAGAGCTGGAGATGGAGCTGGAGATGGAGATGGAACTGGAGCTGGAAATGGAGCTGGATCTAGAGCTGGAGATGGAGCTGGAGATGGAGCTGGAGATGGAGCTGGAGGTGGAGATGGAGCTGGAGCTGGAGATAGAGCTGGAGATGGAGCTGTAGCTAGAGCTACAGCTGGATCTAGAGCTGGAGGGAGCTAGAGTTAGAGCTAGAGCTGGAGCTAGAGCTGGAGATGGAGCTGGAGAAGGAGCTGGTGATGGAGCTGGTGATGGAGCTGGAGATGGAGCTGGAGCTAGCACCCGACTACAGGTGCTGTCTGTACGGAGTTTGTACATTCTCCCTGTGACCGCGTGAGGTATTTCCTCTCACACTCCAAAGATGTACAGATTTGCAGATCGATTGGATTCTGTAAAATTGTGAATTGTCCCTAGTGTGTTGGATGCTGCTAGTGTACGGGGTGATCGCTGGTTGGTGCGGACTCGGTGGGCCGGATGGCCTGTTTCCGAGCTGTTTTTCTAAAGTCCAAAAGTCGAAAGAAAGAAGAATGACTGAGGAAATATTGGAGAAAAGGAAATGTAGCGAGGGAAGAAAAGATGAAAGATCTTTGGAGGCACAAGAGAAAAAATGCAGCTGGAGGAACTCAGTCCTTCAACATCTGTGGAGTGAAATGGACAGGATGTTTTGTGTCAGGAAGCTTCTGCTAGACTGAACGACTAGAGGCTAAGCAGCCAGTGACCAGTATAACGAAGTGGAGAGAGGGGTGGGTTAAAGAGAGCAGGTGGATACAAAATGCTGGAGTAACTCAGCGGGTCAGGCAGCATCTCTGGAGAGAAGGAATGGGTGACGTTTCGGGTCGAGACCCTTCTTCAGATTCGACCCGAAACATCACCCATTCCTTCTCTCCATAGATGCTGCCTGTCCCGCTGAGCTAAACCAGCATTTTGTGTCCCCCTTCGATGTAAACCAGCATCTGCGGTTCTTTCCTACACAAGTAATAGGTGGATACATAGAATATAGAGCACAGAAAGCACGGCACAGCGACAGGCCCTTCGGCCCATAATGTCCATGGTGGACATGTTGTCAAACTAATCTTTTTTTTTAATAATCTTTTTATTAGAGGCAGGGACATATCATATTAAAAACATTTCATGTATATCATTCCTACATTACCAATATTATCAATTGATATTAACTCTGCTTCTAGTATTTTTTTTAATATATAGATAGAAAATAAGAAAGAGAAATAAAAAAATAAAAATAGTATAATAAAGAATGGAATAATTTACTAAAAATACAACTTTGGAGATAAGGTCAAACTAATCTAAGTTAAACTTCTGCTGCATGTGATCCATATTCCTACATTCCCCGCGTATCCAAAAGCCTCTGAAATGCCACTGTTCAATTATTCAATGATTCAATGATACTCCATTATTACATACATGTACCTATGTACAGAGAAATTCATTTGCTTTTGCACGTAATACACAAAATGGTCGCCACATTTCTGACGCCAACAAAGTTACACAAGTACTCGTAATAGGCCTTTCTCACGGGGCGACTTGACGCACGAGTTAAGCAGAGTTGAACACCGTGGGAACCTCGTACGATAACCGTACGGCATTCGTGGACCACCGTGGACCACCGTGGCGCTAACGGCAGGTACTCGTGTAACTTGGTGACTCGGGAGAAAATTCAAGCAAGCTAGGCTGAACTTGAATTCTTGCAAGCTTGAATTTCTCCAAGAATGACTTGTACACTTGTGGTTGAAGATTGCAACATTATATGGACGTAGTGGCCAGTGCGATATCCGTAATAACTCTTGCGTTTACCGTGGGAACTCCTGCGAACGGTGAATCCGGAAGCTGGACAAAGGGGACAGAAGGTGAGTAAAAATTGTCTTCTGTGGGATTGAATGTAAAAAATAAAGATTTGCATCCGCATATGGACATCAACTTATTCATGAGTTATGTTAATGAGATTCAAGAAAATAACTATAATCTTTAAAAGGGACTTTACTGAAAGGTCCCGCATTTTTATGGTCCGTGAGAAATTTTTCACATGTACTTCTTTGAGAGATACAGCTCGGAGTCCTCTCCGACTAGCAATCGATGCCTTTCCGAAGCAGGGTCCGGAACGCTACCAATCAATGTTCTCCAGAGACCCGTGTAAGGAGTGAACTGCACATGCTGGTTTAAACCGAAGACAGACACAAAAAGCTGGAGTAACTCAGCGAGTCAAGCAGCATCTCTGGAGAAAAATAGGTGATGTTTCGGGACGAGACACATCTTCAGACTCAATTCCGATTAGGATGTCTGAAGAAGGGTTCCGATTCGAATCGCCACCTATTCTTTTTCTCCAGAGATGCTGCCTGACCCGCTGACTTACTCCAACTTTTTATGTTTTTCTTCCCAGATCTGACTTACCTGCTGAGTTACACCAACATTTTGTGTCCTTTTGTGCGTATTAACCAGCATCTGCAGTTCCTTTAGACATTACCTAACTTCAGATTTTAGAGATATAGCGCGGAAACAGGCCCTTCGGCCTACCGAGTCCGCGCCGACCACCTATTCTTATACACTCCAGGGACAATTTTACAATGTTACCGAAGCCGATTAACTTACAAACCTGTGATCTCTGGAGTGTGAGAGGAAACCGGTGCACCCATGGTCAGGATCGAACCCCGGTCTCTGGGGCTGTGAGCCCGCTGAGTTACTCCAGCATTTTGTGTCTAACTTGCTGATTCAGACAGTTTTTGATTATCAAGGATTCTGCGCTGACTCTTTACTCTGAAACACACGTTGGAAATTTAAACTTGGGCGCAACTAACATCGTCTTAGTGTATCATCAGTCTACCGTGGGAACTCTTTAACTCAGCGGGCAGGCAGCAGTTGATTGTTGCTCCCTTCAGTTTCCCAGGGGGTCGGGACGGGACTGGAGTTGGGAGGGAAAGGTGGGGGAGTCGAGGGAGAGGAGGGGGAGACAGATGGGGGTGTCTTCATTTACTGGCGGCGGGTGTCTGTCACTGAAACAGGCAGGTGAGATTTCACATCCACCTTGTGTGTGCCTCTCTCTCTCTCCCTCTCTCCCTCTCACACAGGCTGAGAGACTCTGCCTCTGTGAGTGTACGTCTCTTTCTCCCCCTCTCCCACACACAGTAAGACCGAGGTACTGTGCTCAATCCATCTGTGTCTCCCACATACACAGTAAAACTCTGCTTTGTGTGTGTATATACGTCTCCCCTCATTTCTCTCTCTCCCCCCCACCCCTCTCTTTCTCCCCCTCCCCCACCTCTCTCTTTCTCCCCCACCCCCACCTCTCTCTTTCTCCCCCCACACACAATAAGACCGATGTATTCTGCTCAGTCTCTCTTCGCTCCCACACACACAGATAGACCAAGGTCATGTGCGCTCTTTTTCTTCCGCCAGTCACCCCGAAGTACATCACACTGCCTCTGTGCCTCTCTCTCTGTCTCTCTCCCCCTCTCTCCTAAGTAATGTGGCATCTTCCTGCAGTAAAGTCACGGCATTAGTACAGGCATGTCTCCAAATGAGCCAATTCAACCAAGGGAGGATATTTATAGTGTGTGAAAAAAAAAGTGACATCATTTGTGCCACGTGATGATTTAACAACACTTCACAGTTCACAATGTTCATTCAAGATTTAACGGGAAAGCTCGGGAGACGGACAAGTCACTCGCACAAATAACAGAAATGCCGAGTACCGTGGGAACTCTTTATCTACCCCCCGTTATATCATGTGATATCGTGCTAGACCACGACCACTTCACTCTGGTTACATCTTGCGTCAAGTCACCCCGTGAGAAAGCGCTATTTACTGTGCCAGTACCTGCCGCCACCACCACCACCCCTGGTGATAAGCGGTTGGTCCTGGCCTCTCTGTCATTGAAAGTAGGCATGCAGGTGCAGCAGGCAGTGAAGAAAGCGAATGGTATGTTGGCATTCATCCAAAAGGATTTGAGTATAGGAGCAGGGAGGTTCTACTGCAGTTGTACAGGGCCTTGGTGAGACCACACCTGCAGTATTGTGTACAGTTTTGGTCTCCTAATCTGAGGAAAGACATTCTTGCCATCGAGGGAGTACAGAGAAGGTTCACCAGACTGTTTCTTGGGATGGCAGGACTTTCATATGAAGAAAGACTGGATAGGCTCGGCTTGTACTCGCTAGAATTTAGAAGATTGAGGGGGGATCTTATAGAAACTTACAAAATTCTTAAGGGGTTGGACAGGCTAGATGCAGGAAGATTGTTCCCGATGTTGGGGAAGTCCAGAACAAGGGGTCACAGTTTAAGGATAAGGGGGAAATCGTATAGGACCGAGATGAGAAAAACATTTTTCACACAGAGAGTGGTGAATCTGTGGAATTTTCTGCAACTGAAGGTAGTTGAGGCCAGTTCATTGGCTATATTTAAGAGGGAGTTAGATTCCCCAACATCCCTTGTGGCGAAAGGGATCGGGGGTATGGAGAGAAGGCAGGTACAGGATACTGAGTTGGATGTTCAGCCATGATCGTATTGAATGGCGGTGCAGGCTCGAAGGGCCGAATGGCCTACACCTGCACCTATTATCTAGGTTTCTATGCTTCTATTACCAGTGCTGCTTTATCTCAGAGCGTAACCTGACCGATTGTTTCTTGTCAGTTGGAAGGAGATAAAATCTGAGTCTCTGGAGTTGATTACACCGGTCCCACTGCTGTGAACTCTAAATCTACTTTCCATTTCAGTTACACAAATGTTCAGTGAAATAAGATACGCTCAAGTGGAACTGTCCCAGCTCAAGAACAACAGTAAGTGTTGAGTGCCTGCAAAGAGTTTATGTGTGGCAACCTCACACTCTGAATTTCTCCCAGTCCTCTGGTAGGCTGCTTTTTCTGGCTAATTTGTTTGCTTCATCTTATGGTTTGATACTATCCCTGATTTCCCTTGTTATCCACGGATGCACTACCTTCCCTGATTTATTATTTTGCCAAACTGGGATAAACAATTGTTGTAGTTCATCCAGGCGGTCTTTAAATGCCTTCCATTGCCTATCCACCGTCAACCCTTTAAGAATCAATTGCCAGTCTATCTTGGCCAATTCACGTCTCATACCCTCAAAGTTACCTTTCTTTAAGTTCAGAACCCTTGTTTCTGTATGAATTATGTCACTCTCCATCCTAATGAAGATCTCAACCATATTATGGTCACTCTTGCCCAAGGGGCCACGCACAACAAGACTGCTAACTAACCCTTCCTAATTACTCAATACCCAGTCTAGAATAGCTTGCTCTCTCGTTGGTTCCTCTACATGTTGGTTTAGAAAACTATCCCGCATACATTCCAAGAAATCTTCTACCTCAGCAACCCTGCCAATTTGATTCACCCAATCTATATGTAGATTGAAGTCACCTATTATAACTGTTTTACCTTTGTTGCACGCATTTCTAATTTCCTGTTTGATGCCATCCCCAACTCCACTACTACTGTTAGGTGGCCTGTACACAACTCCCACTAGCGGTTTCTGCCCCTTAGTGTTTTGCAGCTCTACCCATATTCCACATCCTCCAAGCTAATGTCCTTCCTTTTCTATTGCGTTAATCTCCTCTCTAACCAGCAACGCTACCCTACCTCCTTTTCCTTTCTGTCTATCCCTCCTGAATATTGAATATCCCTGGATGTTCAGCTCCCAGCCTTGGTCACCCTGGAGCCATGTCTCCGTGATCCCAACTATATCATAGTCATTAATAGCTATCTGCACATTCAACTCATCCACCTTATTACGAATGCTCCTTGCATTGAGACACAAAGCCTTCAGGCTTGTTTTTATAACACTCTTACCCCTTATACAATTATGTTGAAAAGTGGCCCTGAAAAGTCAGGTCAGTTCAGAGTGGGTAATAGATGGTGGTAAGGTCCCCAAGGGAAGGGAATGAAATAATCCTGGAATAAGTGGCCCATGTAGGGAATATCCCTGTGGTGAATTGGGTGGCGTTCGCCTCTGTGCAAGTCAGGGGTCTAATCCATGTTCTCCAGAGATGCTGCCTGACCTGCTGAGTTACTCCAGCATGTTGTGTCCTTTCACCAAAAACCTATAGCCTGTAAATTATAACCATGCATGTCTTTGGGATGTTGGGGGAAACTGAAGCACCCTCAGGAAACCCTCAGCTGGGGAAAACGTGCAAACTCTACACTGACAGCACCCAAGATCAGGATCGCACGCGGGTGGTCACTGGCGCTGTGAGGAGCAGTTCTACCAGCTGTGTCACTTAGTTGTGACAAAGACAGCACAGTTACACAATTAAAAAAGTGATGGTGTCAGAGGTTGTTCACTCACCGCTCTATTACTGCTGGTGATTAACACAGAGTGAACGGGTTAACACAGTGTGAACAGAGTAACGGGGTCAGAAATCCTTCTATTTCCCTCTGTATAATAGCAGTGATACACATGGTTAATCTGGTGAGACTGGCTTAAGTCTGTATAGTGGGAGCTTGGTCCTGTTGTCAAAGCCCGACTAGATCCAAAACCTATAACCTACTTCAGCAAGTCAAGTCAAGTCACGAGAATTTATTGTCATGTATCCCAGATAGGACAATTAAATTCATGCCTGCTGCAGCACAACAGAGTATTGTAAGCATAAATACAGAACAGTTCAGTGTGTCTGTATACCATAGACCATATATATATGCACATAATTAACCAGATAATGTGCAATAGGCTGTTATAGTTCAGAGCTTATTTAAAGGTGGGTTTTACAGTCTGATGGCTGTGGGGAAGTAGCTGTTCCTGAACCTGGATGTTGCAGATTTCATGCTCCTGTACCTTCTACCTCATGGCAGCGGAGAGATGAGTGTGTGGCCAGGATGGTGTGGGTCCTTGATGATGTTGGCAGCCTTTTTGAGGCAGCGACTGCGATAGATCCCCTCGATGGTGGGGAGGTCAGAGCCGATGATGGACTGTGCAGTGTTTACAACTTTCTGCAGTCTTTTCCGCTCCTGGACGCTCAAGTTGCCGAGCCAAGCCACGATGCAACCGGTCAACATGCTCTCTACTGTGTACCTGTAGAAGTTAGAGAGAGTCCTCTTTGATAAACCGACTCTCCGTAAACTTCTCAGGAAGTAGAGGCGCTGATGTGCTTTAGATTTAGCAGAAGATTTAGCTGGAACCTGAGGGACATCTTTTTCTCACAGGATTGGCAGAATAAAATTATAGGCAATAACCGCAACGTTCAACACCGAGCATGATTTCCAAACCACTTTCCTTGCTCCATCCAGTCTTCATTTGCAGGTCGAAGATCAGAAGCTGCCAGAGGATGTCATCGGCCTTTTGTCATCTCCTTTCTCCTGGGCCTCTCCATTCTGCTGTCTGCAGGCATTCTCGTTGCTGGAGTCTTTCTATGTAAGTGCTGGGACCTTTTGCGAAGGGGGGGAACTGGCCCAGGAATTTCTGGAGGACCATATGGCTCCGACACATTCGTTAAGTCTACCACTCCCTCTTTTCAACCTGGAGATGTTTGTTGCAGTAACTTGCTGGAAGTGTGAGCTGATGAAAACACAATAAGGGGACCGGGATATGCAGGGCACGTAACTGAGACCAACAGTCTCTAAGCAGAGAAAAGGGAACGAGAAAGGGTGGCATAGTGGGGCAGCGGTAGAGTTGCTGCCTTGCAGTACCAGAGACCTGTGTTCGATCCTGCAGATGGAGATGGTGCTGGAGATGGAGCTAGGGCTGGAGGTGGAGCTGGAGATGAAGCTGGAGATGGAGCTGGAGCTGGAGCTGGAGATGGAGCTGGAGCTAGAGCTGGAGATGGAGCTGGTGATGGAGCTGGAGATGGAGCAAGAGATTGAACTGGAGCTAGGGCTGGAGATGGAGCTGGAGATGGAGCTGGAGCTAGAGCTGGAGATGGAGCTGGTGATGGAGCCGTAGATGGAGCTGGAGATTGAACTGGAGCTATGGCTGGAGATGGAGCTGGAGATGGAGCTGGAGATGGAGCTGGAGATGGAGCTGGAGCTAGAGCTGGAGATGGAGCTGGAGATGGAGCTGGAGATGGAGCTGGAGCTAGCTACTGACAGGTGCTGTCTGTACGGAGTTTGTACATTCTCCCTGTGACCGCATGAGGTATTTCCTCTCACACTCCAAAGATGTACAGATTTGCAGATCGATTGGATTCTGTAAAATTGTGAATTGTCCCTAGTGTGTAGGATGCTGCTAGTGTACGGGGTGATCGCTGGTTGGTGCGGACTCGGTGGGCCGGATGGCCTGTTTCCGAGCTGTTTTTCTAAAGTCCAAAAGTCGAAAGAAAGAAGAATGACTGAGGAAATATTGGAGAAAAGGAAATGTAGCGAGGGAAGAAAAGATGAAAGATCTTTGGAGGCACAAGAGAAAAGATGCAGCTGGAGGAACTCAGTCCTTCAACATCTGTGGAGTGAAATGGACAGGATGTTTTGTGTCAGGAACCTTCTGCTAGACTGAACGACTAGAGGCTAAGCAGCCAGTGACCAGTATAACGAAGTGGAGAGAGGGGTGGGTTAAAGAGAGCAGGTGGATACAAAATGCTGGAGTAACTCAGCGGGTCAGGCAGCATCTCTGGAGAGAAGGAATGGGTGACTTTTCGGGTCGAGACCCTTCTTCAGATTCGACCCGAAACATCACCCATTCCTTCTCTCCATAGATGCTGCCTGTCCCGCTGAGCTAAACCAGCATTTTGTGTCCACCTTCGATGTAAACCAGCATCTGCGGTTCTTTCCTACACAAGTAATAGGTGGATACATAGAATATAGAGCACAGAAAGCACGGCACAGCGACAGGCCCTTCGGCCCATAATGTCCATGGTGGACATGTTGTCAAACTAATCTTTTTTTTTAATAATCTTTTTATTAGAGGCAGGGACATCATATTAAAAACATTTCATGTATATCATTCCTACATTACCAATATTATCAATTGATATTAACTCTGCTTCTAGTATTTTTTTTAATATATAGATAGAAAATAAGAAAGAGAAATAAAAAAATAAAAATAGTATAATAAAGAATGGAATAATTTACTAAAAATACAACTTTGGAGATAAGGTCAAACTAATCTAAGTTAAACTTCTGCTGCATGTGATCCATCTTCCTACATTCCCCGCGTATCCAAAAGCCTCTGAAATGCCACTGTTCAATTATTCAATGATTCAATGATACTCCATTATTACATACATGTACCTATGTACAGAGAAATTCATTTGCTTTTGCACGTAATACACAAAATGGTCGCCACATTTCTGACGCCAACAAAGTTACACAAGTACTCGTAATAGGCCTTTCTCACGGGGCGACTTGACGCACGAGTTAAGCAGAGTTGAACACCGTGGGAACCTCGTACGATAACCGTACGGCATTCGTGGACCACCGTGGACCACCGTGGCGCTAACGGCAGGTACTCGTGTAACTTGGTGACTCGGGAGAAAATTCAAGCAAGCTAGGCTGAACTTGAATTCTTGCAAGCTTGAATTTCTCCAAGAATGACTTGTACACTTGTGGTTGAAGATTGCAACATTATATGGACGTAGTGGCCAGTGCGATATCCGTAATAACTCTTGCGTTTACCGTGGGAACTCCTGCGAACGGTGAATCCGGAAGCTGGACAAAGGGGACAGAAGGTGAGTAAAAATTGTCTTCTGTGGGATTGAATGTAAAAAATAAAGATTTGCATCCGCATATGGACATCAACTTATTCATGAGTTATGTTAATGAGATTCAAGAAAATAACTATAATCTTTAAAAGGGACTTTACTGAAAGGTCCCGCATTTTTATGGTCCGTGAGAAATTTTTCACATGTACTTCTTTGAGAGATACAGCTCGGAGTCCTCTCCGACTAGCAATCGATGCCTTTCCGAAGCAGGGTCCGGAACGCTACCAATCAATGTTCTCCAGAGACCCGTGTAAGGAGTGAACTGCACATGCTGGTTTAAACCGAAGACAGACACAAAAAGCTGGAGTAACTCAGCGAGTCAAGCAGCATCTCTGGAGAAAAATAGGTGATGTTTTGGGACGAGACACATCTTCAGACTCAATTCCGATTAGGATGTCTGAAGAAGGGTTCCGATTCGAATCGCCACCTATTCTTTTTCTCCAGAGATGCTGCCTGACCCGCTGACTTGCTCCAGCTTTTTATGTTTTTCTTCCCAGATCTGACTTACCTGCTGAGTTACACCAACATTTTGTGTCCTTTTGTGCGTATTAACCAGCATCTGCAGTTCCATTAGACATTACCTAACTTCAGATTTTAGAGATATAGCGCGGAAACAGGCCCTTCGGCCTACCGAGTCCGCGCCGACCACCTATTCTTATACACTCCAGGGACAATTTTACAATGTTACCGAAGCCGATTAACTTACAAACCTGTGATCTCTGGAGTGTGAGAGGAAACCGGTGCACCCATGGTCAGGATCGAACCCCGGTCTCTGGGGCTGTGAGCCCGCTGAGTTACTCCAGCATTTTGTGTCTATCTTGCTGATTCAGACAGTTTTTGATTATCAAGGATTCTGCGCTGACTCTTTACTCTGAAACACACGTTGGAAATTTAAACTTGGGCGCAACTAACATCGTCTTAGTGTATCATCAGTCTACCGTGGGAACTCTTTAACTCAGCGGGCAGGCAGCAGTTGATTGTTGCTCCCTTCAGTTTCCCAGGGGGTCGGGACGGGACTGTAGTTGGGAGGGAAAGGTGGGGAGTCGAGGGAGAGGAGGGGGAGACAGATGGGGGTGTCTTCATTTACTGGCGGCGGGTGTCTGTCACTGAAACAGGCAGGTGAGATTTCACATCCACCTTGTGTGTGCCTCTCGCTCTCTCCCTCTCTCCCTCTCACACAGGCTGAGAGACTCTGCCTCTGTAAGTGTACGTCTCTTTCTCCCCCTCTCCCACACACAGTAAGACCGAGGTACTGTGCTCAATCCATCTGTGTCTCCCACATACACAGTAAAACTCTGCTTTGTGTGTGTATATACGTCTCCGCTCATTTCTCTCTCTCCCCCCCACCCCTCTCTTTCTCCCCCTCCCCCACCTCTCTCTTTCTCCCCCACCCCCACCTCTCTCTTTCTCCCCCCACACACAATAAGACCGATGTATTCTGCTTAGTCTCTCTTCGCTCCCACACACACAGATAGACCAAGGTCATGTGCGCTCTTTTTCTTCCGCCAGTCACCCCGAAGTACATCACACTGCCTCTGTGCCTCTCTCTCTGTCTCTCTCCCCCTCTCTCCTAAGTAATGTGGCATCTTCCTGCAGTAAAGTCACGGCATTAGTACAGGCATGTCTCCAAATGAGCCAATTCAACCAAGGGAGGATATTTATAGTGTGTGAAAAAAAAAGTGACATCATTTGTGCCACGTGATGATTTAACAACACTTCACAGTTCACAATGTTCATTCAAGATTTAACGGGAAAGCTCGGGAGACGGACAAGTCACTCGCACAAATAACAGAAATGCCGAGTACCGTGGGAACTCTTTATCTACCCCCCGTTATATCATGTGATATCGTGCTAGACCACGACCACTTCACTCTGGTTACATCTTGCGTCAAGTCACCCCGTGAGAAAGCGCTATTTACTGTGCCAGTACCTGCCGCCACCACCACCACCCCTGGTGATAAGCGGTTGGTCCTGGCCTCTCTGTGCCACAGGGTGGGGCTCAGATCTGGGATTTGCCAGCCAGTGTGAGCACCAGGTCTCAGCCAGACATGGGGCCATAGTTATCACCTTGAGGTGAGCAAAAGGATTAACTGGAAGCAGGAACAATATCAAACCGTATGAAAATGACCCTGTGTCAAACCGCGAACCTCCTCCAAAAAATATCCAAATATTTTCCCCTCCTTCCCTGTCTCCTTCACCATATTCCTTGCTCTCACCTTTCCTCATCACTTTTCCCCATTCCTTCGTTTCACATCTTTCTTTCCTTCTGTCCCTCCTCTGTTTCCCCATTCCCACTATCCCCCATCCACGCTACCTCTCTTATCTCCACTCTTCCCTCTCCCACTTTCTCTTCCCCTCTCTGCACTGAACCTTCTCTGATTTCTCATTCCTGATTCAGAGGAAGGGTCTCGACCCGAAACGTTACCTGTCCATGTTCTCCAGAGATGTTGTCTGACCTGCTGATCTGCTCCAGCACTTTGTGCCTTTTTCCCTGTGTCCCGTTCCATCCCCCCTCTCATCGCCGCCCATTCTCCTCCCTCCCCGTGCTCAATTCTCTACATCCTCCAACTCTGCTCTACCTCCTCTCTTTACCTTCCTCAGCTCATCTCTTTCCCTTTCCCCATGTTCATCTCCTACCTCTCCCCGACTCTCGCTACCCCTTCCCCTTTCTCTCTCCGTCTCTCACTCCACCCTCTTCTCTCCTCTCTCCATTACGAGACCGGGGTGTCATGGTGCACCAGTCATTGAAAGTAGGCATGCAGGTGCAGCAGGCAGTGAAGAAAGCGAATGGTATGTTAGCATTCATCCAAAAGGATTTGAGTATAGGAGCAGGGAGGTTCTACTGCAGTTGTACAGGGCCTTGGTGAGACCACACCTGCAGTATTGTGTACAGTTTTGGTCTCCTAATCTGAGGAAAGACATTCTTGCCATCGAGGGAGTACAGAGAAGGTTCACCAGACTGTTTCTTGGGATGGCAGGACTTTCATATGAAGAAAGACTGGATAGGCTCGGCTTGTACTCGCTAGAATTTAGAAGATTGAGGGGGGATCTTATAGAAACTTACAAAATTCTTAAGGGGTTGGACAGGCTAGATGCAGGAAGATTGTTCCCGATGTTGGGGAAGTCCAGAACAAGGGGTCACAGTTTAAGGATAAGGGGGAAATCGTATAGGACCGAGATGAGAAAAACATTTTTCACACAGAGAGTGGTGAATCTGTGGAATTTTCTGCCACTGAAGGTAGTTGAGGCCAGTTCATTGGCTATATTTAAGAGGGAGTTAGATTCCCCAACATCCCTTGTGGCGAAAGGGATCGGGGGTATGGAGAGAAGGCAGGTACAGGATACTGAGTTGGATGTTCAGCCATGATCGTATTGAATGGCGGTGCAGGCTCGAAGGGCCGAATGGCCTACACCTGCACCTATTATCTAGGTTTCTATGCTTCTATTACCAGTGCTGCTTTATCTCAGAGCGTAACCTGACCGATTGTTTCTTGTCAGTTGGAAGGAGATAAAATCTGAGTCTCTGGAGTTGATTACACCGGTCCCACTGCTGTGAACTCTAAATCTACTTTCCATTTCAGTTACACAAATGTTCAGTGAAATAAGATACGCTCAAGTGGAACTGTCCCAGCTCAAGAACAACAGTAAGTGTTGAGTGCCTGCAAAGAGTTTATGTGTGGCAACCTCACACTCTGAATTTCTCCCAGTCCTCTGGTAGGCTGCTTTTTCTGGCTAATTTGTTTGCTTCATCTTATGGTTTGATACTATCCCTGATTTCCCTTGTTATCCACGGATGCACTACCTTCCCTGATTTATTATTTTGCCAAACTGGGATAAACAATTGTTGTAGTTCATCCAGGCGGTCTTTAAATGCCTTCCATTGCCTATCCACCGTCAACCCTTTAAGAATCAATTGCCAGTCTATCTTGGCCAATTCACGTCTCATACCCTCAAAGTTACCTTTCTTTAAGTTCAGAACCCTTGTTTCTGAATGAATTATGTCACTCTCCATCCTAATGAAGATCTCAACCATATTATGGTCACTCTTGCCCAAGGGGCCACGCACAACAAGACTGCTAACTAACCCTTCCTAATTACTCAATACCCAGTCTAGAATAGCTTGCTCTCTCGTTGGTTCCTCTACATGTTGGTTTAGAAAACTATCCCGCATACATTCCAAGAAATCTTCTACCTCAGCAACCCTGCCAATTTGATTCACCCAATCTATATGTAGATTGAAGTCACCTATTATAACTGTTTTACCTTTGTTGCACGCATTTCTAATTTCCTGTTTGATGCCATCCCCAACTCCACTACTACTGTTAGGTGGCCTGTACACAACTCCCACTAGCGGTTTCTGCCCCTTAGTGTTTTGCAGCTCTACCCATATTCCACATCCTCCAAGCTAATGTCCTTCCTTTTCTATTGCGTTAATCTCCTCTCTAACCAGCAACGCTACCCTACCTCCTTTTCCTTTCTGTCTATCCCTCCTGAATATTGAATATCCCTGGATGTTCAGCTCCCAGCCTTGGTCACCCTGGAGCCATGTCTCCGTGATCCCAACTATATCATAGTCATTAATAGCTATCTGCACATTCAACTCATCCACCTTATTACGAATGCTCCTTGCATTGAGACACAAAGCCTTCAGGCTTGTTTTTATAACACTCTTACCCCTTATACAATTATGTTGAAAAGTGGCCCTGAAAAGTCAGGTCAGTTCAGAGTGGGTAATAGATGGTGGTAAGGTCCCCAAGGGAAGGGAATGAAATAATCCTGGAATAAGTGGCCCATGTAGGGAATATCCCTGTGGTGAATTGGGTGGCGTTCGCCTCTGTGCAAGTCAGGGGTCTAATCCATGTTCTCCAGAGATGCTGCCTGACCTGCTGAGTTACTCCAGCATGTTGTGTCCTTTCACCAAAAACCTATAGCCTGTAAATTATAACCATGCATGTCTTTGGGATGTTGGGGGAAACTGAAGCACCCTCAGGAAACCCTCAGCTGGGGAAAACGTGCAAACTCTACACTGACAGCACCCAAGATCAGGATCGCACGCGGGTGGTCACTGGCGCTGTGAGGAGCAGTTCTACCAGCTGTGTCACTTAGTTGTGACAAAGACAGCACAGTTACACAATTAAAAAAGTGATGGTGTCAGAGGTTGTTCACTCACCGCCCTTTTACTGCTGGTGATTAACACAGAGTGAACGGGTTAACACAGTGTGAACAGAGTAACGGGGTCAGAAATCCTTCTATTTCCCTCAGTATAATAGCAGTGATACACATGGTTAATCTGGTGAGACTGGCTTAAGTCTGTATAGTGGGAGCTTGGTCCTGTTGTCAAAGCCCGACTAGATCCAAAACATATAACCTACTTCAGCAAGTCAAGTCAAGTCACGAGAATTTATTGTCATGTATCCCAGATAGGACAATGAAATTCATTCTTGCTGCAGCACAACAGAGTATTGTAAGCATAAATACAGAACAGTTCAGTGTGTCTGTATACCATAGACCATATATATATGCACATAATTAACCAGATAATGTGCAATAGGCTGTTATAGTTCAGAGTTTATTTAAAGGTGGGTTTTACAGTCTGATGGCTGTGGGGAAGTAGCTGTTCCTGAACCTGGATGTTGCAGATTTCATGCTCCTGTACCTTCTACCTGATGGCAGCGGAGAGATGAGTGTGTGGCCAGGATGGTGTGGGTCCTTGATGATGTTGGCAGCCTTTTTGAGGCAGCGACTGCGATAGATCCCCTCGATGGTGGGTAGGTCAGAGCCGATGATGGACTGGGCAGTGTTTACAACTTTCTGCAGTCTTTTCCGCTCCTGGACGCTCAAGTTGCCGAACCAAGCCACGATGCAACCAGTCAGCATGCTCTCTACTGTGTACCTGTAGAAGTTAGAGAGAGTCCTCTTTGATAAACCGACTCTCCGTAATCTTCTCAGGAAGTAGAGGCGCTGATGTGCTTTAGATTTAGCAGAAGATTTAGCTGGAACCTGAGGGACATCTTTTTCTCACAGGATTGGCAGAATAAAATTATAGGCAATGACCGCAACGTTCAACACCGAGCATGATTTCCAAACCACTTTCCTTGCTCCATCCAGTCTTCATTTGCAGGTCGAAGATCAGAAGCTGCCAGAGGATGTCATCGGCCTTTTGTCATCTCCTTTCTCCTGGGCCTCTCCATTCTGCTGTCTGCAGGCATTCTCGTTGCTGGAGTCTTTCTATGTAAGTGCTGCGGCCTTTTGCGAAGGGGGGGAACTGGCCCAGGAATTTCTGGAGGACCATATGGCTCCGACACATTCGTTAAGTCTACCACTCCCTCTTTTCAACCTGGAGATGTTTGTTGCAGTAACTTGCTGGAAGTGGGAGCTGATGAAAACACAATAAGGGGACCGGGATATGCAGGACACGTAACTGAGACCAACAGTCTCTAAGCAGAGAAAAGGGAATGAGAAAGGGTGGCATAGTGGGGCAGCGGTAGAGTTGCTGCCTTGCAGTACCAGAGACCTGTGTTCGATCCTGCAGATGGAGATGGTGCTGGAGATGGAGTTAGGGCTGGAGATGGAGCTGGAGATGGAGCTGGAGATGGAGCTGGAGATGGAGCTGGAGATGGAGCTGGTGATGGAGCTGGAGATGGAGCTGGAGATGGAGCTGGAGATTGAACTGGAGCTAGGGCTGGAGATGGAGTTGGAGATGGAGCTGGAGGTGGAGATGGAGCTGGAGCTGGAGATGGAGCTGGAGATGGAGCTGGAGGGAGCTAGAGTTAGAGCTAGAGCTGGAGATGGAGCTAGAGCTGGAGATGGAGCTGGAGCTGGAGATGGAGCTGGAGATGGAGCTGGAGATGGAGCTGGAGGGAGCTAGAGTTAGAGCTAGAGCTGGAGATGGAGCTAGAGCTGGAGATGGAGCTAGAGCTGGAGATGGAGCTGGAGATGGAGATGGAACTGGAGCTGGAGATGGAGCTGGATCTAGAGCTGGAGATGGAGCTGGTGATGGAGCTGGAGATTGAACTGGAGCCAGGGCTGGAGATGGATCTGGAGATGGAGCTGGAGGTGGAGATGGAGCTGGAGCTGGAGATGGAGCTGGAGCTGGAGATGGAGCTGGAGATGGAGCTGGAGATGGAGCTGGAGATGGAGCTAGAGTTGGAGATGGAGCTGGAGCTGGAGATGGAGCTGGAGATGGAGATGGAACTGGAGCTGGAAATGGAGCTGGATCTAGAGCTGGAGATGGAGCTGGAGATGGAGCTGGAGATGGTGCTGGAGGTGGAGATGGAGCTGGAGCTGGAGATAGAGCTGGAGATGGAGCTGTAGCTAGAGCTACAGCTGGATCTAGAGCTGGAGGTAGCTAGAGTTAGAGTTAGAGCTAGAGCTGGAGCTAGAGCTGGAGATGGAGCTGGAGATGGAGCTGGTGATGGAGCAGGAGATGGAGCTAGAGCTGGAGATGGAGCTAGAGCTGGAGATGGAGCTGGAGATGGAGATGGAACTGGAGCTGGAAATGGAGCTGGATCTAGAGCTGGAGATGGAGCTGGAGATGGAGCTGGAGATGGAGCTGGAGGTGGAGCTGGAGATGGAGCTAGAGCTGGAGATGGAGCTAGAGCTGGAGATGGAGCTGGAGATGGAGATGGAACTGGAGCTGGAAATGGAGCTGGATCTAGAGCTGGAGATGGAGCTGGAGATGGAGCTGGAGATGGAGCTGGAGGTGGAGATGGAGCTGGAGCTGGAGATAGAGCTGGAGATGGAGCTGTAGCTAGAGCTACAGCTGGATCTAGAGCTGGAGGGAGCTAGAGTTAGAGCTAGAGCTGGAGCTAGAGCTGGAGATGGAGCTGGAGAAGGAGCTGGTGATGGAGCTGGTGATGGAGCTGGAGATGGAGCTGGAGCTAGCACCCGACTACAGGTGCTGTCTGTACGGAGTTTGTACATTCTCCCTGTGACCGCGTGAGGTATTTCCTCTCACACTCCAAAGATGTACAGATTTGCAGATCGATTGGATTCTGTAAAATTGTGAATTGTCCCTAGTGTGTAGGATGCTGCTAGTGTACGGGGTGATCGCTGGTTGGTGCGGACTCGGTGGGCCGGAGGGCCTGTTTCCGAGCTGTTTTTCTAAAGTCCAAAAGTCGAAAGAAAGAAGAATGACTGAGGAAATATTGGAGAAAAGGAAATGTAGCGAGGGAAGAAAAGATGAAAGATCTTTGGAGGCACAAGAAAAAAAATGCAGCTGGAGGAACTCAGTCCTTCAACATCTGTGGAGTGAAATGGACAGGATGTTTTGTGTCAGGAAGCTTCTGCTAGACTGAACGACTAGAGGCTAAGCAGCCAGTGACCAGTATAACGAAGTGGAGAGAGGGGTGGGTTAAAGAGAGCAGGTGGATACAAAATGCTGGAGTAACTCAGCGGGTCAGGCAGCATCTCTGGAGAGAAGGAATGGGTGACGTTTCGGGTCGAGACCCTTCTTCAGATTCGACCCGAAACATCACCCATTCCTTCTCTCCATAGATGCTGCCTGTCCCGCTGAGCTAAACCAGCATTTTGTGTCCCCCTTCGATGTAAACCAGCATCTGCGGTTCTTTCCTACACAAGTAATAGGTGGATACATAGAATATAGAGCACAGAAAGCACGGCACAGCGACAGGCCCTTCGGCCCATAATGGCCATGGTGGACATGTTGTCAAACTAATCTTTTTTTTTAATAATCTTTTTATTAGAGGCAGGGACATATCATATTAAAAACATTTCATGTATATCATTCCTACATTACCAATATTATCAATTGATATTAACTCTGCTTCTAGTATTTTTTTTAATATATAGATAGAAAATAAGAAAGAGAAATAAAAAAATGAAAAAAGTATAATAAAGAATGGAATAATTTACTAAAAATACAACTTTGGAGATAAGGTCAAACTAATCTAAGTTAAACTTCTGCTGCATGTGATCCATATTCCTACATTCCCCGCGTATCCAAAAGCCTCTGAAATGCCACTGTTCAATTATTCAATGATTCAATGATACTCCATTATTACATACATGTACCTATGTACAGAGAAATTCATTTGCTTTTGCACATAATACACAAAATGGTCGCCACATTTCTGACGCCAACAAAGTTACACAAGTACTCGTAATAGGCCTTTCTCACGGGGCGACTTGACGCACGAGTTAAGCAGAGTTGAACACCGTGGGAACCTCGTACGATAACCGTACGGCATTCGTGGACCACCGTGGACCACCGTGGCGCTAACGGCAGGTACTCGTGTAACTTGGTGACTCGGGAGAAAATTCAAGCAAGCTAGACTGAACTTGAATTCTTGCAAGCTTGAATTTCTCCAAGAATGACTTGTACACTTGTGGTTGAAGATTGCAACATTATATGGACGTAGTGGCCAGTGCGATATCCGTAATAACTCTTGCGTTTACCGTGGGAACTCCTGCGAACGGTGAACCCGGAAGCTGGACAGAGGGGACAGAAGGTGAGTAAAAATTGTCTTCTGTGGGATTGAATGTAAAAAATAAAGATTTGCATCCGCATATGGACATTAACTTATTCATGAGTTATGTTAATGAGATTCAAGAAAATAACTATAATCTTAAAAAGGGACTTTACTGAAAGGTCCCGCATTTTTATGGTCCGTGAGAAATTTTTCACATGTACTTCTTTGAGAGATACAGCTCGGAGTCCTCGCCGACTAGCGATCGATGCCTTTCCGAAGCAGGGTCCGGAACGCTACCAATCAATGTTCTCCAGAGACCCGTGTAAGGAGTGAACTGCACATGCTGGTTTAAACCGAAGACAGACACAAAAAGCTGGAGTAACTCAGCGAGTCAAGCAGCATCTCTGGAGAAAAATAGGTGATGTTTCGGGACGAGACACATCTTCAGACTCAATTCCGATTAGGATGTCTGAAGAAGGGTTCCGATTCGAATCGCCACCTATTCTTTTTCTCCAGAGATGCTGCCTGACCCACTGACTTACTGCAGCTTTTTATGTTTTTCTTCCCAGAACTGACTTACCTGCTGAGTTACACCAACATTTTGTGTCCTTTTGTGCGTATTAACCAGCATCTGCAGTTCCATTAGACATTACCTAACTTCAGATTTTAGAGATATAGCGCAGAAACAGGCCCTTCGGCCTACCGAGTCCGCGCCGACCACCTATTCTTATACACTCCAGGGACAATTTTACAATGTTACCGAAGCCGATTAACTTACAAACCTGTGATCTCTGGAGTGTGAGAGGAAACCGGTGCACCCATGGTCAGGATCGAACCCCGGTCTCTGGGGCTGTGAGCCCGCTGAGTTACTCCAGCATTTTGTGTCTAACTTGCTGATTCAGACAGTTTTTGATTATCAAGGATTCTGCGCTGACTCTTTACTCTGAAACACACGTTGGAAATTTAAACTTGGGCGCTACTAACATCGTCTTAGTGTATCATCAGTCTACCGTGGGAACTCTTTAACTCAGCGGGCAGGCAGCAGTTGATTGTTGCTCCCTTCAGATTCCCAGGGGGTCGGGACGGGACTGGAGTTGGGAGGGAAATGTGGGGGAGACAGATGGGGGTGTCTTCATTTACTGGCAGCGGGTGTCTGTCACTGAAACAGGCAGGTGAGATTTCACATCCACCTTGTGTGTGCCTCTCTCTCTCTCCCTCTCTCCCTCTCACACAGGCTGAGAGACTCTGCCTCTGTGAGTGTACGTCTCTTTCTCCCCCTCTCCCACACACAGTAAGACCAAGGTACTGTGCTCAGTCCATCTGTGTCTCCCACATACACAGTAAAACTCTGCTTTGTGTGTGTATATACGTCTCCCCTCATTTCTCTCTCTCCCCCCCACCCCTCTCTTTCTCCCCCTCCCCCATCTCTCTCTTGCTCCCCCTCCCCCACCTCTCTCTTTCTCCCCCCATACACAATAAGACCGATGTATTCTGCTTAGTCTCTCTTCGCTCCCACACACACAGATAGACCAAGGTCATGTGCGCTCTCTTTCTTCCGCCAGTCACCCCGAAGTACATCACACTGCCTCTGTGCCTCTCTCTCTGTCTCTCTCCCCCTCTCTCCTAAGTAATGTGGCATCTTCCTGCAGTAAAGTCACGGCATTAGTACAGGCATGTCTCCAAATGAGCCAATTCAACCAAGGGAGGATATTTATAGTGTGTGGAAAAAAAAGTGACATCATTTGTGCCACGTGATGATTTAACAACACTTCACAGTTCACAATGTTCATTCAAGATTTAACGGGAAAGCTCGGGAGACGGACAAGTCACTCGCACAAATAACAGAAATGCCGAGTACCATGGGAACTCTTTATCTACCCCCCGTTATATCGTGTGATATCGTGCTAGACCACGACCACTTCACTCTGGTTACATCTTACGTCAAGTCACCCCGTGAGAAAGCGCTATTTACTGTGCCAGTACCTGCCGCCACCACCATCACCCCTGGTGATAAGTGGTTGGTCCTGGCCTCTCTGTGCCACAGGGTGGGGCTCAGATCTGGGATTTGCCAGCCAGTGTGAGCACCAGGTCTCAGCCAGACATGGGGCCATAGTGATCACCTTGAGGTGAGTAAAAGGATTAACTGGAAGCAGGAACAATATCAAACCGTATGAAAATGGCCGTGTCAAACCGCGAACCTCCTCCAAAAAATATCAATTTTCCCCTCCTTCCCTGTCTCCTTCACCATATTCCTTGCTCTCACCTTTCCTCATCACTTTTCCCCATTCCTTCGTTTCACATCTTTCTTTCCTTCTGTCCCTCCTCTGTTTCCCCATTCCCACTATCCCCCATCCACGCTACCTCTCTTATCTCCACTCTTCCCTCTCCCACTTTCTCTTCCCCTCTCTGCACTGAACCTTCTCTGATTTCTCATTCCTGATTCAGTCTGAGGAAGGGTCTCGACCCGAAACGTCACCTGTCCATGTTCTCCAGAGATGTTGTCCGACCTGCTGATCTGCTCCAGCACTTTGTGCCTTTTTCACTGTGTCCCGTTCCATCCCCCCTTTCATCGCCGCCCATTCTCCTCCCTCCCCGTGCTCTCTCTCTACATCCTCCAACTCTGCTCTACCTCCTCTCTTTACCTTCCTCAGCTCGTCTCTTTCCCTTTCCCCATGTTCATCTCCTACCTCTCCCCGACTCTCGCTACCCCTTCCCCTTTCTCTCTCCGTCTCTCACTCCACCCTCTTCTCACCTCTCTCCATTACGAGACCGGGGTGTCATGGTGCACCAGTCATTGAAAGTAGGCATGCAGGTGCAGCAGGCAGTGAAGAAAGCGAATGGTATGTTAGCATTCATCCAAAAGGATTTGAGTATAGGAGCAGGGAGGTTCTACTGCAGTTGTACAGGGCCTTGGTGAGACCACACCTGCAGTATTGTGTACAGTTTTGGTCTCCTAATCTGAGGAAAGACATTCTTGCCATCGAGGGAGTACAGAGATAAGGGGGAAATCGTTTAGGACCGAGATGAGAAAAACATTTTTCACACAGAGAGTGGTGAATCTGTGGAATTTTCTGCCACAGAAGGTAGTTGAGGCCAGTTCATTGGCTATATTTAAGAGGGAGTTAGATTCCCCAACATCCCTTATGGCTAAAGGGATCAGGGGGTATGGAGAGAAGGCAGGTACAGGATACTGAGTTGGATGTTCAGCCATGATCGTATTGAATGGCGGTGCAGACTCGAAGGGCCGAATGGGCTACTCCTGCACCTATTATCTAGGTTTCTATGCTTCTATTACCAGTGCTGCTTTATCTCAGAGCGTAACCTGACCGATTGTTTCTTGTCAGTTGGAAGGAGATAAAATCTGAGTCTCTGGAGTTGATTACACCGGTTCCACTGCTGTGAACTCTAAATCTACTTTCCATTTCAGTTACACAAATGTTCAGTGAAATAAGATACGCTCAAGTGGAACTGTCCCAGCTCAAGAACAACAGTAAGTGTCGAGTGCCTGCAAAGAGTTTATGTGTGGCAACCTCACACTCTGAATTTCTCCTAGTCCTCTGGTAGGCTGCTTTTTCTGGCTAATTTGTTTGCTTCATCTTATGGTTTGATACCATCCCTGATTTCCCTTGTTATCCACGGATGCACTACCTTCCCTGATTCATTCTTTTGCCAAACTGGGATAAACAATTGTTGTAGTTCATCCAGGCGGTCTTTAAATGCCTTCCATTGCATATCCACCGTCAACCCTTTAAGAATCAATTGCCAGTCTATCTTGGCCAATTCACGTCTCATACCCTCAAAGTTACCTTTCTTTAAGTTCAGAACCCTTGTTTCTGAATGAATTATGTCACGCTCCATCCTAATGAAGAACTCAACCATATTATGGTCACTCTTGCCAAAAGGGCCACGCACAACAAGACTGCTAACTAACCCTTCCTCATTACTCAATACCCAGTCTAGAATAGGTTGCTCTCTCGTTGGTTCCTCTACATGTTGGTTTAGAAAACTATCCCGCATACATTCCAAGAAATCTTCTTCCTCAGCACCCCTGCCAATTTGATTCACCCAATCTATATGTAGATTGAAGTCACCTATTATAACTGTTTTACCTTTGTTGCACGCATTTCTAATTTCCTGTTTGATGCCATCCCCAACTCCACTACTACTGTTAGGTGGCCTGTACACAACTCCCACTAGCGGTTTCTGCCCCTTAGTGTTTTGCAGCTCTACCCATATTCCACATCCTCCAAGCTAATGTCCTTCCTTTTCTATTGTGTTAATCTCCTCTCTAACCAGCAACGCTACCCTACCTCCTTTTCCTTTCTGTCTATCCCTCCTGAATATTGAATATCCCTGGATGTTCAGCTCCCAGCCTTGGTCACCCTGGAGCCATGTCTCCGTGATCCCAACTATATCATAGTCATTAATAGCTATCTGCACATTCAACTCATCCACCTTATTACGAATGCTCCTTGCATTGAGACACAAAGCCTTCAGGCTTGTTTTTATAACACTCTTACCCGTTATACAATTATGTTGAAAAGTGGCCCTGAAAAGTCAGGTCAGTTCAGAGTGGGTAATAGATGGTGGTAAGGTCCCCAAGGGAAGGGAATGAAATAATCCTGGAATAAGTGGCCCATGTAGGGAATATCCCTGTGGTGAATTGGGTGGCGTTCGCCTCTGTGCAAGTCAGGGGTCTAATCCATGTTCTCCAGAGATGCTGCCTGACCTGCTGAGTTACTCCAGCATGTTGTGTCCTTTCACCAAAAACCTATCGCCTGTAAATTATAACCCTGCATGTCTTTGGGATGTTGGGGGAAACTGAAGCACCCTCAGGAAACCCTCAGCTGGGGAAAACGTGCAAACTCCACACTGACAGCACCCAAGTTCAGGATCGCACGCGGGTGGTCACTGGCGCTGTGAGGAGCAGTTCTACCAGCTGTGTCACTTAGTTGTGACAAAGACAGCACAGTTACACAATTAAAAAAGTGATGGTGTCAGAGGTTGTTCACTCACCGCCCTTTTACTGCTGGTGATTAACACAGAGTGAACGGGTTAACACAGTGTGAACAGAGTAACGGGGTCAGAAATCCTTCTATTTCCCTCTGTATAACTAGCAGTGATACACATGGTTAATCTGGTGATATTGGCTTAAGTCTGCATAGTGGGAGCTTGGTCCTGTTGTCAAAGCCCGACTAGATCCAAAACATATAACCTACTTCAGCAAGTCAAGTCAAGTCACGAGAATTTATTGTCATGTATCCCAGATAGGACAATGAAATTCATTCTTGCTGCAGCACAACAGAGTATTGTAAGCATAAATACAGAACAGTTCAGTGTGTCTGTATACCATAGACCATATATATATGCACATAATTAACCAGATAATGTGCAATAGGCTGTTATAGTTCAGAGTTTATTTAAAGGTGGGTTTTACAGTCTGATGGCTGTGGGGAAGTAGCTGTTCCTGAACCTGGATGTTGCAGATTTCATGCTCCTGTACCTTCTACCTGATGGCAGCAGAGAGATGAGTGTGCGGCCAGGATGGTGTGGGTCCTTGATGATGTTGGCAGCCTTTTTGAGGCAGCGACTGCGATAGATCCCCTCGATGGTGGGGAGGTCAGAGCCGATGATGGACTGGGCAGTGTTTACAACTTTCTGCAGTCTTTTCCGCTCCTGGACGCTCAAGTTGCCGAACCAAGCCACGATGCAACCGGTCAGCATGCTCTCTACTGTGTACCTGTAGAAGTTAGAGAGAGTCCTCTTTGATAAACCGACTCTCCGTAATCTTCTCAGGAAGTAGAGGCGCTGATGTGCTTTAGATTTAGCAGAAGATTTAGCTGGAACCTGAGGGACATCTTTTTCTCACAGGATTGGCAGAATAAAATTATAGGCAATGACCGCAACGTTCAACACCGAGCATGATTTCCAAACCACTTTCCTTGCTCCATCCAGTCTTCATTTGCAGGTCGAAGATCAGAAGCTGCCAGAGGATGTCATCGGCCTTTTGTCATCTCCTTTCTCCTGGGCCTCTCCATTCTGCTGTCTGCAGGCATTCTCGTTGCTGGAGTCTTTCTATGTAAGTGCTGCGGCCTTTTGCGAAGGGGGGGAACTGGCCCAGGAATTTCTGGAGGACCATATGGCTCCGACACATTCGTTAAGTCTACCACTCCCTCTTTTCAACCTGGAGATGTTTGTTGCA
Organism: Amblyraja radiata; assembly: GCF_010909765.2. NCBI lineage: Eukaryota > Metazoa > Chordata > Chondrichthyes > Rajiformes > Rajidae > Amblyraja > Amblyraja radiata. The sequence goes on from NC_045990.1 coordinate 10,176,360, forward strand.
GTAACTTGCTGGAAGTGGGAGCTGATGAAAACACAATAAGGGGACCGGGATATGCAGGACACGTAACTGAGACCAACAGTCTCTAAGCAGAGAAAAGGGAATGAGAAAGGGTGGCATAGTGGGGCAGCGGTAGAGTTGCTGCCTTGCAGTACCAGAGACCTGTGTTCGATCCTGCAGATGGAGATGGTGCTGGAGATGGAGTTAGGGCTGGAGATGGAGCTGGAGATGGAGCTGGAGATGGAGCTGGAGATGGAGCTGGTGATGGAGCTGGAGATGGAGCTGGAGATGGAGCTGGAGATTGAACTGGAGCTAGGGCTGGAGATGGAGCTGGAGATGGAGCTGGAGGTGGAGATGGAGCTGGAGCTGGAGATGGAGCTGGAGATGGAGCTGGAGGGAGCTAGAGTTAGAGCTAGAGCTGGAGATGGAGCTAGAGCTGGAGATGGAGCTGGAGATGGAGATGGAGCTGGAGATGGAGCTGGAGATGGAGCTGGAGGGAGCTAGAGTTAGAGCTAGAGCTGGAGATGGAGCTAGAGCTGGAGATGGAGCTGGAGCTGGAGATGGAGCTGGAGATGGAGCTGGAGATGGAGCTGGAGGGAGCTAGAGTTAGAGCTAGAGCTGGAGATGGAGCTAGAGCTGGAGATGGAGCTAGAGCTGGAGATGGAGCTGGAGATGGAGATGGAACTGGAGCTGGAAATGGAGCTGGATCTAGAGCTGGAGATGGAGCTGGTGATGGAGCTGGAGATTGAACTGGAGCCAGGGCTGGAGATGGATCTGGAGATGGAGCTGGAGGTGGAGATGGAGCTGGAGCTGGAGATGGAGCTGGAGCTGGAGATGGAGCTGGAGATGGAGCTGGAGATGGAGCTGGAGATGGAGCTAGAGTTGGAGATGGAGCTAGAGCTGGAGATGGAGCTGGAGATGGAGATGGAACTGGAGCTGGAAATGGAGCTGGATCTAGAGCTGGAGATGGAGCTGGAGATGGAGCTGGAGATGGTGCTGGAGGTGGAGATGGAGCTAGAGCTGGAGATAGAGCTGGAGATGGAGCTGTAGCTAGAGCTACAGCTGGATCTAGAGCTGGAGGGAGCTAGAGTTAGAGTTAGAGCTAGAGCTGGAGCTAGAGCTGGAGATGGAGCTGGAGATGGAGCTGGTGATGGAGCTGGAGATGGAGCTGGAGCCAGGGCTGGAGATGGATCTGGAGATGGAGCTGGAGGTGGAGATGGAGCTGGAGCTGGAGATGGAGCTGGAGCTGGAGATGGAGCTGGAGATGGAGCTGGAGATGGAGCTGGAGATGGAGCTAGAGTTGGAGATGGAGCTAGAGCTGGAGATGGAGCTGGAGATGGAGATGGAACTGGAGCTGGAAATGGAGCTGGATCTAGAGCTGGAGATGGAGCTGGAGATGGAGCTGGAGATGGTGCTGGAGGTGGAGATGGAGCTGGAGCTGGAGATAGAGCTGGAGATGGAGCTGTAGCTAGAGCTACAGCTGGATCTAGAGCTGGAGGGAGCTAGAGTTAGAGTTAGAGCTAGAGCTGGAGCTAGAGCTGGAGATGGAGCTGGAGATGGAGCTGGTGATGGAGCTGGAGATGGAGCTGGAGCTAGCACCCGACTACAGGTGCTGTCTGTACGGAGTTTGCACATTCTCCCTGTGACCGCGTGAGGTATTTCCTCTCACACTCCAAAGATGTACAGATTTGCAGATCGATTGGATTCTGTAAAATTGTGAATTGTCCCTAGTGTGTAGGATGCTGCTAGTGTACGGGGTGATCGCTGGTTGGTGCGGACTCGGTGGGCCGGATGGCCTGTTTCCGAGCTGTTTTTCTAAAGTCCAAAAGTCGAAAGAAAGAAGAATGACTGAGGAAATATTGGAGAAAAGGAAATGTAGCGAGGGAAGAAAAGATGAAAGATCTTTGGAGGCACAAGAAAAAAAATGCAGCTGGAGGAACTCAGTCCTTCAACATCTGTGGAGTGAAATGGACAGGATGTTTTGTGTCAGGAAGCTTCTGCTAGACTGAACGACTAGAGGCTAAGCAGCCAGTGACCAGTATAACGAAGTGGAGAGAGGGGTGGGTTAAAGAGAGCAGGTGGATACAAAATGCTGGAGTAACTCAGCGGGTCAGGCAGCATCTCTGGAGAGAAGGAATGGGTGACGTTTCGGGTCGAGACCCTTCTTCAGATTGACCCAAAACCTCACGCATTCCTGCTCTCCATAGATGCTGCCTGTCCCGCTGAGCTAAACCAGCATTTTGTGTCCCCCTTCGATGTAAACCAGCATCTGCGGTTCTTTCCTACACAAGTAATAGGTGGATACATAGAATATAGAGCACAGAAAGCACGGCACAGCGACAGGCCCTTCGGCCCATAATGGCCATGGTGGACATGTTGTCAAACTAATCTTTTTTTTTAATAATCTTTTTATTAGAGGCAGGGACATATCATATTAAAAACATTTCATGTATATCATTCCTACATTACCAATATTATCAATTGATATTAACTCTGCTTCTAGTATTTTTTTTAATATATAGATAGAAAATAAGAAAGAGAAATAAAAAAATGAAAAAAGTATAATAAAGAATGGAATAATTTACTAAAAATACAACTTTGGAGATAAGGTCAAACTAATCTAAGTTAAACTTCTGCTGCATGTGATCCATATTCCTACATTCCCCGCGTATCCAAAAGCCTCTGAAATGCCACTGTTCAATTATTCAATGATTCAATGATACTCCATTATTACATACATGTACCTATGTACAGAGAAATTCATTTGCTTTTGCACATAATACACAAAATGGTCGCCACATTTCTGACGCCAACAAAGTTACACAAGTACTCGTAATAGGCCTTTCTCACGGAGCGACTTGACGCACGAGTTAAGCAGAGTTGAACACCGTGGGAACCTCGTACGATAACCGTACGGCATTCGTGGACCACCGTGGACCACCGTGGCGCTAACGGCAGGTACTCGTGTAACTTGGTGACTCGGGAGAAAATTCAAGCAAGCTAGACTGAACTTGAATTCTTGCAAGCTTGAATTTCTCCAAGAATGACTTGTACACTTGTGGTTGAAGATTGCAACATTATATGGACGTAGTGGCCAGTGCGATATCCGTAATAACTCTTGCGTTTACCGTGGGAACTCCTGCGAACGGTGAACCCGGAAGCTGGACAGAGGGGACAGAAGGTGAGTAAAAATTGTCTTCTGTGGGATTGAATGTAAAAAATAAAGATTTGCATCCGCATATGGACATCAACTTATTCATGAGTTATGTTAATGAGATTCAAGAAAATAACTATAATCTTTAAAAGGGACTTTACTGAAAGGTCCCGCATTTTTATGGTCCGTGAGAAATTTTTCACATGTACTTCTTTGAGAGATACAGCTCGGAGTCCTCGCCGACTAGCGATCGATGCCTTTCCGAAGCAGGGTCCGGAACGCTACCAATCAATGTTCTCCAGAGACCCGTGTAAGGAGTGAACTGCACATGCTGGTTTAAACCGAAGACAGACACAAAAAGCTGGAGTAACTCAGCGAGTCAAGCAGCATCTCTGGAGAAAAATAGGTGATGTTTCGGGACGAGACACATCTTCAGACTCAATTCCGATTAGGATGTCTGAAGAAGGGTTCCGATTCGAATCGCCACCTATTCTTTTTCTCCAGAGATGCTGCCTGACCCACTGACTTACTCCAGCTTTTTATGTTTTTCTTCCCAGAACTGACTTACCTGCTGAGTTACACCAACATTTTGTGTCCTTTTGTGCGTATTAACCAGCATCTGCAGTTCCATTAGACATTACCTAACTTCAGATTTTAGAGATATAGCGCAGAAACAGGCCCTTCGGCCTACCGAGTCCGCGCCGACCACCTATTCTTATACACTCCAGGGACAATTTTACAATGTTACCGAAGCCGATTAACTTACAAACCTGTGATCTCTGGAGTGTGAGAGGAAACCGGTGCACCCATGGTCAGGATCGAACCCCGGTCTCTGGGGCTGTGAGCCCGCTGAGTTACTCCAGCATTTTGTGTCTAACTTGCTGATTCAGACAGTTTTTGATTATCAAGGATTCTGCGCTGACTCTTTACTCTGAAACACACGTTGGAAATTTAAACTTGGGCGCTACTAACATCGTCTTAGTGTATCATCAGTCTACCGTGGGAACTCTTTAACTCAGCGGGCAGGCAGCAGTTGATTGTTGCTCCCTTCAGATTCCCAGGGGGTCGGGACGGGACTGGAGTTGGGAGGGAAAGGTGGGGGAGACAGATGGGGGTGTCTTCATTTACTGGCAGCGGGTGTCTGTCACTGAAACAGGCAGGTGAGATTTCACATCCACCTTGTGTGTGCCTCTCTCTCTCTCCCTCTCTCCCTCTCACACAGGCTGAGAGACTCTGCCTCTGTGAGTGTACGTCTCTTTCTCCCCCTCTCCCACACACAGTAAGACCAAGGTACTGTGCTCAGTCCATCTGTGTCTCCCACATACACAGTAAAACTCTGCTTTGTGTGTGTATATACGTCTCCCCTCATTTCTCTCTCTCCCCCCCACCCCTCTCTTTCTCCCCCTCCCCATCTCTCTCTTTCTCCCCCTCCCCCATCTCTCTCTTTCTCCCCCTCCCCCACCTCTCTCTTTCTCCCCCTACACACAATAAGACCAATGTATTCTGCTTAGTCTCTCTTCGCTCCCACACACACAGATAGACCAAGGTCATGTGCGCTCTCTTTCTTCCGCCAGTCACCCCGAAGTACATCACACTGCCTCTGTGCCTCTCTCTCTGTCTCTCTCCCCCTCTCTCCTAAGTAATGTGGCATCTTCCTGCAGTAAAGTCACGGCATTAGTACAGGCATGTCTCCAAATGAGCCAATTCAACCAAGGGAGGATATTTATAGTGTGTGAAAAAAAAAGTGACATCATTTGTGCCACGTGATGATTTAACAACACTTCACAGTTCACAATGTTCATTCAAGATTTAACGGGAAAGCTCGGGAGACGGACAAGTCACTCGCACAAATAACAGAAATGCCGAGTACCGTGGGAACTCTTTATCTACCCCCCGTTATATCGTGTGATATCGTGCTAGACCACGACCACTTCACTCTGGTTACATCTTGCGTCAAGTCACCCCGTGAGAAAGCGCTATTTACTGTGCCAGTACCTGCCGCCACCACCATCACCCCTGGTGATAAGTGGTTGGTCCTGGCCTCTCTGTGCCACAGGGTGGGGCTCAGATCTGGGATTTGCCAGCCAGTGTGAGCACCAGGTCTCAGCCAGACATGGGGCCATAGTGATCACCTTGAGGTGAGTAAAAGGATTAACTGGAAGCAGGAACAATATCAAACCGTATGAAAATGACCCTGTGTCAAACCGCGAACCTCCTCCAAAAAATATCAATTTTCCCCTCCTTCCCTTTCTCCTTCACCATATTCCTTGCTCTCACCTTTCCTCATCACTTTTCCCCATTCCTTCGTTTCACATCTTTCTTTCCTTCTGTCCCTCCTCTGTTTCCCCATTCCCACTATCCCCCATCCACGCTACCTCTCTTATCTCCACTCTTCCCTCTCCCACTTTCTCTTCCCCTCTCTGCACTGAACCTTCTCTGATTTCTCATTCCTGATTCAGTCTGAGGAAGGGTCTCGACCCGAAACGTCACCTGTCCATGTTCTCCAGAGATGTTGTCCGACCTGCTGATCTGCTCCAGCACTTTGTGCCTTTTTCACTGTGTCCCGTTCCATCCCCCCTTTCATCGCCGCCCATTCTCCTCCCTCCCCGTGCTTTCTCTCTACATCCTCCAACTCTGCTCTACCTCCTCCCTTTACCTTCCTCAGCTCGTCTCTTTCCCTTTCCCCATGTTCATCTCCTACCTCTCCCCGACTCTCGCTACCCCTTCCCCTTTCTCTCTCCGTCTCTCACTCCACCCTCTTCTCACCTCTCTCCATTACGAGACCGGGGTGTCATGGTGCACCAGTCATTGAAAGTAGGCATGCAGGTGCAGCAGGCAGTGAAGAAAGCGAATGGTATGTTAGCATTCATCCAAAAGGATTTGAGTATAGGAGCAGGGAGGTTCTACTGCAGTTGTACAGGGCCTTGGTGAGACCACACCTGCAGTATTGTGTACAGTTTTGGTCTCCTAATCTGAGGAAAGACATTCTTGCCATCGAGGGAGTACAGAGATAAGGGGGAAATCGTTTAGGACCGAGATGAGAAAAAAATTTTCACACAGAGAGTGGTGAATCTGTGGAATTTTCTGCCACAGAAGGTAGTTGAGGCCAGTTCATTGGCTATATTTAAGAGGGAGTTAGATTCCCCAACATCCCTTATGGCTAAAGGGATCAGAGGGTATGGAGAGAAGGCAGGTACAGGATACTGAGTTGGATGTTCAGCCATGATCGTATTGAATGGCGGTGCAGACTCGAAGGGCCGAATGGGCTACTCCTGCACCTATTATCTAGGTTTCTATGCTTCTATTACCAGTGCTGCTTTATCTCAGAGCGTAACCTGACCGATTGTTTCTTGTCAGTTGGAAGGAGATAAAATCTGAGTCTCTGGAGTTGATTACACCGGTTCCACTGCTGTGAACTCTAAATCTACTTTCCATTTCAGTTACACAAATGTTCAGTGAAATAAGATACGCTCAAGTGGAACTGTCCCAGCTCAAGAACAACAGTAAGTGTCGAGCGCCTGCAAAGAGTTTATGTGTGGCAACCTCACACTCTGAATTTCTCCTAGTCCTCTGGTAGGCTGCTTTTTCTGGCTAATTTGTTTGCTTCATCTTATGGTTTGATACCATCCCTGATTTCCCTTGTTATCCATGGATGCACTACCTTCCCTGATTTATTATTTTGCCAAACTGGGATAAACAATTGTTGTAGTTCATCCAGGTGGTCTTTAAATGCCTTCCATTGCATATCCACCGTCAACCCTTTAAGAATCAATTGCCAGTCTATCTTGGCCAATTCACGTCTCATACCCTCAAAGTTACCTTTCTTTAAGTTCAGAACCCTTGTTTCTGAATGAATTATGTCACTCTCCATCCTAATGAAGAACTCAACCATATTATGGTCACTCTTGCCCAAAGGGCCACGCACAACAAGACTGCTAACTAACCCTTCCTCATTACTCAATACCCAGTCTAGAATAGCTTGCTCTCTCGTTGGTTCCTCTACATGTTGGTTTAGAAAACTATCCCGCATACATTCCAAGAAATCTTCTTCCTCAGCAACCCTGCCAATTTGATTCACCCAATCTATATGTAGATTGAAGTCACGCATTTCTAATTTCCTGTTTGATGCCAACCCCAACTCCACTACTACTGTTAGGTGGCCTGTACACAACTCCCACTAGCGGTTTCTGCCCCTTAGTGTTTTGCAGCTCTACCCATATTCCACATCCTCCAAGCTAATGTCCTTCCTTTTCTATTGCGTTAAACTCCTCTCTAACCAGCAACGCTACCCCACCTCCTTTTCCTTTCTGTCTATCCCTCCTGAATATTGAATATCCCTGGATGTTCAGCTCCCAGCCTTGGTCACCCTGGAGCCATGTCTCCGTGATCCCAACTATATCATAGTCATTAATAGCTATCTGCACGTTCAACTCATCCACCTTATTACGAATGCTCCTTGCATTGAGACACAAAGCCTTCAGGCTTGTTTTTATAACACTCTTACCCCTTATACAATTATGTTGAAAAGTGGCTCTGAAAAGTCAGGTCAGTTCAGAGTGGGTAATAGATGGTGGTAAGGTCCCCAAGGGAAGGGAATGAAATAATCCTGGAATAGGTGGCCCATGTAGGGAATATCCCTGTGGTGAATTGGGTGGCGTTCGCCTGTGCAAGTCAGGGGTCTGTTAGTCATGGAGTATAGATTTGTACTGTACTGAAATAGGCCCTTCTGCCCATCACATCCATGCTGACCTTTTAGCCCATTTACACAAATCCTATTTGCCTGTATTAAGACAATATCTTTTCATGCCTTGCCTTATTCGCCTATTCAAGTGCTTGTCTAAATGCCTCTGGTTGAATCTGATCCCAACCCTTTCTCTGGCAGTGCATTCCAGATATTGAACACTCTCTATGTATTCAATAGAGAGTTAGGCTAACGGTATCAAGAGATATAGGGAGAAAGCAGGAACGAGGTATTGATTTTGGATGATCAGCCATGATCATATTGAGTGGCAGTGCTGGCTTGAAGGGCCGAATGGCCTACTCCTGCACCTATTATCTATATTTCTATGTAAAAATCCTTCCCCTCAGATCCTCTTTAAAACTCCTGCCCCTCACCTTCAATGTACCCCTTGTTTTTGAAATCCAAACTATGGGAAAAATAGATTCTAACTATCTCCCCTATCTATGCCTCTCATTATTTTATGTACCTTTATCAGACAGCAGCTATCAATAATTTATTCCTCATTATGTTCCAGTATTGCAGATGTGCACCGAAATAAGAAGCTCAAACTCCAACTTTGTACTAGAACGCTCACAGATAAAAGATAAAAGTAAGTGTTGAATTCTGAAACAATTAAAGTCAATCCTCATATAATTGATCCGGGCTGTTGCCTTCCCTTCTAAGTTATGAATGTTTGGGTCGCTGCAGAACTAAAATTGATTTATTATCGTTATATTATATCCAGTCCCTCTGCTTGCATTTTCTGCAAAACTTTATTATCCCTTTTTTACGGTGCCCTTACAGTAGCTTCTCAAAGGACGGTCAGCTTGGATTTAACCAGGTATCATTTGAATTCTACTGTATGGGCGGCACGGTGGCGCAGCGGTAGAGTTGCTGCCTCGCAGCACCAGAGACTCAGGTTCGATCCTGACTATGGGCGCTGTCTGTACAGAGTTTGTACATTCTCTCCGTGATCTAATTTCAAGTAACCCTTGCATTCCCTCTCTCTCCATCCCTTCCCCACCCTAGTTATCCTACTAGTTTCACTGTTTATATCTTTTCGTGATCACCTCCTCCACAGCCCACAATGGACCATTGTGGGCTCTTTAGCTGTCGGTGGCATCTCTGATTCGTCCTGTACCTTTTCCTAACTCTAATTACCCTCTCCCCTGACTCTCAGTCTGAAGAAGGGTCTCGACCAGAAACATCGCCTATCTCCACAGATGCTGCCTGACCCGCTGAGTTACTGCAGCATTTTGTGTCTATCTTCAGGGTATTTGTTCTATGGCCAATCTGTTCACTTTGGAACAGAGAAATCCTGAGGGAAACTGGTAAAGGGAGCTAGATAAACAACTGAAAGGAAAGACTTCATACTCAATGGGCAGTTGGTGGGTCTTGCGATGACCCAACTTGATTTTATCCAGATAGACAAAAATACTGGGGAAACTCAGCGGGTGAGGCAGCATCTATGAAGCGAAGGAATAGGTGAAGTTTCGGGTCGAGACCCTTCTTCAGACCTAGTATAGACATGAAAGGCTGAGTGGCCTTCTTCTATGCTGTGTTTAAGAAGGAACTGCAGAAACATCATCAGTCTGAAGAAGGGTTTCGGCCCGAAACGTTGCCTATCTCCTTCACTCCGCAGAGTTTCTCCAGCATTTTTGTCTACCTTCTTCTATGCTGTAGTCATTCTGTAATTGCTCTGGGACATCTCCCCTGGTCTTTTCCCAAGTGAGAACTTACATATTTTTCCTTTTCTAGCCTGGGACCAGTCTGTTTGGCCTGGACCACACTTTAGTGCTGTAGAAGTAAATTTGACTTTAAACGGTTCAGCCTCAATTTTAAATACATTTTAGTTCCAAATGTGTCTATGCTGAGGATGATTACAAAAGCTCTGTTTTTATTTCAGTTCTGCAGATGTTCGGTGAAATAAGCACTTCCCAGGCTGGTTTTACCATCGAGCTATCAAAGCTACAGGGCACCAGTAAGTGTGGTAATGGTATTGGTTCATGGTTGTCTCATGTAGCGAGACACGGTGAAAAGCTACAAAATTGTACCATATCAAGCCTTACACGAGTACACCAGGTGTTGCAAAGGTAGAAATATCAGAGCTGCATATGGTGTTCCAGCTACAAAGAAAGTGTAGGGTCCACAGTGAGGTTGGTTGGAAGATCGGAACTACACCTCAGCCCATGGGAGGACAGTTCAGTAGTCTGGTAACAACGGGGAAGGCCAAGTCAGGTCTCAATGGAAGCTTTTAAGCATTTGTATCTGAGGGGAGCCTGAGGGGAGAGGGGAGAAGAGGGAATGATTGGGGTGATAGTGGAGTCAGGGGATATGGGGAGAAGGGAAGAACAGGGTACTGATTGTGGATGATCAACCATGATCACAGCTGGCTCGAAGGGCCGAATGGCCTACTCCTGCACCTATGGTCTATCGTCTATTGACCTTATGGGAACATAGATGCAGTCCCTGTATCTTTGTTGCTCTGGACAAGCAGCAGAAATAGCCATCACAGTGGCTCCCTACAATCCCACAGAGCAAATTGTCCAGATTGGGAGTCATGGAGGCACTAAAATGCATGGAGTGCAAGAGGCCAAAGCCCACTCCTGGATCTCCACACAGAATGCAGGCTAACAGCACTGGGGTGCTGCCGAGGATTTACTGCTTGTGGAACTCATAGAGTCAGAGAGGCACATCGGAAGCATTTATTTGGTCATGACATGAGCAAATAAATGTTGTCAGAATAGGAGCTAAATTGTCAGAATAGGAGCATATTTGTGAGATTTTTCCGAGTGCTTTTGTGTCCTCTCTCATCCCAAAGACGTGCGGGTTTGTAGTTTAATTGGCCACTGTCTATGGGAGTGGATAGGAAAGTGATCTGACTAGTGTGAATAGGTGATCGATGGTCAGCGTGGGCTCAGTGGGGCCGAGGGGTTGTTTCCATGCTGTATCTTTAAACGAACTTAAAGCCGAGTTTTTCTTCCTGAACTTTTAATTCCAATTCAGTCGTGCAGAGGTTTGGTGAGAAGAGACGGTCCCAGGATGATGACAAGACGGAGGTCTCAGAGATCAGGGATGTTGGTGAGTATTCCACATCAAATCAAAGTCACATTTATACCAAGCCAAATTTACCTACAAACCTGTACGTTGCCTATTTCCTTTGCTCCATAGATGCTGCTGCACCCGCTGAGGTTCTCCAGCACTTTTGTCTACCTTCGATTTTCCAGCATCTGCAGTTCCCTCTTAAACACCAGCTACACCAGTCCCACCTGCCTGCATTAGTTCCATTCCCTCCAGAGCTGTCTTGTCCATGTACCTGTCTAACTGTTTCTTAAATGTTGTGATAGTCTCTGCCTCAACTACCTCCTCTGGTAGTGAGTGACCTTTGAGTTTCCAACCATGTCTGTGTTAGAAGATAATGTTAGAAAATTACTATTTAAATGTTGCTGGAAAGATGGCTAAGGAAATTCCTTTATTTCAGTAACACAAAAACTGAACGATGTACGGAACTCTCAGGAGGATCTCAAACTTGGGATGACACTGATGAAGATGAACGGTGAGTGTATAACCCCCACCCATCCCCCAACCTCCTCACCTCCCCTCACTCCATCAAAATAGTGACTATCGCACACTCACTGTCAGCGGGGAATTGTCAGCAGCCACCGGCCACCCATCCCGAGTACAAGGTTAATTTCCGGGATGGCGGGACTGTTATATGCTGAGAGAATGGAGCAGCTGGGCTTGTACACTCTGGAGTTTAGAAGGATGAGAGGGTATCTCATTGAAACATATAAGATTGTTAAGGGCTTGGACACGCTAGAGGCAGGAAACATGTTCCCGATGTTGGGGGAGTAAGACATTTAGAACGGAGAGGAGGAAACACTTTTTCTCACAGAGAGTGGTGAGTCTGTGGAATGTTCTGCCTCAGAGGGTGGTGGAGGCCGGTTCTCTGGATGCTTTCAAGAGAGAGCTAGATAGGGCTCTTAAAAATAGCGGAGTCAGGGCGTATGGGGAGAAGGCAGGAACGGGGTACTGATTGGGGATGATCAACCTCGTTTTTGAATAATATAGTCTATGTAATAATTTGAATTGAATTAAATTATGTCTTGCATTAATAGAACAATTATATGTGTTCATCAGATACTTTTCCCATCTATCCTTCGAGATCTTTATCATTAGCTCATGTTCCCAATCTTCTCTTAGTGCTTCTGTTGAGGGTAATTCTCTATTTAATATATTATTATAAAAGTATGATATTAGTTTTTGTGAATCAGCCTTAATATTCATTGCTTCTTCTAAAGGGTCTAAAAATATAGTTTGAAATCTATGTATATATTTCTTCATAAAGTCACATATCTGTATATATTTAAAATATTGATTATCCTTCAGTTTAAATTTAAATTTTAAATGTTGAAATGATAACAGTTTGCCCAATTCATACATATCCCCTACTTTCCTAATCCCCAGTCTATCCCATTGTTGGTATGTTTTGTCGATGAGAGATGGTTTGAATGCGGGGTTGTTCACTAGTGGGGTTAGTACTGATAGATTATTTAATTTCAAGGATACTTTTATTTGTTTCCAAATTCTTATTGTATTGTGAATAATTGGGTTCTTCTTGTATATTATACTATTCAATTTTATCGGTGAGAGCAAGATCTCGTGCAGAGTTAAGCCTCTGTCCCACTTTCCTGAGTTACTCACGAATTCTCCCGAGTTTTCCCCTTGATTCAAACTCGGAGAATGTCCGTAGCAAGTCCGTAGGAGGCCATAAGAGTCCGTAGATATTTCGTAGTGGCTCGTAATGTCAGCCGTAGGCACTCAGGGCATCAGGTAAGTCGGGACAACATTTTCAGCGTGTTGAAAAATGTCCACGAGTAAAGAAAACAGCCCCGAGTACCTACGGCTGGCATCTCCGAGTTTGATTGAAGGGGAAAACTCAGGAGAATTCGTGAGTAACTCGGAAAAGTGGGACATGGGCTTTATCCACCTACAGATCTCTGGCGTTGCTCCTGAAAAGCATATTGGCTGGAGTTTGTGAACGATATTGGTCGGCAGCAGAAGCCACAGCCCTCCCCTCCCCTCCCTTGCAGGGCCAGGGACAGGACCAAGGATTGACTGGGTGAGGGTAACATTCTGCTTCTCTTCCAGTTACCCAGCTGATGCCTGGTTTAAGGAGGCTGCAAGCTAACATGAACCTCGTGCTTTCACAGATGAAGAACACAAGTAAGTGACGTCAGAGCCTTTGGTCAGAACTGTTCCTATTTGATTTATGCTACCTAATATCATCAGATCACAAGACAGTGATGCAGAATTAGGCCATTCAGCTCATCGAGTCAATCGGCTCCACCATTCAATCATGGCTGATCTATTTTTTCCCTCTAAACCCCATTTTCCTGCCTTCTCCCCATAACCTTTGTCACCCTTACTAATCAAGAATGTATCAATCCCCACTTTAAATGTACCCAATGATGGCCTCCATCGCTTTCTGTGGCAATAAATTCCACAGATTCACGCCCATTGGCTGAAGAAATTCCTCCTCATCTCTATGCAAAAGCTACGCTCTTTAATTCTGAGGCTGTGCCCTCTGGTTCTGGACTCTCCCATTACTGGAAACATTCTTGACACATCCATTCTATCCAAGCCTTTCATTTTTCAGTAGGTTTCAATGAAATCCCCCTCATCCTTCTAAACTCCAGCGAGTACAGGCCCAGGTATTCTAACAATATTAAAATATTAAACCCACTCTGCCGTCCAGGCTGTGTCCATGGGAAGATAAATAAAATTAATGCTTCAGGCTGAAGATGCTTTTATCAGAGTTATTCTGAAGTCATGCCGTGTAGATCAGATGAAGGATCTCCAAACAGTATTTCTCTCCACAATTACTCTCTGACCTGCTCAGTGTTTCCAGAATTTTGTGAGTCCTTAATTCCATTTACCTTCCAAATTATTTGCTGAATCTGCACATTGAATGTCTCTGGCAGTGAAGATAACCAGATCTCTCTGCACCACAATACTTTGATAGTCACAAAATGCTGGAGTAACTCAGGCAGCATCTCTGAATAGAAGGAATGGGTGATGTTTCATGTCGAGACCCTTCCTCAGACTGATGGTCTGAATCAGTCTTAAGAAAGCTCGACCCAAAATGTCACCCGTTCCTTCTATCCAGAGATGTTGATTGTCCTGAATTACTCCAGCACTTTGTGTCTATCTTCGGTTTAAACCAGCATCTGCAGTTCCTTCCTACACAATACTATGAAAGAGAGGGCATGGACAGGCTAGATGCAGGAAGATTGTTCCCGATGTTGGGGAAGTCCAGAACAAGGGGTCACAGTTTAAGGATAAGGGGGAAATCTTTTAGGACTGAGATGAGGAAAACATTTTTCACACAGAGAGTGGTGAATCTGTGGAATTCTCTGCCACAGAAGGTAGTTGAGGCCAGTTCATTGGCTATATTTAAGAGGGAGTTAGATGTGGCCTTTGTGGCTAAAGGGATCAGGGGGTTTGGATAGAAGGCAGTTACAGGATATCATACAGGAGTTGGATGATCAGCCATGATCATATTGAATGGCGGTGCAGGCTCGAAGGGCCGAATGGCCTACTCCTGCACCTATTTTCTATGTTTCTATGTTTCTATGACTGGGGCCCTTCGGCACACTGAGTCCACACTGACCATTGATCACCCGTTCACACGGGTTCCATGTTATCCCACTTTCCCATCCATTCCCTGCAGACTCGGGGAAATTTATAGAGGCCAATTAACCTGCAACACTCTGATATCTATTTCCACTGAAAAGGATATAGCAGAGGTGAAGCTAATACTCTTCTCCTTTCAGTTACACAGATGTTCAGTGAAATAAGTAGCTCACATGCAGATTTGAAAATCGAGCTCTCACAGATGAAGTATAACAGTAAGTATTTATTAATTACATTATTTAAACATCTTTGTCGCAAGCGACCTTGATGCTGTGTGATTTTTGGGTCTGGTGCCTTTTGCCAGAATCTCTCTCTCTCTCTCTCTCTCTCCCTCTCTCTCTTAAATTTTATGATACCGTTCCCCACAGCAGTAAGTTTGATGAGATATTTGCTTGGGCGGGAATTACATTTTGTGACATTGCAACTTTGCTTTGATTCCAGCCGCACGGATGTTCACTAAAATAAGAAACTCTCAGTCTGACTTCAAGATCGA
The DNA here is from genome assembly GCF_010909765.2 of Amblyraja radiata. Classification (NCBI taxonomy): domain Eukaryota; kingdom Metazoa; phylum Chordata; class Chondrichthyes; order Rajiformes; family Rajidae; genus Amblyraja; species Amblyraja radiata. The sequence goes on from NC_045990.1 coordinate 10,191,420, forward strand.
GTTTTCACCGCTGCAGCATAAGAGTGAGTTGTTCATCTTCAGGCATCCCTTAAAATGCCGCGATTTTATGCCTCTCGAAGCCTCTGCGATTTTAACTTTTTGTTTGTTGTTGCACAGTGTAGTGTGTTAAACACAACGCACAGCAGTAATGCACACTCACTGTGGCACAGTGGCACAACTGGTAGAGCTGCTGCCTCACAGCGCCAGAGTCCCGGGCTCGATCCTGACCTCGGTTGCTGTCTGTGTGAAATTTCCACGTTCTCCCTGTGACCGCGTGGGTTTCCTCCAGGATCTCTGGTTTCCTCCTACATCACCAAAACCTGCGGCTTTCTTGGTTCATTGGCCTCTGTAACAGCTTCTTCCCTACAGCCATCAGGCTATTAAACACTACAACCTTCAAATAAGCTGTAAACAACATAGACGGGGGCATTAGTTTTGTCTATTATTGTTTGTTTGTTTTATATATGTGTGTGTGTATATATATATTTATATTGTGTGTGTGTGTATATATATATATTGTATGTGTGTATGTATATATATATGTGTGTGTGTGTATATATATATATTGTGTGTGTATATATACACACACGATATATATATATGCAAAAATGTTCAGTATATATATATATATATATATATATACATATGAACATTTTGCATATATATATATACTGTATATAAATACTGAGATTTTTTTCCCATTTATTATATTGTTTGTAGAATACTATGTTTAAATATACAGCTGCAAATATATTGTTATAAGTATTATATTGTTATAAGTATAATTTAATTGTTCGGTCTGGGACATATGGCAATAAAACACTCTTGGCTCTGAATGTGTATGGGAAAGTGGGATAACATAGAACGAGCGTGAACGGATATTCAATGGCCAGCATGGAGCCAAATGGCTTTTTTACACGCTGTATCTCTAAACAAAGTTAAACTGTCGCACTCCCCCAATGGTTAAATTGTTAACTAACCTGCAACAGAAAATAATGGCTAATTCACTTTTCTCCATTAATTCGCAACAGAAACTTGAATTGGTAATTTATCTCACAATGTTCGGTTTCCAACCCTGACACTCTAAATTACAATCAATCCATACCACACTTACTATTTCCTCTTTCCCATTCTTGATTTGTTCCTCAATGTCCCTTCATATTGGATGGTCACCTCGCCTGATACAGTGGCTTGCAAAAGTTTTCATACCCGTTGAACTTTTCCACATTTTGTCACGTTACAACCACAAACGTAAATGTATTTTATTGGGATTTTATGTGATAGACCAACACAAAGTGGTGCATAATAGTGAAGTGGAAGGAAAATGATACATGGTTTTCAAATTTTTTTACAAATAAAAAACTGAAAAGTGTGGCGTGCAAAAGTATTCAGCCCCCCTGAGTCAATACTTTGTAGAACCACCTTTCGCTGCAATTACAGCTGCAAGTCTTTTGGGGTATGTCTCTACCAGCTTTGCACATCTAGAGACTGAAATTTTTGCCCATTCTTCTTTGCAAAATAGCTCAAGCTCAGTCAGATTGGATGGACAGTGTCTGTGAACAGCAATTTTCAAGTCTTGCCAGAGATTATCAATTGGATTTAGGTCTGGACTTTGACTGGGCCATTCTAAGACATGAATATGCTTTGATCTAAACCATTCCATTGTAGCTCTGGCTGTATGTTTAGGGTCGTTGTCCTGCTGGAAGGCAAACCTCCGCCCCAGTCTCAAGTCTTTTGCAGACTCTAACAGGTTTTCTTCCAAGATTGCCCTGTATTTGGCTCCATCCATCTTCCCATCAACTCTAACCAGTTTCCCTGTCCCTGCTGAAGAAAAGCATCCCCACAGCATGATGCTGCCACCACCATGTTTCACAGTGGGGATGGTGTGTTCAGGGTGATGTGCAGTGTTAGTTTTCCGCCACACATAGCGTTTTGCATTTATGCCAAAAACTTCAATTTTATTGTCATCTGACCAGAGCACCTTCCTCCACATGTTTGCTGTGTCCCCCACATGGCTTGTGGCAAACTGCAAACGGGAATTCTTATGCCTTTTTTTCAACAATGGCTTTCTTCTTGCCACTCTTCCATAAAGGCCCGATTTGTGGAGTGCACGACTAATAGTTGTCCTGTGGACAGATTCTCCCACCTGAGCTGTAGATCTCTGCAGCTCCTCCAGAGTTACCATGGCTGCTTCTCTGATCAATGCAACCTTGCCCGGCCTGTCAGTTTAGGTGGACGGCCATGTCTTGGTAGGTTTGCAGTTGTGCCATACTCTTTCCATTTTCGGATGATGGATTGAACAGTGCTCCGTGAGATGTTCAAAGCTTGGGATATTTTTTTATAACCTAACCCTGCTTTAAATGTCTCCACAACTTTATCCCTGACCTGTCCGGTGTCTTCCTTGCGCTTCATGATGCTGTTTGTTCACTAATGTTCTCTAACAAACCTCTGAGGCCTTCACAGAACAGCTGTATTTATACTAAGATTAGATTACACACAAGTGGACTCTATTTACTAATTAGGTGACTTCTGAAGGCAATTGGTTGCACTGGATTTTATTTAGGGGTATCAGAGTAAAGGGGGCTGAATACTTTTGCACGCCACACTTTTCAGTTTTTTATTTGTAAAAAAATTTGAAAACCATGTATCATTTTCCTTCCACTTCACAATTATGCGCCACTTTGTGTTGGTCTATCACATAAAATCCCAATAAAATACATTTACGTTTGTGGTTGTAACGTGACAAAATGTGGAAAAGTTCAAGGGGTATGAATACTTTTGCAAGCCACTGTATATGCTCTATAAATGCCCCCTGAGACACATTCTACACAGACCCATCTGATATGTTCTAAACCTTCCCTTGACTGGCGCTCAACCCATTGAATCTTCTACATATACCACCCACTGACACGTCATCAACGTGACCGTTTCGCCCTATCACCAGACGTGCGCTCCACATGTTTCTTTGCACCTGATGGACAATCTTCAATATCTCTGTAGATACAAGGAACTGCAGATGCTAGCTTACAAAAAAAACACACACAAAGTGCTGGAGTAATCCAGCAGGCCAGGCAGCTTCTCTGGAGAACACAGATAGGTGACGTTCCGGGTCGAACTGATCGTCGACCCCAACCCGAAACATCTCCTTGTTCTCCAGAGATGCTGCCTGCCACACTGAACAGGTTACTAAGGAGATAATCTAGACTGCTAGGAAACTCCTTACCAAAGGCCTTGCTAAAGTCCATGTAGGCATCGTGCCTGCTCATATTGGTCCTCTTGATCATCTCCTCAAAACCTTTGTGAGATGTGACTTGATTAAAAGATTGTGGGTGTGTATGTTTGTGTGTACATTAATATGTGTGTTTATGAGTGTGTGTGTGTGTGTATATGTGTGTACGTGGGTGTGTACGCATGTGTGTGTGTAGTTGTGTGTGTGTGTATATGTGTGTGTAGTTGTGTGTGTGTGTGTGTGTGTACGTGTGTGTGTGTGTGTATGTGTGTACGTGTGTGTGTACGTGGGTGTGTACGCATGTGTGTGTGTGTGTGTGTGTACGTGTGTCGTGGGTGTGTACGCATGTGTGTGTGTGTGTGTGTGTGTGTGTGTATGTGTGTGTGTGTGTGTGTGTGTGTGTGTGTGTGTGTGTGTGTGTGTACGCATGTGTTTGTATATGTGTGTGTAAGTGGGTGTGTACGCATGTGTGTGTGTGTGTGTAAGTACGTGGGTGTGTAGCATGTGTGTGTGTGCGAGAGAGAGAGGGGGAGAGAGATGGAGAGAGGGCAGGGAAAGAGGGACAGAGGGAGAGAGGGCATGGAAAGGGAGAGAGAGAAAGAGAGAGCAGGGCACTGTCTAACATGAGCACCAGAGGGCAATGTGCTGCCGTTCACCCTGCACCAGTTTTCCATGGGGAGGTTTTGTGAAATTGGCAGCTTAAAAACAACCCAAGTGTGTGCTGTAGATTCTCTACATGTGTAAATAATCATAGGAAACAACAATTTGGGGCTAATGTAAACACAACGTTATTTTGTGTCAGTCACACAGAAACTAAAGGAGATTGGGGATTCGCAGGCCGGGTGCTGGACGGAGTTGTCGCAGATGAAGAACGGCAGTGAGTTTAAACCAGCAGCTGGAGTAACTAACCCTGTGTGTTGCCCAACCTCTAGCACTGCACTGTACTGGTCCACAGCATGGACATTCCCTGGGCACGGCATGGCTCTACTCATACAATCCAAACTATCATAGCAGCCCTTTCTATCCTGGTATAAACGGAGTCTCATCCTTCACAACACCCTCAACACCAAGCTTGGAGTCTGAAGAAGGGTTTCAGCCCGAAAACATTGCCTACTTCCTTCGCTCCGTAGATGCTGCCGCACCCGCTGAGTTTCTCCAACACTTTTGTCAACTAAGCTTGATGGATCTTTATTTTAGTTTAGTTTTTTTTAGTTTAGTTTAGTAAGTCCGCACCGACCAGCGATCCCCGCACATTAACACTACCCTACACACACTAGGGACAATTTTACATTCATACCAAGCCAATTAACCTACAAACCTGTACGTCTTTGGAATGTGGGAGGAAACCGAAGCATCCAGAGAAGACCCACGCAGGTCACGGGGAGAACGTACAAACTCCGTACAGACAGCACCCATAGTCAGGATCGAACCCGGGACTCTGGCAATATAAGGCCGTAGCTCTATCGCTACATGCTATTAGAACTCAAATTGTGAAGATTCACCTGAATTAAGGTCTCACAGCCTATAACCAGGCCCACCGCTGACAGCCAAGAACCCAGTTACACTCATCCCATTTGCCAATTTACCCCCAACCCTCCCACAACTCCAAATCCCCACCTACCCTCCCCTACTACGTACTCACCGGGGGCCATTAACCTGCCAACTCGCACATCTTCGTGAAGTGTGAACTCTACACCGACAACCACAGAGGCCAGGAGTGAACCCGACAGGCAACAGCACTACCTGCTGCGACACAGTTGCAGCATGGGACCCATACACAAATAAAAACATTTCTTCCATCGAACGTGTCCAAAGACAGGCAGCTCGATTTGTCACTAACACCTGTGATAGAGAAGCGAGTGTCACCAAACTTCTGAATTCTCTGGGGTGGAACCCTCTCCAAGACAGACGTGAATCTCACCGTTTGACCTGTTTTTACAAAATGTTAAATGGTCAGCTCGACATAGACTACAAGATCTACACCAACCCCAAACCAATTAGGAGCAGACGAGGGCATTCGATCCAATTTGTGATCCCAGCTACAAAGACAGATGTGTACAGCAATTCATTCTTCCCCCGCACAATTAAAGCATGGAATAATCTCCACCCAACTATAGTTACCCAACCAGATGCAACTAAATTTAAAGTAGCTCTTTCTTCCCAATAACCCTTTCTGGCTTAAGCCCTCCCTTCACCACCACCAGTTTAAATTCCATTTGGAATATTTTGGAGGACCAAGAATACAAGAACCAAGACATTGTCTAACCAGCTCCCAGCACAGAAAGTCCACGGCAAGGTTGAACAATGGACCGTATCTCAGATTAGCGACAGAATGGAGACTGTGTTTCCCTAAACTGAACCATGGGTGATTTCTTACAGTACACAACACACTTGCATCACTTCCAGCCTTGGGCAGCTATACGCTGTTTTAAAATGCACAAATTAATACCTTTGTTGAAAGAGCCCCTTGAGGAAAATGAGGAAACATTGGGAACTAACCCCTTCTTTCCCTCCCTTACAGTTGTGCAGAAGCTCAACGAATTAAGAAACTCCCAGCCTGATTTGAAGGGAGCGATTTCCCACCTGGAGACAGAGAGTGAGTAAAAATTCTGCCCTCCAATTTCTCTGTAAAATTTGTCATTCTTCTGTCAAAATGGGGCAGAAGCCATTACTCTGGTTTACATCACATATAGACACAAAATGCTTGAGTAATTCAGCGGGACAGGCAGCATCTCTGGATAGAAGGAATGGGTGACGTCTGAAGAAGGGTCTCGACCCGAAACATCACCCATTTCTTCTATCCAGAGATGCTGCCTGTCCCGCAGAGTTACTCCAGCATTTTGTGTCTATCTTCAGAAGCCATTTCTACCCAATCAGTACCCCGTACCTGCTTTCTCCCCATATCCCCTGGCTATCTTAAGAATTAAGAATAAGGAGTAGGCCATTTAGAACGGAGACGAGGAAACTCTTTTTCTCACAGAGAGTGGCAAGTCTGTGGAATTCTCTGCCTCAGAGGGCGGTGGAGGCAGGTTCTCTGGATGCTTACAAAAGAGAGCAGGATAGGGCTCTTAAAGATAGCGGAGTCAGGGGATATGGGGAGAAGGCAGGAACAGGGTACTGATTGTGGATGATCAGCCATGATCACATTGAATGGCGGTGCTGGCTCAAAGGGCCGAATGGCCTACTCCTGCACCTATTGTCTATTGTCTATTGTCTATCTTCTTGAATGGGACAGGGGGAAAGATGCGGGTGACGAGAGAGCTGCCGTGTGGAAGGCCAGAGTAAACACGATGGGCCGAATGGACCTGCTTCGGTGGTGTGACCATTCCACGATTCTGTAAACAGCCCATCGATTTCAGAGCAGTGGTAATTTCACACTGAATTATTACACAAAGTGCCCTGATTATTTTCGTTTATTTCAGTTGCAGGGAACTTCAGCAAAGTAGAGATGTCGCACGAAGAACTAAAGAGAGAAATTTCACAAGTGAAGACTCAAAGTAGGTTGTCAGCAATATCTTAATATTGGATCAGAGCTACAATATGACGGCGTTGGATCAGAGATATGATCTGATAGCATTGGGACATTATATCAGCAGATCAAAGGTACAATCTGATGGCATCAGTGATACGTTCTCACAGTGTCTGAGATGCAAGCTATGGCATCAATTGACTAGCCAACCGGAAATCAACCGGAAATCAGAACACCCTGGGCAAACCCATGCAATGACAGGGCGGACATGCAAACTCCACACAGACAGCATCCAGGATCAAGGATGAACCGGGTCTCTGGAGCTGTGATGGTCACAAAGTGTTGGTGTAACTCAATGAGTGAGGCTCGCCATAACACATACTGCGTCAAAGGGTGCGAAACCGTGAAATAATGGGGCATGAAATGTAGTTGATGAGGGATGTGCGATGAGAATGAAGGCCTCAATTTTTCTAATTTTCTCTCAGTTCCACAGCACCTTCATGACATACGGACCTCCCAGACTGAGCTCAGAATGGACCAGTCGCAAATGAAGAGCCACTGTGAGTGTTGAATCCCCTTAAGAGATTCGGTGATCTTATCCTCGTGCTTTGTGGCCTCTCTCTCTGTGTGAAGTTCACAAACATAGTTCAGTGTGGGTTGTGACCCCTGCCCAGTGATCTATCTCCACCCTCATTTCGGTTACAATTGACAGGAGACAATAGACAATATTGCCTTTGGAGGGTTCCCTCCATTACAATGGAGGGTTCCCTCCAGATGCAAGGCAAAAACAGGGACAAGAAAGGCAGCAAGGTGGCGCAGTGGTAGAGTTACTGCTTACAGCACCAGAGACCAGGGTTCGATTCTGGCAACGGGCGCTATCAATGCGGAGTTTGTAATTTCTTCCCCGTGACCGAATGGGTTTTCCACGGGTACTCTGGTTCCCTCCCACTCTCCAAATACATACAGGTGTGTTAGCTTGGGTAAATATTATAAAATGACCCTTGTGTATAGTATAGTACCAGTGTATGGAGCTCGCTGGTCAGTGTGGACCCAGTGGGCCGAAGGGCCTGTTTCCATGCTGTATCTCTAAACTAAACTAAACTATACATGAAGTTCCACAAAAATGCTGGAGAAACTCAGCGGGTGCAGCAGCATCTATGGAGCGAAGGAAATAGGTAACGTTTCGGGCCAAAACCCTTCTTCAGTCCTTCACTCCATAAATGCTGCTGAACCCGCTGAGTTTCTCCAGCATTTTTGTGTACCTTCGATTTTCCAGCATTTGCAGTTCCTTCTTATACATGAAGTTCCACTGGTTGTTGGTGGATGTTGAGTGGGGGGAGAGGGAAGGAAGGGAGGGGCATTGACAAGTGAAGGAATGCATTGCCTGACATTGAAGCCCCCCATTGTATGTTGAAAGGCTGCATAAAGGGGTGAATGGGCAGCAGATGAGAGGATGTAGCAAAGTGGTGGAATAACTCAACGGAGAACATGGATAGGTGACATTTCGGGTTGAGACATCGGAATCAAATTGAGAGTGGGATGGGGCAGAGGACAAGGTGAGGGTGATGCATGGCTGTGGGGAAACTGGGTGGTGGACTAGGTGTTTAGTTTAGATGAGTTTATTGTCACGTGTACCGAAGTATAGTGAAAATCTTTTTGTTGCATGCTACCCAGTCAGCGCAAAGACTATACATGATTACAATCAAGCAGTCTACACTGTGTAGATATGTAATAAACAGAATTATTGCTAGATAAAGTCAGAAGTACAATTAAAGATGTTTTCTTCTGTTGCAGCTGATGCCCAGGAGAAGACCTCTGACTCTTTCCAAGCCTTAGAATTAGTTTTAGAGATACAGCATGTAAACAGGCCCTTCGGCCCACCGAGTCCACGCCAACCAGCGATCCCCGCACGCTAACACTCTCCTACACACACTAGGGACAATTTACACATACACCATGCCAAGTTACCCTCAAACCTGTATGTCTTTGGAGTGTGGAAGGAAAGCGAAGATCTCGGAGAAAACCCAGGCAGGTCACGGGGAGAACGTACAAACTCCGTACAGACAGCACCCGGAGTTGAGATCGAACCTGGGTCTCCGGCGCTGCAAGCGATGTTAGGCAGCAACTCTACCGCTGCGCCACCGTGCCGCCAAGGGGTGTTCTGAAAGATGTTGGGAAAGGGATTGGGCAGGAATTGGAGGACCTCGGGTTGTCTCATGGAGTGAGCTGAGGTTCTGCGGAGAGATGCACCAACCCGCTTCTTCCTCAGTTTAACATTTCTATTCATTTGACAATAGTCTTATCACTAATTGTTTTCAATTATTGACAACAACTTTCAACATTGGTAAAACTCATTCGGGTGCAAGGTCTTGTTGGGACAGTGCCTGAGATCTGCTCACCCAGGGTCCGATGGTGGGTCCTAGGATCGCTCAGTTCAGTCAGCTCTCTGTACATGGCACAGTGGAGGCAGGGGGAAGGAGATCGGAGCAACGAGTCGGGGCAGAGTCAGGGCAGAAGGCTGAACCTGGCTCAGTTGACTTATTACTCCCAGCCATAGTTTCCCCCTGACCCAAACATCTACTGACCCCAAACACCTACTGACCCCAAACACCTAAGATAGACACAAAAAGCTGGAGTAACTCAGCGGGTCAGGCCACATCGCTGGAGATAAAAGGAACAGGAGACGTTTTGGGAGGAGACCCTTCATCATCATCTCCAGCTTTTTATCTCTATCTTCGGTGTAAACTAGCAACTGCAGTTCTTTCCTACACTAACCCAAACACTTACTGGACCCAATCACTGACAGTAGGATCATTGATGGTAACCCATTGGTAGCTCTGATCACAAATTACTATTGTAAAAATCCGAGAACACTAATCCAATTATAAAGAAAGCACATCAGCACCTCTACTTCCTGAGAAGATTACGGAGAGTTGGTTGGTCAAGGAGGACTCTCTCGAACTTCTACAGGTGCACAGTAGAGAGCATGCTGACCGGTTGCACTGTGGCTTGGTTCGGCAATTTGAGCGCCCTGGAGAGGAAAAGACTACAAAAATTAGTAAACACTGCCCAGTCCATCATCGGCTCTGACCTTCCTTCTATCGAGGGGATTTATCGCAGTCGCTGCCTTAAAAAGGTTGGCAGTATCATCAAAGACCCACACCATCCTGGCCACACTCATCTCCCTGCTACCTTCAGGTAGAAGGTCCAGGAGCCTGAAGACTGCAACAACCAGGTTCAGGAATAGCTACTTCCCCACAGCCATCAGGCTATTAAACCTGGCTCAGACAAAACTCTGATCATTAATAACCCATTATCTGTTATTTGCACTTTATCAGTTTATTTATTCATGTGTGTATATATTTATATTATGGTATATGGACACACTGATCTGTTTTGTAGTAAACGCCTACTATGTTCTGCGTGCTGAAGCAAAGCAAGAATTTCATTGTCCTATACAGGGACACATGACAATAAACTCACTTGAACTTCTCTTCCCGCAATCCCATTGAAAGATTTGCTTCTCTTTCAGTTTCTCAGATCTTCAATGAGATGAGGCACTCGCAGGCTGGTCTCAACATGGAACTTTTGCAGATGAACAGCAACAGTAAGCACTACAAGCTTGTCAAATACCCCTTTGTATCCTCAACTCAAGCAGCTCTTTGTGTTTTTCGGAAGCCCCTGGTGCCTTTCCAATATCTGCCGTGGACAATTCTGTCCTTGCTTGAACAATCCCCGCTCTGTCTGACGGGCTCCTCATGACAACATCTCATGCGCCAACGCATTCCTTCCTGTCTTTCAACTTCACCTTCCTCAGTTGACGGCCGTTCGTGTCCGCTGTTCATGCCAGCTATTTATGACTGCTTGAGTTCTCCCACTCGTTTTCAACTTTGCACACGCCCACGCAACGTCTATGGCCTCAGATCAAAGCGGAAATTGCAGAGGTGTTGGTGCTGACCTCCTGTTATGCGCTGAACAAGCCCATCAGTAGCCAGTGCCTTCCTCATCTGCCCAGTCACTGCTAAACTCTAATTGAATCTAAGTCAGGAGTTCCCACAGTTACGAACAGGACTTTTGATCTGTACAAAGTCTTGGAATAATGCTTGTATGTTTTGGTTAGTTTAGTTTAGTTTAGTTTAGTTTAGTTTGAACCCTGGTCTCTGGCGCTGTAAGGCAGCAACTCTACCACTATGCCATGGTGTAGAGTCCCTGACACTTGTATAATCCCATACAAGTGTCAGGGATTAAGGGGAGAAGGCAGGAGAATGGGGTCAGGAGGGAAGCATAGTTGAATGGTGGAATAGACTTGATGGGCTGAATGGCCTAATTCTGTTCCTATGAAATTATGAAAGGGAATAGGTGACATTTCGGGTCGAGACCCTTCTTCAGACTGTAGTTTGTTGTGGATGACTGCATATGACAATATTTCTGACAGTGGCTTGGTGCATGGATAGCAACAGCAAAAACACAGCTGTGGTGAAGCTTCCTTTTTGGTGACCGCAAGGAGAAGGAAGTGAGGGTGACCTCAGAACCAAACTCTCCACAGATGAGTCAAGTGCATCGAAGATATCTTCCTGTCCCCAGGCACTGTAATGACGATACACAAGATATACGTGCAGCAAGGAACTGCAGATGCTGGTTTATACCAAAGATAGGCACAAAGTGCTGGAGGAACTCATTGTGTTAGTCAGCATTTCTGGAGCTAAAGGATGTTTCGGGTCGGACTCCTCCTTCAGTCTGTGGGCACGGTGATTTGAACATGTCTATATTTGGAGATGAAATTGGTCCTCCAAGACATTTAAGGATAGCATAGCACATTGGAGCAGTTGGTAGATCTATTGACTCACAGTGCCAGAGTCGCGAGTTCGATCCTGACCTTGGGTGCTATCTGTTACGAGTTTGCATCTTCTCCTTGTGACCTTACGTCGTTTGATCCGGGCTCTCCGGTTTCCCCCCCACAACCCAAAGACACGCGGGTTTGTTGGTTAATTCTTTATATTACACCTAGTGTGTGCGGGGAGTGCTTGAGAATGTGGGATAATGTAGAACTAGCACGAACGGGTGATCAATATCCTGTGTGGATTCTGTGGGCTGAGGGGTCTGTTTCCCTGCTATATCTTGAAATCAATCAAAGGCGACCCAAAACGTTACCATATAACCATATAACAATTACAGCACGGAAACAGGCCATCTCGACCCTTCTAGTCCGTGCCGAACACGTATTCTCCCCTAGTCCCATATACCTGCGCTCAGACCATAACCCTCCATTCCTTTGCCGTCCATATAACTATCCAATTTATTTTTAAATGATAAAAATGAACCTGCCTCCACCACCTTCACTGGAAGCTCATTCCACACAGCCACCACTCTCTGAGTAAAGAAGTTCCCCCTCATGTTACCCCTAAACTTCTGTCCCTTAATTCTCAAGTCATGTCCCCTTGTTTGAATCTTCCCTACTCTCAGTGGGAAAAGCTTATCCACGTCAACTCTGTCTATCCCTCTCATCATTTTAAAGACCTCTATCAAGTCCCCCCTTAACCTTCTGCGCTCCAAAGAATAAAGCCCTAACTTGTTCAACCTTTCTCTGTAACTTAGTTGCTGAAACCCAGGCAACATTCTAGTAAATCTCCTCTGTACTCTCTCTATTTTGTTGACATCCTTCCTATAATTAGGCGACCAAAATTGTACCCCATACTCCAGAATTGGCCTCACCAATGCCTTGTACAATTTTAACATTACATCCCAACTTCTATACTCAATGCTCTGATTTATAAAGGCCAGCACACCAAAAGTTTTCTTTACCACCCTATCTACATGAGATTCCACTTTCAGGGAACTGTGCACAGTTATTCCCAGTTATTCCCAGATCCCTCTGTTCACCTGCATTCTTCAATTCCCTACCATTTACCATCTCCGGAGATGCCGCCTGTTCCGCAGATACAGTGAGTAACTCTAGCATTTTGTGTCTATCTTCGATACATTGACTGACCTTGATCACCCCTACAAGGTCATTGAATTTCTGGTGGCTTTGGAGATAAGACCATGGCATTGACCTTAGGGCTATCTGCCCACCATCTACAGATGCTGTGAATTTTCCCTGTATCCACTTCCTCCATTGACTTCTACTTTGTCTCATTCAGTTCACCCTTCCCACTAAGGAAACCAGAACGGAAATCTCTGGAGACTTTGCGCCCCGCCCAAGGTTTCCGTGCGGTTCCCGGAGGTTTTTGTCAGTCTCCCTAATGGTCGAATGTGGTTTCCGCTTCTTCGATGTTCCGGCGATTATTTCAAAAAATTTAAGACCGGCCGCGACTTAGTAGCGGAGGTCTTACCTTCCACTACCTGCAACCTCCGGCAACCACCTGCAACCTCCGGCAACCACCTTCAACTAGCATCGCAACCGGCTTCGACAAAAAAATTACCGATTTTTAAAAGGGCAACCTATTTTTAGTCGCGGCCGGTTTTGAATTTTTTTAAATAATCGCCGGCACATAGAAAAAAACGGAAACCACTTTCGACCATTAGGGAGACTGACAAAAACCTCCGGGAACCTCCGGGAACCGCACGGAAACCTCGGGTGGGGCGCAAAGTCTCCAGGGGTTTCCGTTCAGGTTTCCTAAGTGGGACAGGGGCATTAACATCCTCTTTCCTCCTGAAAGGACCTACGTTCTTTACAATCCATTCCACACACTGTAACTTCTCCCCCTCCCCCACAATGACTGCCCCATCCTCACAGCACTGCAGAACCTTTTCTATGGCAACCAGAGCTGTAAACAGTAAAGAACACTCAAACACCGGATGAATTATTTCCCTAATTTGAGACTCTAATGCCAGTGCTTTCACCACTTGTTTTCTGCTTGACTTTCAGTGACTGGTTTCTCGGAAGAGATGAGGAGCTCACTTTCTACGTTCCGGGCTGACCTCACCCAGTTGAAGAACAGTGAGTGTTAACTGTCTCAGAAGTCTCTGAGTCCCAAACTCTAGCAGAGCCTAGTCTTAACCTGAGGCAGTCATTCTTCGTGCTAAGCAAGCTGCTGCAGTGGAAGAGATCAGGGGGTAGGTGCCAGGGAAGTATACACATTGTAGGAGCAACATGGAAAGGCCAAGCGGAGTTGGTGTTCAAAGTAACGGGCGATTTATTAAAACTAGTGAGCACCAGGAGACCAGTCAAAGCTGATCTCCCAAGTGTGACTTTGGTGCAGTTTTTATATTCTCAGATGACAAAATCACTCCGACATTTGACAGTAAAATGAGGTCTTAATTACAGAAGGTAGACAAAAATGCTGGAGAAACTCAGTGGGTGAGGCAGCATCTATGGAGCAAAGGAAACAGGCAACGTTTCGGATCGAGACCCTTCTTCAGACTGAATTACAGAAACTTGACTGACAGTAAAACAAGCTCTGCAAGAGAAACTTTGATTAAAAGTAAAACGAGGTCTTAATTATAGAAACTTGACTAACGATAAAACGAGGTCTTGCACAAATTGGAACCCAGAAAGATTTAAATTGGTGACAACCTGAAAGAAATGATTATCCACAAGTCTAACTTTGTTAACAGTAGATCCAATCCCTGTTACAATGATGGGTGTACACTATAACATAATTAATGAACTTTGTGAAACTTGGGTGTCTTTGCTGCTGCATTCCATGTCTTGACTTTAAGGCTTTGTCTGCAGTTCCCTGTCCCCACATTAGCACAATCCACATCCCTATTTAATAGTCATTAGCCCTCACTATTCTCTACCCTACAACACATACAACCCTACTTCACCCTACAATAGGCAGCACGGTGGCGCAGCGGTAGAGTTGCTGCCTTACAGTGCTTGTAGCGCCAGAGACCCGGGTTCGATCCATCTGCAGGTGCTGTCTGTACGGAGTCTGTACGTTCTCCCCATGACCTGCATGGGTTTTTTCCGAGATCTTCAGTTTCCTCCCACACTCCAAAGAGAATGTAGGTAAATTGGCTTGGTAAATGTAAAAATTGTCCCTAGTTTAGTGTTAGTGTTAGTGTGCGGGGATCGCTGGTAGGTGCGGACACAGTGGGCCAAAGGGCCTATTTCTGCACTGTATCTCTAAACTAAATGAAATAAACATACCGTGTGCCTTTCCATCAGTAGTTAGAGGGTGTGAGAAGTGTCAGTATTGACTCTATCACTCTCTATGTTTACCCAGACTTCTGACCCTGCAGTATAATATTAAAGAGGAAATTGCATTCAAACTCATGGTCTCTTGTTTCATGAAATATGAGTCCATTCTGTGTGGGACCCCAGGGTCTCACAATCCACAACAACTTGGCTCACAAACGCTGTTACATTCCTCACAGTGCCTGCACCTCATTAGATGTGAGGTTTCTGTCAGGGCTTGCTACATGGAATAATAAGTACGTCGTAAGACATAGGAGCAGAATTAGGCCTTTCGGCCCATCGAGTCTACTCCGCCATTCAATCTATCTCTCCTTCTCAACCCCATTCTCCAGCCATCTCCCCATAATCCTTGACACCCGTACAGGAATTCTGAGTGCACCATGACAGGGACGTTGTGGAAAACGAGAATGCCGGAATGAACAGATGTCTTTCGACAGCACCAGACAGCATGTGCAAGGGGTGCTAAAACTTGAAGGGGTTTAAGGGTAAAATTATTTTCATTATAAATATTCAACAGAAATTGTTGTTGAAAAGCAAGTTGACAGAAGATTTATATGACAATGTATGATGTTTGGCATGTTGGCCTTCATAACAAGAGGAGTTGAGTATAGGAGCAAAGAGGTCCTTCTGCAGTTGTACATGGCCCTAGTGAGACCACACCTGGAGTATTGTGTGCAGTTTTGGTCTCCAAATCTGAGGAAGGACATTCTTGCTATTGAGGGAGTGCAGCGTAGGTTCACGAGGTTAATTCCCGGGATGGCAGGACTGTCATATGTTGAAAAAAAGGAGCCACTAGGCTTGTATACACTGGAATTTAGAAGGATGAGAGTCGATCTTATTGAAACATATAAGATTATTAAGGGATTGGACACGCTGGAGGCAGGAAACATGTTACCGATGTTGGGGGAGTCCAGAACCAGGGGCCACAGTTTAAGAATAAGGGGTAAGCCATTTAGAACGGAGACGAGGAAACATTTTTTCACCCAGAGAGTTGTGAATATGCCTCAGAAGGGAGTGGAGGCCAATTCTCTGTGTGCTTTCAAGAGAGAGTTAGATAGAGCTCTTAAGGATAGTGTAGTTAAGGGATATGGAGAGAAGGCAGGAACGGGGTACTAATTGGGGATGATCAGCCATGATCACATTGAATGGCGGTGCTGGCTTGAAGGGCTGAATGGCCTACTCCTGCATCTATTGTCTATTGTCTATTGAAATTGGTAGGGTAAATGCACAGAATGTTTTACCCAGAATAGGGGAATCAAGAACCAAGAGATAGAGGTTCAAGGGGAAAGGGGAAAGATTTAATTGGATCCTGAGCAATAACTTTTTCACACAGAGGATGGTAGGTATATGAAATGAGCTGCCAGAGGAGATACCTCATACAGCAGCTCGTTCCATACACCAACCACCCTTTGTGTAAAAAAGTTACCCCTCAGGTTCTTATTAAATCTCCCTCCACCCCCTCACTTTAAACCTATGTCCTCTGGTTCTCGATTCCCCTACTCTGGGCAAGAGGCTCTGTGTGTTTACCCGATCTATTCCTCTCATGATTTTGTACACCTCCACAACATCACCCCTCACAATTCAATGTAAAACGTCTGCTTCCATTCCAGTCACACAGATGTTCAAAGAATTAAGGAACTCCGACACTGCGATCAAAATGGAACTTTCCCGCTTGGGGAGTAATGGTGAGTGTGGCAGTGATTCTGGCAGTTCAGTGATTCTGGCAGTTCCCAATCCTCTGTGTATCGCTCCAGATTCCGACATCCTGGAACGGCACTTTCTTTCACACCACAGGGGGCTTTAGAGACTGCGGCAAGACTCCAGCCTTGCCGAGTAAAGTCGAAGCAATTGGCTTACTGCCCGCAGGAGCTCAGACCGAAGAGAAAGTTCACGAAACAAAGAAAAAATACAAGAGAGTCAACAGATATGAAGACAGACACAAAATGCTGGAGTAACTCAGCGGGCCAGACAGCATCTCTGCAGAGAAGGAATGGGTGACTTCGGGTCGAGACCCTTCTTCAGACTAGAGTCGGGGGATAGAGAAATTAGAGATATAGGTGGTGATGTAGAGAGAAATATATAGAACAAATGAATGAAAGATATGCAAAAAAGTAATGATGAGAAAGGAAACAGGCCATATAAAAAATAAAAATAAAATAGAAGCAGGGTCATTTTATATTAGCAATGTATGACTGATATACATGAAATGTTTTTATTATGTACTTGCTTCTAATAAAAATATTATTAAAAATAAAAGAAACAGGCCATTGTTAGCTGTTTGATGTCCCGCTGAGTTACTCCAGCATTTTGTGTCTACCTTCGGTTTAAACCAGCAACAGCAGTTCCTTCCTACACACGAGTCAACAAATACATTGTATTAGGTGACGTTTCGGGCCGAAACCCTTCTTCCGACCCGAAACGTCACCCATTCGGGTCTCAACCCATGAAACGTTACCTATTCCTTTTCTCCATATATGCTGCCTGACCCGCTGAGTTACTCCAGCATTTTGTGCCTATCTTCGGTGTAAACCAGCATCTGCAGTTCCTTCCGACACAAATGCATTGTATTTATTGACCATAATGTGCAAACCAATGAGTTGTGTATGGGGTGGGATGTACCACTCACCAGCTGTCTGCTGTATAGCAATTTAGAACAACTTCTCCCAATAAAGGCAGGGTAATATTTCTAGAGATATGCAGTGTGGGGACCCAACTACAGATGCATCAATCTCAGCCACAAATATTGTTTTGTTTTAGTTTAATTTAACGATAAAGTGCGGGAACAGGCCCTTCGGCCCACCTATCCCGCACCGACCAGCAATCACTGCACATTAAGTCTTTCCTACACTTACTCGGGACAATTTACAATTTAACCAAGCCAATTAGCCTACAAACCTGTTTGTCTTTGAAGTGTGGGAGGAAACTGGAGCACCTGGAGAGAACCCACGCAGGTCATGGGGAGAACGTACAAACTCCACACAGACAGCACCCGTAGTTGGGATCGAACCTGGGCCTCTGGCTCTGTGAGGCTGCAATTCTACCGCTGCACCACCATGCTGATTGTGAGATTCCCCAAGCCTGATTGAAGGGGGGAATTCTACAATTGCCTCCACTCTGTGAGGCAGCAATGTTGTGGCACAGTGCAGCGTGCAGACTGCAGTATAACGGTGCCATTGATGGGGACCTGGGGTCATTGCAGGCTGCCACGGCAGCAACTGTGAAGTCAAGTGAATGTTGAACAATCATCAGTGACTCTCCGTGAATAATTAGATCAAAAGAAAAAGAAAGCTGGACTAGTTCAATGGCTATATATAACTTGCCCAGCGCTATGTAAACAAGTGGACAAGGTTCAAACCATTACAATAAATTCACAGCAGAACAACAGTGAATAACAACCCTTACACAGCAGATTAACACAGCAATGTGGTACAAATAGAAGATGCTGGAGTAACTCAGCGGGACAGGCAGCATCTCTGGAAAGAAGGAATTAGTGATGTTTCGGGTCGAGACCCTTCTTCAGACACAACCCGAAACGTCACCCATTCCGTTTCTCCAGAGATGCTGCCTGCCCCGCTGAGTTACTCAAGCATTTTGTGTCTATGATAGCATGGCCATCCAAAGGGGGGGTGCATTGGGTGCGACCGCACCCCCCTTTTTTACCCCCAGAATAAGAAAAAATAAAAATAAAAATCGATTTAAAAAAAATCACCGTTTCCACTTAGGAAACGGCCCGTTCTCCGTTCTACCGTCGCCGGGTGAGAGTGGCTGAATCTGAACCCAGCGGCTGTAACCCCAACACCAGACGCCGCTGCGGCGGGGCCCGCTCCCCTCGCCTCCCCCCGCCACCGGGGCCCAAGCTATCTCCCACCACACTACCCCCGCTGACCCACGCTGGGCCCACGCCACCCCCGCTGGGCCCACGCCACCCCCGCTGGGCCCACGCCACCCCATTTGGCCCATGCCACCCCCGCTGGGCCTACACAAACCCCGCTGACCTCCGCTGGGCCCACGCCACCCCCGCTGACCCCCGCTGGGCCCATGCCACCCCTGCTGGGCACACACCACTCCCGCTGACCCCCACTGGGCCCATGCCACCACCGCTGGGCCCATGCCACCCTCACTGGGCCCACGCCACCCCCGCTGACCCCCACTGGGCCCACGCCACCCCCGCTGACCCCCACTGGGCCCACGCCACCCTCGCTGACCCCCGCTTGGCCCACGCCACCACCACTGGGCCCACGCCACCCCCGCTGACCCCCGCTGGGCCCACGCCACCCCCACTGGGCCCACGCCACCCCCGCTGACCCCCACTGGGCCCACGCCACCCCCGCTGACCCCCGCTGGGCCCACGCCACGCCCGCTGGGCACACACCACCCCCGCTGACCCCCACTGGGCCCACGCCACCCCCGCTGACCCCCGCTGGGCCCACGCCACCCCCGCTGACCCCCACTGGGCCCACGCCACCCCCGCTGACCCCCGCTGGGCCCACGCCACCCCCGCTGACCCCCGCTGGGCCCACGCCACCCCCGCTGACCCCCGCTGGGCCCCCGCTGACCCCCACTGGGAGGAGATTGATAGATTCTTGATTGATACGGGTGTCGGAGAAGGCAGGAGAATGGGTTTGAGAGGGAAAGATCTCCCAACTTCTAGACTCAATACTCTGACTGATGAAGGCCAAAGTGCCAAAATGCTTTTTGACCACCTGATATACCTGCGAGACGACCTTCAAGGAACCATGCAACCATCAACCATTCCCCTGCCCACCTGGCTAATTGATCCAGATCCTGCTGCAGTCTTTCACAACCATCTTCACTATCTGCAAAACTACTCACTTCTGTATCATCAGCAAAGTTGCTAATCTTGCCCAGTTCTATGACGTTTCACAGAGTGCTGGAGTAACTCAGCGGGTCAGGCTGAGTATAGAAGTTGGGAGGTCATGTTGCAGTTGCATAAGAAGTTGGTGAGGCCGCATTCAGAGTATTGTATTCAGTTCTGGGCACCATGTTATAGGAAAGGTGTCATCAAACTGGAAAGGGTACAGTGAAGATTTACGAGGATGTTGCCAGGACTAGAGGGCCAGAGCTATAGGGTGAGGTTGAGTAGGCTGGGACTCTATTTCATGGAGCACAGGAGGATGAGGGATCATCTAATAGAGGTGTATAAAATCATGATTTGGATAGATATGGTTGAGTCGTTTCCCTAGAGTAAGTGAATCGAGGAGCAGAGGACATAAGTTTAAGGTGAAGGGCAAAAGATTTAATAGGAATCTGAGGGGTATGTTTTTCACACAAAGGGTGGTGGGTGTATGGAACAAGCTGCCAGAGGAGGTAGTTAACATTTAAGAAACAGTTAGACAGGTACATGGATAGGACAGGTTCGGAGGGATATGGATCAAACGCGGGCAGGGGGGACTAGTGCAGATGAGACATGCTGGGCCGAATGGCCTGTTTCCACACTGTATCACTCTATGACTCTATCTTTCCCTCTCAAACCCATTCTCCTGCCTTCTCCCCATTACCTCCGATACCCGTATCAATCAAGAATCTATCAATTTCCTCCTGAAAAATGTCCATTGACTTGACCTCCACAGCTGTCTGTGGCAATGAATTCCACAGTTCACCACCCTCTGACTTAAGAAATTCCTGCTCATCTCCTTCCTAAAGGAATGTTTTTTAATTCTGACGGTGTGGCCACTGGTCCTAGACTCTCCCACTAGTGGAAACATTCTCTCCAAATCGACTCCATCCAGGTTTTTACCAGGCTGTGGCAGACGGCAACAGCTTCACACCGTGTCCCAAAGCTTGTGTCCTGTCTTGCATCACCCAAGGCAGCAGAGACGTTATAGGAGAGGGCAAGCACTGTAACAAAATAGCTCACGATGGTTTGGGTAACATTCAGGAATTTCTATGCATGTCACATCATGAATATTACTGAAGAACGGTCTTGACCCGAAATATAATCTATACCTTTTCTCCAGAGATGCTGCCTGACTCACTGAGTTACTCCAGCACTCTGTGACATGTCACCTATCCATGTTCTCCAGAGATGCTCCCTGACCCGCTGAGTTACTCCAACACTCTGTGAAACGTCGCCTATTCATATTCTCCGCAGATGCTGCCTGACCCACTGAGTTACTCCAGCATTTTCCCTTCACCCATCTGCCCAAGCCCACTCTCCCCCCTCCTTTCCTATGTTCCTTTCCACCCATAAACCTCGTTATGCAGCTCGTTACATACACCCACCACCCTTTGTGTGAAAAAGCTACCTCTCAGATTCCTGTTAATTTCTGAAATATTGGTCATAAATTTGGTGCATAAATGCTCCAAAATAAGGCTCAGAATGCATCAGAAAGCATCTAAAACCCCTGAGCTTTCAGGGCCCCCTGGATCCTGGCATCGAGGGACTTCACGCTTCGTGCTCGTGATGTGCGCAGCGCGCACATTATTTCACATTAAGTTTTTGGTAATCCTGTCATGCCACCCTCCTTTTTGAAAAGCTTCGTACGGGCCTGGATAGTGCAGTTCCTTCCCACACAATGTGGTACAAATTCCTGGCTTGGATCCATTGAGTGTTCAATGGTGAGGCGGGAGACCTTAACAGTCCACACAGGTCCACACTACACCAGCCCCAGGTGTATACGATACAATTTAAAAATTATTCATCCCCGGAGGGAAATTGGTTTGCCAACAGATACAACATACAACAAGGTACGCAAAAAGAGAAGAAGAAAGAAATAATGTAAGAGGGAAGGAAAGAAAAAAAAGAATAAAAAGTGGAGTGCATATATCAAGGGTCACAATATAATATACAATACATATATATATTATATAATTATATATATATACAATATATAGTTTATGTGCTGTGTGTATTTTTGCTTTTGCTTTTTTCTGTGCAGATGTTCGCAGATGTTTCTCTTGCATTCTGTGCAGATGTTCACAGATGCTGACACTAACATGGTTCCTTTATCAGTGACAGGAATGTCAGACGGGATGAAAGGCTCACTCGCTGAGCTCAAGGGTGAACTCTCCCAGCTGCAGAACAGTGAGTATCAAATGCCAATTTGACGGGCTTCACGTCTCTCTACTCACCCCCGAGAATCTTCCCCTGGCTTGGGATTCTGAGGCCAAGACTGAGAGAATCTGTGGCCTGGTGGTGGTTCAATCCCGACTACAGGTGCTGTCTGTACATAGTTTGTATGTTCGCCCTGTGCCCGCATGGGTTTTCTCCAGGTGCTCTGGTTTCCTCCCACACTGCAAAGATGTGCGGGTTTGTAAGTTAATTGGTTTCTGTAAGAATTGTAAATTGTCCCTAGTGTGTGTCGGATAGTGTTAGTGTACAGGGTGATTGTTGGCCGGCATGCCTGCTGCCTGCTTAGGCAATAGACAATAGACAATAGGAGCAGGAGTAGGCCATTCGGCCCTTCGAGCCAGCACCACCATTCAATGTGATCATGGCTGATCATCCCCAATCAGTACCCCGTTCCTGCCTTCTCCTATATCCCCTGACTCCGCTATCTTTAAGAGCCCTATCTAGCTCTCTCTTGAAAGTATCCAGAGAACCGGCCTCCACACCCTCTGAGGCAGGGAATTCCACAGACTCACAACTCTCTGTGTTTTCTCATCTGCGTTCCAAATGCCTTACCACTTATTCGCTGTATATCTAAGGTCTAAAGTCTAACATAAAGAATATTTGAATCAACTCAAACAGGTAATGACTCGGATTACGATGGTTGCAATGGGATAATGGTGTTTGATTGAATGATACATTTGGACAGAGGCCCCTCGGCCCATCAAGTCCATGCTAACCATCGATCATCCATGCAGCACTGAGACAATAACTGTCTCGACGCTTCCAGCTTTGCGATACGATACAATACGATATGATACGATAGAACTTTATTTATCCCAGGAGAGAAATTGATCTGCTAACAATCATAAAACACAACAAGGTCCATGAAACATGAAATTAAAATGATGAATGGAACATCCAGGGTTGGGGACTTGCAAAGATTGGGGAGGGGGGCGGTGGGGTCAGTCTACCCCACGACAGAAGGGGGAGGAGTTGTACAGTTTGATAGCCACAGGGAAGAAGGATCTCCTGTGGCATTCTGTGCTGCATCTTGGTGGAACCAGTCTGTTGCTGAAGGTGCTCCTCAGGTTGACCAGTGTGTCACAGAGGGGGTGAGCTGTATTGTCCAGGATGCTCCATTTAAATGAGCCATATGAGAACAAAAGTCAGCCTTAGGGCGATTTTATTCACCAATATCAGGTGCTGAGTCAAATTACTTTCCAATATAACCAGCAGCAGATTGTAAAATCATTTCTCTCTTGAGGCTATTGCAATAACAGTCAATGGCTGGAATTTCCATGGTGTGTTCCCAAGCTGCCATTGAGATTAACAACTCAGATCTCAGAACTCCTGCCAAAACTGTGAGACTCCAAAGGGATTATGTGGGAGTAACTGTGTGAAAGGTCCACCCTTGTTGGTGAAGCCAGAGGGAGCAGATGGATGTGAACTCACGGAGTGCAAAAGTTGCCTTTATTCAATTTACTCAGTGGAAAATGTTGAACTCCAATGTAACATTCCTGATCGATTCTCCATGAATGGGGTCTATTGCAGGAAAACATAGAAACATAGAAAATAGGTTCTCCATGAATGGGGTCTATTGCAGGAAAACATAGAAACATAGAAAATAGGTGCAGGAGTAGGCCATTCGGCCCTTCGAGCCTGCACCGCCATTCAATATGAGCATGGCTGATCATCCAACTCAGTATCCTGTACCTGCCTTCTCTTCATACCCCCTGACCCCTTTAGCCACAAGGGCCACATCTAACTCCCTCTTAAATATAGCCAATGAATTGGCCTCAACTACCTTCTGTGGCAGAGAATTCCACAGATTCACCACTCTCTGTGTAAAAAATGATTTTCTCATCTCGGTCCTAAAAGACTTCCCCCTTATCCTTAAACTGTGACCCCTTGTTCTGGACTTCCCCAACATCGGGAACAATCTTCCAGCATCTAGCCTGCCTAACCGCTTAAGAATTTTGTAAGTTTCTATAAGATCCCCCCTCAATCTTCTAAATTCTAGCGAGTACAAGCCGAGTCTATCCAGTCTTTCTTCATATGAAAGTCCTGCCATCCCAGGAATCAGTCTGGTGAACCTTCTCTGTACTCCCTCTATGGCAAGAATGTCTTTCCTCAGATTAGGAGACCAAAACTGTACGCAATACTCCAGGTGTGGTCTCACCAAGACCCTGTACAACTGCAGTAGAACCTCCCTGCTCCTATACTCAAATCCTTTTGCGATGAATGCTAACATACCATTCGTTTTCTTCACTGCCTGCTGTACCGGCATACCTACTTTCAATGACTGGTGTACCATGACACCCAGGAACCCAGTAACATTTTCTTGTTTAGTTTAAAGCATGGTTGACTCAACTCAGTGGTTGGCTGTGGACAGCGAAAGGAGAGACCACTCCGCTCCAGCGACCCAAGTTCGATCCTCACCTCCGGTCTTGTCTTTTTTCACACTCTCCCTGTGACCAGCTGTGACCAGTTTCACCCGGATGCTCCGGTTTCCTCCCGTAATTGGGCAGCACTCTGTAAGGCGCAGCGGGTAGAGTTGCTGCCTTACAGCACCAGGGACCTGGGTTCGATCCTGACCATGGGTGCTGTCTGTACGGAGTGAGTACGTTCTCCCTGTGACCGCGTGGGCTTTTTAGCCACTGCTCAGGTTTCCTCCCAATTACTGGTTTGTAGGTTAATTGGCTTTGGTAGAAATTGTAAATTGTCTCTAATGTGTGGGATAGAACTAGCGTATGGGTGATTGTTGTGGGCCTAGACTCGATGGGCCGAAGGGCCTGTTTCCATGCTGTATCTTTAAACTAAACTAAAGGTCAATTTTCTCTTTTAGCTGACACCTAGTGTAGGTAAAGAATTAATACAGTACAATACAATACAATAATACTTTATTAACCAAGTATGTTTTACAACATACGAGGAATTAAAGGGAAGCTAATGGGCCTGTGAGAACGATAGCAGCTTATAACAGCAGCTCCACATCTGGCATGAGTCTGAGGAAGGGTCCAGACCCAAAAAGTCACCCATCTATACCTTCTGAACCTTTTGAATGTTGTAGTCGGCAGGGCAGTACTCTGCATATCACCAACTTGGACAATTTAACATTTTTATCAAGCCAATGAAACAAGCCAATTAACCTACAAACCTGCACGTCTTTGGAGTGTGGGAGGAAACCGAAGATCTCGGAGAAAACCCACGCAGATCACGGGGAGAACGTACAAACTTCATACAGACAGCACCGGTAGTCGGGATTGAACCCGGGTCTCTGGCGCTGCATTTTGCTGTAAGGCAGCAACTCTACCGCTGTGCCACCATGATTATTCTTCAGGGATGCTCGCTGACCCGCTGAGTTACTCCAGGACTTTTGTGTCTTTTTCTTAGCGATGAATCAAATATACTTCACAAACTTCACAACTTCACAACTCTAGTGCTTTGGAGCTCCCGCCATCAGCCGTTGTATTTCACATCTAAAGAAACGTCCCACTGGCTCAGTCTACTCTTGCTCACCCAGCTCTGATTCATTCTGACCATCTTATGCTATGGGCAGTAATCTGGCACAGCTGGGAGATCCGCTACCTCACACCTCCAGTGACCCTTGTTCAGTCTTTGACCTCCATTGCTGTCTGTGCGGAGTTTGCCCGTTCTCCCTGTGCCCGCCCGGGTGCTCCAGCTTTCTCCCACATCCCAAAGGCACTCGGATCAGAAGATGAATCAGCTGCTCTAGATTGCCACTGGAGTGTAGATGTATGGTAAAATCTCGGAGGAGATGGCGGGAATTATGGAAGAATATAATGGCACAGGGTGGGAATAATGTAAGTAGGTGTCTGCTGGTCGGTGTGGATTCATTGGGTGGTCGGGCTTGTTTCTGTGCTGTATCTCTCTCAATGACCCGAATCAATCCAATATGTGTTTGGATCCCACTGACTTTTACCTTTCACTTAATCCTGGCCCTTCTTTGACCCAGAGATCCGTAACCTTTACAATAGGAGTATGTTTGTACGATGTTACCCCTCCACTGAGCTACAAGGATGTGTTTTGTGGAACGGTGTCACAAGACTGTTCGCAGCCGACCACCCATGCTGTGAGTGAAGTGTTTCCGATCGCCAGCACTGCATTCACAGGCTATGTGAATCCCTGGCCTGGACAATAACACACAACTTGTCCATACTGCAAAGTTATCCATGATGGCGGCACAGCCATCTTATGCTCCCTGAGTAAACGGGGAGAGCGGAGCAAGGTCAGGCCTAGGAATGTTAGTCCCACATGTATACAGTTGCTGAAAGACAATATGCGTGGAGACAAGGAGAGAAGAGAGCAGGCACTTGAAAGGAACACACAGCTCAAGCAACATCTGTTGAAGCAGAACGCTGCAAGTCAGAGGATCTTTGTCAGAGCTGGGGGAGAGGGAAAACAAGTTAGTTAGAACTTCTGGAGAGTTGAACAACTTAATCAACTCCATTCACTGTTGCTCAGGAAACTGTAAACAGGATTGCAATTGGGCTGTCCACAGTGTACAGATACAGGATGAAGGAAAGATCGACACAAAGAGCTGGACTAACTCACTCTCTCTCTCCTCACACAGCCCTGTCCCACGGTACGAGTTCATTCCAAGAGTTCTCCCCGAGTTTGCCCTGATTCGAACTCGGAGATTTACGGTAATGGCCACTCGTCGGTACTCGGGGCTCTCGTGGACATTTTTCATCATGTTGAAAAATCTTCACGAGTCTTCCCATGCTTAACTGCCGTTAGCGAGTCTTCCCGAGTACCTGCAGTTAGCGCTAAGAGACGCCCCCGAGCTCCGACGTACCCGCTACGTTCATTCTTTTAAACTCGGGAGAGCTCTTGGAATGAACTCGTACCGTGGGACAGGGCTTTAAACCTCAGCTCATCCAAAGCTCAGCACCACAGCCTGACAACCAACCGCCTTTCACCCATCTCCACTAGCTCCAAAGGACACACAGTGCTGGAGTAACTCAGCGGGTCAGGCAGCATCTCTGGAGAGAAAGGAGCGGTGATGTTGCAGGTCGGGACCCTTCTTCAGACTAGGGAGAAAGGGAGGTTTCCCACCATTGACTCCATCTACATGTCACATTGCCTTGTACACTGTGGACAGCCCAATTGCAATCCTGTACATTGCCTCGGAAAAGCACTTCAGTCATACCTTCTTCTCCCTGCCCCCATCGAGCAGTAGGTACAGAGGCTTCTGCATGGGCCTTACATAAGTCAGGGTACTGTTCGATTCACCTCCTCTTTCTGAAAGGACCATCCCCTTCGCAATTCCTGAGTGCACGCATCCAGCCCGACCAAGCATGCCCCATCTTATGGCTCTCTCCATATCTATTCATCTCTTCTCTTCCCTCCATCCAGGGAAGCAGAGATTCCCTTGTACCTCTTGCAAAACTCTGCTCCAGCATTCAGTGTTCACAATGTGTTTGCACACACTAGGAACATTTTATAATTGTTACCAAAGCCAATTAACCTGCAAAGTTAATTGGAGTGTGGTAGGAAACCGGAGCACCTGGAGAAAACCCACGCAGTTACAGAGAGAACGTACAAACTCCATACAGACAGCACCCGTAGTCAGGATTGAACCCGGGTCCCTGGCGCTGTAAGGCAGCAACTCTATCACTGCGCCACCATGCCTCCCATCTAAACTAAACCAAACCAAACCAAACCGAACCGAACCGAGCCGAGCCGAGCCGAGCCGAGCCGAGCCAAACTAAACTAAACTAAACTAAACTAAACTAAACTAAACCAAACTAAACCAAACTAAACCAAACGGAACCAAACTGAACCAAACTGAACCAAACTGAACCAAACTAGACTAAACTAGACTAAACTAGACTAAACTAAACTAAACTAAACTAAACCTACTCCACAGCTCCTTATGAGACAGCTCCTGGCTTAAGGAATGATTGGGAAGTTTTGAAAGTTCCGTAATGGGAACACACAGCAGCTCTGGGGCCCTGCCAGGGATTCTTGTGTTGCGAATAGTGTGAGTATACATTACTGAGGCTACAGGGGGGCCTCTGAGTATG
Organism: Amblyraja radiata; assembly: GCF_010909765.2. Lineage (NCBI taxonomy): Eukaryota > Metazoa > Chordata > Chondrichthyes > Rajiformes > Rajidae > Amblyraja > Amblyraja radiata. Next base: position 10,219,383 of record NC_045990.1, read on the forward strand.
GAAACTCCCACAGCACTGCCTAGTCAGGCAGTTTGACTGCCAGCAGTCAGGAGCTCTGACATGGGCCAGACCCTCTCACCGACTTGGGAGAGAGGAAAATCTTGGGAGAGCGAAAAACCCAGTCTGAAGAAGGGTTTCGGCCCGAAACGTCGCCTATTTCCTTCGCTCCATAGATGCTGCTGCACCCGCTGAGTTTCCCCAGCAATTTTGTGTACCCTCTCACCGACTTGCCGCCCAAGCGAGGCGACTCTGTACGTACTGGTCCCAGAAACAGGCCTGCAATCACTCATCACCATCGCTCCACTCTTTTAAACTTCAACTCCAACAGCAGCATTTAGAAGACTTTACCTTGCACTAAACCTTTTTCCCTTTACCCTGCATCTGTATAATGTGTACAGCTCGATTGTAATCCTGTATTATAGTTTAGTTTAGTTTAGTTTAGAGATATTGTGGAGAACACGCAACAAAAAGCTTTCCACTGTACCTCGCTACAATGCAGCGTGGGAACAGGCCCTTCGGCCCATCGAGTCCGCACCAAGCAGCGATCCCCGCACACTAACACTATCCTACACACACTAGGGGCAATTTACATTTATACCAAGCCAATTAACCTACAAACATGTACGTCTTTGGAGTGTGGGAGGAAACCGGAGTTCTCGGAGAAATCCCACGCAGGTCACGGGGAGAACGTACAAACTCCGTACGGACAGCACCCGTAGCCAGATCAAACACGTGTCTCTGGCGCTGTAAGACAGCATCTTTACCACTGCGCCACCGTGATGCCCACAAAGTGCTATATTGCCACCAACAATATAGTGTCACTCAGCGTAATAGCAATAAAGTTACAGAGAAAGTGCAGTTTAAAAAGTGCCCTGCAGATGCTGAATGTATACGCTGCCGTGCATTCCCATACCCCTGTCGTCACTGCTGCCTCACCGACAGAAGGTGCCTGATTTGCTCTTGGGCACAAACATGCCCGTTACTGTACCCAGCTCCTGCTCCTGCTCCCATTACCGTGGGACCAAGGATTACGGGGAGAATGGGGTTGTGAGGGAATAGTAGATCAGCCATGGCGGAGTAGACTCGATGGGCCGAATGTCCTAATTCTGCTGCCGGGAATGAAGAGGTACCTGACATGGGGGGGCCATCGGGAACAAAGAGGGACCACTGGGGACTACATTGAACACTGTGTAACTTATGTCAGTGCCCTTTATGTGGTGACTCTTTGCATACCTTGTGTATGGTACACAAGACAAAGAATTCCACTGTGACATGTCACATGTGATAATGAAGTATCAATCAATCAGTCAACGGTCCACCTGCATCAAAGTTAAGGAATTGTCTGGATGCAAATATTATCTCATGGTTATAGTTGTTGATGGTAATGATGGAAGCATTTCCGTCAGAATCAGCGCGAATAACTTCATTTTGTGTTTCAGTCACTGAAATGGTCAGCGAGATGAGTTCACAGTCTGAGCACAAGGTGGAATGCTGTCTGGATCCAGTGAATGGTGAGTTGGTGTCCAACAGCATGGAAACAGGCCCTTCGGCCCACCTTCTTTATGCTGACCAACATCTCCCATCTACATGCCCCATCCACCGGCCCCTGTTGGGCCCTTATCTCTCTAAACATTTCCTATCCATGTACTTATCCAAAAATCTCTTTTATACACTGTCATACATAATATCTGGCTCAACCAACTCCTCTGACAGCTCGTTCCATAGACCCACCAACCTCTGTATGAACAGTTGCCCCTCAGGTTCCTATTAAGTCTTTCCCCTTTCTTCTTAAACCAAAGTCCTGTGATTCTAGATTCCACTGCTGTGTTTTGTGTTACTCTTCCCTGGTGCTTGTTATCTTATTGCTGCCAAGACCATCCCAGCCCTCGTCTTACAATTTAGTTTAGTTTAGAAATACAACATGGAAACAGGCGTAGAGTTCCAGCCTTACAGTGCCAGAAACCTGGGTTCGATCCTAACTATGGGTTGAGTGTGTATGAAGTTTGTACGTTCTCTCCGTGACCGTAGGTTTTCTCTGGGTGCTCCGGTTTCCTCCACATTCCAAAAACATACAGGTTTGTAGGTTAATTGGCTTCTGTAAAATTGTAAATTGTCCCTAGTGTGTGTCGGATAGTGTAAGTGTGGGGGGATCGCTGGTCGGCACGCACTCGGTAGGCCTGTTTCTGCGCCGCTTCTCGAAAATTAGAACTGAAACGAAAACTAAAGCAGAGTTATCGACTAGATATACTGTTCTTGCCTGATGATGTTGGTTATTAATTTTAGTTTCGCAGATCATCGGTGAAATAAACCACTCCCAAACTGGACTGAGGATGCAGCTCTCACAGATGAAGGAGAATTGTAAGTCATGACAACAGCTCTCAAAATATTTTCAAAATGAGCGTGTTGTACATCATTACAAGATGTGGACCCGGCGTGGGGGGGGGGGGGGGGACAAAGGAAGACCTGGCACGGGATACTCTGTAACTTAAGGGCCAGTCCCACTTGGGCCGTCACTTGCGGGACAGGCCGATGGCGCGCAAAGATTTCGTTCAGGACGAAGTCCACACTCCTCCACGCCACTCCGCACTCCTCCGCACCACTCCATGCGCCCGTCCCCGCACTACCCACACGCTAGCAGGTCGCGTAAATGGCGCGCGAAAGACAGCCAAGTGGGACAGGCCCTTTAGTCAGTGCCCTTTATGTAGTGACTATTTGCATACCTTGGCTATGCAAGAAAAGAATTTCACTGTGACTTGTCACATGTGACAATAAAGTATTCATACATTCATTCATTCCAGGAATGCTGCCTGGCCTGCTGATTCACTCCAACACTTTGTGTCTTTTTTTGTAAACCAGCATCTGCAGTTCCTTAGGTCCACAGAATATCACATCAAGATGGGTCCCAGAGAAGTAATGGAGGCCAGCTTTAGACAGGGCAGAGAGAGCAGCCAGGACATATTCCTCTGTATAACTGCCCACAAATCTAAAAGAGCTCGCTAGTATTACATTCCAGAAAACGTGAGTCATTTGAAATGGTCCCGTGGCTGCAGTTTGGAAAACTTTCAACATGTTACGGTAAACCATCCAAAATATATTGGATTTCTACATAATCACACAGGGAGACGCAAACTATTGAGATAGAATTACCTCAACTGCTGAGAATGTTTAGTGTGAAAAATTCCTGTTAAAGAGTTCAGTTAAAATCTTTGTTAAAGTCTTGTCGATGAGATTGTCCGAAATGCATCGTTCCATCAAAGTGGCCAACACAGATGGGTAGGGTGGTAAAGAAGGCATTTGGCACGCTTGCCTTTATCGGGCAGGGTGTTTAGTGCAGGTGTTGGGAGTTTTTTTTAAAGCTGTACAAGCCATCAGTGAGGCCACATTTGGAGCATTGTCTACAATTCTGGTTAGCCTCCGACAGGAAGGATGTCATTAAATTGGAAAGTCCAAAAATGATTTACAAGGTGCTTCCAGGTCGAGAGGATTTGAGTTGTTTGGAAAAGCTGGATAGGCTGGGACTTGTTTCCCTCGAGTGTTAGAGGCTGAGGGGTGACCTTAAAGAGATTTATGAAATCTGAAGAAGAGTCTCGACCCAAAACGTCACCCATTCCTTCTCTCCAGAGTTGCTGCCTATCCCGCTGAGTTACTCCAGCTTTTTGTGTCTGCCAGAGGAGGTAGTTGAGGTAGAACAAGCCATAAGGTCAGAGAGGGCAGTGGAGGCCAAGTCACTGGATGGATTTAAGAGAGAGTTAGATAGAGCTCTAGGGGCTGGTGGAGTCAAGGGATATGAGGAGAAGGCAGGCACGGGTTATTGATAGGGGACGATCAGCCATGATCACAATGAATGGCGGTGCTGGCTCGAAGGGCCGAATGGCCTCATCCTGCACCTATTTTCTATGTTTCTATGTTAAGTGATAGGAGTAGAATTAGGCCATTCAGCCCATCATGTCCACTTCACTTTTCAATCATGGCTGATCTATCTCTCCCTCCTAACCCCATTCTCCGGCCTTCTCCCCATAACCTCTGACACCCGTACTAGTATGTTAAACTGACACATTTCTTCCTTGCAGTTACACAGATGCTCAGAGCAGTGCGAGATTCACCATCGCCCGGAAACATGGAGCAGGCACACATGGAGAATGCGAGTGAGTTGGTGTCATTTTCTGAGCAAGCGTCCTGTGTGTGTTGCATTCATAAGCTCATAAATGAGAGGAGCAGAATCAAGACACTTGGCCCCATCACATCTACTCCGCCATTCAATCAGGGCTGATCTATCCAGCCCCCTCAACCCCATTCTCCTGCCTTCTTCCCATAACCCCTGACACCCGCACTAATCAAGAATCGATCTATTTCTGCCATAAAAATATCCATTGACTTGGCCTCCACAGCCATCTGTGTATTCCACAGATTCACCACCCTCTGACTAAAGAAGTTCCCCCTCATCTCCTTTCTAAAGGAACGTCCTTTGAATCTGACACCGTATTTTGTTGATTCAGTGATTCAATCCTCTCTTGGTTATACTTATGAAAGATATGTCTTTGTTTGCACAGTTCAATGGTTCAATGTCTAGAAAGGAACTGCAGATGCTGGTTTATACCGAAGATAGACACAAAGTGCTGGAGTAACTCAGCGGGTCAGGCAGCATCTCTGGAGTATCTGTGCTCCAGAGATGCTGCTTCATTGTTGAAGCAGCATCTCTAGAGGTCTAGAGACCCCTAGACCTCTCTCTTACTGAAGATATTAGCTCTTCCAATACTGCGTGGTGCATTGTTAGAGGAAGTGGAGATGGTCTGATTTGATGTGTTCTTATTTCCAGCTAACGGCCGGCCTTGGGCTGCAAGAAGTGCCCAGGATAATCTGCGGGACCAAGTTTCCCAGAGGAGTAATGGTACGTGCTAACTAATAATCTGGAAGTTTGGCCAATCTAGAACAGTCGAACAGAATCTTGATGGGCCGAATGTCCTAATTCTGCTCCTATAACATGAATTTGTGTGTGTGTGGGGGGGGTGGAGGATGTTGGTGTGGGGAGAGGTGCAGGGCTGTTTGGAGGGCGGACTGAGGACTAGTTCTCTGTTTCCTTTTCAGTTGCATGGACGCTCAGAGAGATCAGAAACATGCAGACGGAGTTGAAGGTCGAGATGTCGCAGATGAAGGTAAACGGTGAGTGGTGATGGGACCATTTAGATTAGACTAGATATTTTAATTGTCACATGTGACAAGCCACGGTCACATGCTTTGATTTGCATACGTCGGCATTCAAAGAGATGCCATGTAAGGGATGTCGAGTTACAAAGTTTCCCCTTTTTTCCCCCTAATGATCCCCCCTCCCCTCCACCTTAGTTCTCATGCCCCCTTCCCCCCCACGCCTTAAACTAATCCCATTTGCCCACGTTTCACTCCTATATTTTAAACTATAAACTTCTGTAAGATCATCCCACAACCTCTAAAGATCCTACAAAGACAAACAAATTTGTCCATCCAAGTTTCTTCCCAGCTGTTATCAGGCAACTGAACCATCCTACCATAACTAGAAAGCAGTCCTGAACTACTATCTCCCTCACTGGAGACCCTCCGACTATCTTTGATTGGACTTTACTGGCTTTATCTGGCACTAAACACCATTCATGTTATTCTCTTTATCATGTATCCGCACACTGTGACTGGCTCGATTCATAGATTCATAGAAAATAGGTGCAGGAATAGGCCATTCGGCCCTTCGAGCCTGCACCGCCATTCAATATGATCATGGCTGATCATCCAACTCAGTATCCTGTACCTGCTTTCTCTCCATACCCCCTGATCCCTTTAGCCACAAGGGCCACATCTAACTCCCTCTTAAATATAAAGTATAGCAAATTGTAATCATGTATTGTCTTTCCGCTGACTGGTTAGCACGCAGCAAAAGCTTTTCACTGTACCTCGGTATACGTGACAATAAACTAAACTAAACTAAACAACCTCTCCCTACAAATGTGCTCAAATCCATACAACATCGTAGTCAACTTTTTCAACACTCTCTTCATAACCTCCACATCCTTCCTGTAATGAGTCGACCAGAACTGCACACAATAGTCCTAATGCAGACTAACCCAAGTCTTATTTAGCTGCAGCATAACTAAAATAGAAATTCCCAATAGTATTGTGTCAACTACCTGTTCTTAATTGCATTTCCTGATTCAAACTCACACATAATCCACATAAGATCATGATTCTTGAGCCAGTTGGCAATGCGGGATTCCTGTCTTAACATCATAAGTACTTTGCTTTCCGGGGAACAGGAGAAACAGTACTATCCATTACTTTCAAAGCCATCTCTGCACAATGAAAATACTTTAATCAAAAAATGTATTTAATTATTAAAAAATAATATTTACATTACAATAAAACAAGCCAGAGCCCACCGCCATAATACAATACAAAGAAATATCCTTAATAAAGTACTATTCAACAATGTTACAATCCTTATTGAGGATGCATTCAACACCCTGCGGAGCCCAGCGGTCCCGGAACTTCCCCAGGGTGCCCGTGGACAGGGCGTATTCCCTTTCTAACCCCACCCGGGCACGGACGTTACCCCGGAAAAGGGGCAGGCAGCCGGCTCGGGTAAATGCCTCCACCGCCTGGTGCCATGACTCGCGGATGGCCAGCTTGGCCAGGCCCAGGAGCAACCCAACCAGGATATCTTCAGCCCTACCCTCTCCCCTATGCCCTCTAGTTTTTGACTCCATGCCAACCCTGAGAAGACTGTGACCATTTGTCTTATCTATGCTCCTCATATTTATAGATGGTATAAATAAATACTCTGCCTCCTTTACTCCAGGGAAAAAAAGCCCCAGCCTAACCAGTCTCTCCATATAACTTTTGTTATCTTCAATGAGAAGGGTATTGAGCACAAGTTGGGACATCACGATACAGCTGTACAAGTCGTTGGTGAGCCCACACTTGAAGTACTGTGAGCAGTTATGTTCACACAGCTACACGAAAAATGTTATTAGTACAGGGGAAGCTCATCAGCGCCTCTACTTCCTGAGAAGATTACGGAGAGTCGGTTTGTCAAGGAAGACTCTCTCTAACTTCTACAGGTGCACAGTAGAGAGCATGCTGACCGGTTGCATCGTGGCTTGGTTCGGCAATTTGAGCGCCCTGGAGAGGAAAAGACTACAAAAAGTAGTAAACACTGCCCAGTCCATCATCGGCTCTGACCTTCCTTCCATCGAGGGGATTTATCGCAGTCGCTGCCTCAAAAAGGCTGGCAGCATCATCAAAGACCCACACCATCCTGGCCACACACTCATCTCCCCGCTACCTTCAGGTAGAAGGTACAGGAGCCTGAAGACTGCAACAACCAGGTTCAGGAATAGCTACTTCCCCACAGCCATCAGGCTATTAAACCTGGCTCGGACAAAACTCTGATTATTAATAACCACTTTCTGTTATTTGCACTTTACCATTTTATTTATTCATGTGTGTATATATTTATATTATGGTATATGGACACATTTATCTGTTCTGTAGTAAATGCCTACTATTTTCTGTGTGCTTAAGCAAAGCAAGAATTTCATTGTCCTACACAGGGACACATGACAATAAACTCACTTGAACACTTGAACTTGAAAAGGTTCACCACCATGTCACCTGGTCTTGAACATTTTTCTTTGGAGTTTAATAGGCTGAAGTGTTAGGTTATTGAGGTATACAAACTAATGAGGGGTTGGAATAAGGTGAATGCTTATGGTGTTTTTCCAGGGTGGGGATGAAGTAAACCCCCCCCCCCCCCCCCCCCATGAATGGGTGTAAATCCTCCCTCCACCACCTCCAGTTTAAATTCCATTTGGAATATTTTGGAGGACCAAGAAACCAAGAAACCAAGAACCAAGTATGTCCAAAATGAAAAGACGTCTTGGCGGCACTGGGGCGCGTTGGCAAAGTTGCTGCCTCACAGCGCCAGTTTGTGCGTTCTCCCCGTGACTGAGTGGGCTTTCTCCAGGCGCTCCAGTTTCCTCCCACACTACAAAGATGTACAGGTTTGTAGATTAATTGAGTTTGATAAAATTGTAAATTGTCCCTTCTCCCTCAAATTTCACTGTACCTTAATTGGTACATGTGACAATAAACAGACCTTGAAACCTTGAAACCTAGTGTGTAGGATAGTGCTAGTATACGGGGATTGCTGGCCAGTGCGGACCCGGTGGGCCAAAGGACGCTGTATCTCCAAATTAAACTAAACTAAAATAGACACAAAAAGCTGGGGAGAACGTACAAACTCCATACAGACAGCACCCGTAGACGGATCAAACCCAGGTCTCTGGCGCTGCATTCACTGTAAGGCAGCAACTCTACCACTGCGCTACCGTGAGCTCCTTGTGTGTGTAGGATAGCGTTAGTGTATGGGGTGATTAGTGGTTGACGTGGACTTGGTGGGCCGAAGGGCCTGTTTCCACGTTGTATCTCTAAAGCCTAAAGTAAAGTCTCAAGTGAAGTGTGGGCTGAGAGTTTGGTTTGTTGGAGCTGGGACAATGCATATAATACAAAACATTCAAGTCAACATTTTCAACATAAGTCATGCTTTCTGCATTAGCTGATGTTAGCTCGACATCAATTTACAACTGTTGTGCAAACGTTCGTGGGATTTGCAGAGATTCCAAACAATTATTGTTGGGTGGTCTTAAACTGCGCCTTTCTGACAGACCTCTGCAGTGACTGCCCACAGTTTCACGTATGTGTCTTTGTCAGGAGGGGAGGGGGAGACACACAGGGGCTTTGAAAAGGTTCTTTAGTTTAGTTTAGAGATACAGTGCGGAGACAGGCAATTTGGCCCACCGAGTCCGCGCCGATCAGCTATCCCTGCACATTAACGCTATCCTACACACACTAGGGACAATTTACATTTTTACCAAAGCCAATTAACCTACAACCCATATGTCTTTGGAGTGTAGGAGGAAACTGCAGCACCCGGAGAAAACCCACGTGGGTTACAGGGGGGATGTACAAGCTCCATACAGACGCTATCGAACACTGACTACGGATGCCGTCTATGGCGCTGTAAGGCAGCAACTCTGCTGCTGAATAATTCCGACTCATCAGTGTACAGCTATCCTCAAAAACTCCCGTATACCAATATATCCATTGAAGATAGACACAAAATGCTGGAGTAACTCAGCGGGTCAGGCAGCATCTCTGCAGGAAAAGAATAGGTGACATTGTGAATCGGAAGCCTTCTTCAGACTCTAGAAGGCTTCAAGAACCTGACCAAAGAAGGGTTCCAACCCGAAACGTCACCAGAATAGGGGAATCAAGAACCAGAAGGCATAGGTTTAAGGTGAGGGGTGAAATATTTAATGTGAGGTGGTAAAGATTTAATAGGAGTGGTAGCTTTTTGACACAAAGGGTGGTGGGTGTATGGAATGAGCTCCTGGAGGAGGTAGTTGAGGCAGGTTCTATCGCAACATTTAAGAAACATTTAGACAGGTACATGGATCAGACAGGTTTAAAGGAATATGGGCCAAACGCAGGCAGGTGGATCCAGTATTGATGGGGCACGTTGATCGGTGTGGGTAAGTTTGGGCCAAAGGGGCTGTTTCCACACTGTACGATTCTATGACCCTCACTAACTAGTGATATGTGTTCCTGATGAAAGTTGGTCGAGTGGGCTTATATTCACTGGAATTTAGAAGGATGGGAGGGAATCTTATTGAAACATATACAATTCTTAAGGGATTGGACAGGGTGGATGTAGGAAAAACGTTCCCCATGTTGGGGGGAGTCCTGAACCAGGGGTCACAGTTTAAGCAATAGGCCATTAAGGACTGAGATGAGGAAACATTTTTTCACCCAGAGAGTTGTGAATCTGTGGAATTCGCTGCCACAGAAGGCAGTGGAGGCAAATTCACTGGAGGTTTTCAAGAGAGAGTTAAACCCCTGTCCCATGGTACGAGTTCATTCCAAGAGCTCTCCCAAGTTTGCCCTGATTCGAACTCGGAGATTTACAGTAATGGCCACTCATCGGTACTCGGGGCTCTCGTGGACATTTTTCATCATGTTAAAAAATCTTCACGAGTCTTCCCGTGCTTACCTGCCGTTAGCGAGTCTTCCCGAGTACCTGCCGTTGGCGCTAAGAGACGTCCCCGAGCTCCGACGTACCTGCTACGTTGATTCTCCGTGCTTACCACGAGTTTGATTTTTTTAAACTCAGGAGAACTCTTGGAATGAACTCGTACCGTGGGACAGGGCTATAAGGTTTAGCTCATAGGCCTAATGGAATCAAGGGATATGGGGGAAAAGCAGGAACGGGGTACTGATTTTTGATGATCCATGATTATATTGAACGACGGTGCTGGCTCGAAGAACTGAATGGCCTACTCCTGCACCTATTTTCTATGTTTCTATGTATGCATGTCAAAAGAAATGAAACTGATGCTTTCTTTGGTTTCAGTCACACAGATGTTCATTGAACTTAAGAAGTCCCAGGAAGACCTCAAGACGGAGCTTGCCCAGATGAATTACGACAGTAGGTGGTGACTTGCAAACACTGGGACAGATACTTCACACCAGTACCAGGGCCAGTGAGCCACCTTGCGATCCACACCATCAGGATACACTGTTAGCAGCAGCCACACACATCAATGGGTGCCTGAGGGGAAACCTGGTTAATTTGCTTGTGGGAGCATTAGTGAAGGACCTTGCTTAGAACATGGTGTGATGCATAGTTTGTAGAGAGTGGGTGTGGAGAGGATGATTCCACTAGTCTAGGACCAGAGGGCACAGCCTCAAAATAAAAGGACATACCTTTAGGAAGGAGATGAGCAGGAATTTTGTTAGTCCGAGGGTCGTGAATCTGAGATATTCATGTGTTTAAGAAGGAACTGCAGATGCTGAAAAATCTCAGGTACACAAAAATGCTGGAGAAACTCAGCGGGTGCAGCAGCATCTATGGAGCGAAGGAAATAGGCAACGTTTCGGGCCGAAACGTTGCCTATTTCCTTCGCTGCATAGATACTGCTGCACCCGCTGAGTTTCTCCAGCATTTTTGTGTACCTGAGATATTCATTGCTGCAGAAAGCTGTGGAGGCCAAGTCAATGGATATTTTTAAGGTGGAGATTGCTAGATTATTGATTAGTATGGGTGTCAGGGGTAATGGGGAGAAGGCAGGAGTTAGGGGGGAGAGATAGATCAGCCATGATTGAATGGCGGAGTAGACTTGATGTGGCAAATGGCCTAATTCCGCTGCAATCACTTATGAACCTATGGACTTATCACTGCCTTCACTCTGAGGTGCAAATCGGACATATTTCAGTAGTTGTTTAGATTCCAAAGCAGTAGAGTGAGAGAGAGAGCGTGGTTTCATTTCTGTGTGAAGGTTTGCAGGCTGCCAATAGGTTCAGGACCAGGGTGGGTGATGTTCACAGCAGCCAGACACTTCAATGGTTCAATTAATGCTTCCTTTATTATAACGTACATTTATTTTTTAAATACAGATTTTTTTATTGCATACAGATTTATTTTTTGCATACAGAATACTGAGATGATTGCCATACGTACACTAAGTACAATCCCCCGGTTAAGTACATAATGCATAGAAACAGCTCACTGTGTCCATGTGCAAGGGTTGGCAGGTTTAATTGATTGATTGATTGATTGATTATACCTTTAATAATCCTTCTTTACCAGGAAATTTACAGTGCCATACTTCATACTAAGTTAAAATACAGTTAAAATACAATGAATGAAAAAAAGTGCAGTTATTTATGCGCATTATATAACCTTATAGCAGCTGTATACAAGACTTCCTATATCTCTCAGTTTTGCACGTTGGTGCAATCAGTCTCTGACTGAAGATGCTGCTCTTGATCACCTTCAGGGCATGGAGTGGGTGAGTGGGGTTGGTCATTATTGAACCAAGTTTTGCTGCCATTTTACAGTCCCAACTGCAGCCGGCCATTTTGAGGGCAGGGAATGTGAGATCCCCCCCCCCCCCCCCCCCCCCCCCGCTCTTTGTCAAGTGTTCACCGCCATCGCTGACCCCCTCCACCTCCTCTCCACGTTTAGCTTTAGTTTTCCTTATCGAGATACAGCGCGGAAACAGGCCCTTCAGCCCGACGACTTTGTGCCGGCCAGCGATCCCCGCACACTGGTTCTATCCGATACACGAGGGACAACTTACAGAAGCCAATTAACCTACAAACCTGCGCGTCTTTGGAGGGTGGGAGGAGTCCGAGGATCTTGGAGAAAACACGCGCAGGTCACGGGGAGAACGTGCAAACTCCGTACAGACAGCACCCGTAGTGGGGATTGAACTCGGGTCTCTGGCGCTGCAAGTGCTGTAAAGGGCCTGTCCCACTTATGCGATTTTTTTCGGTGACTGCTGGCACCCATCATAGTCGCTGTAGGCAGCCGAACATTTTTGGCGACTTGCTGCGACTATGACGGGTGCCGGCAGTTGCCGAAAAAAGAACGTAAGTGGGACATGCCCTTAATGCAGCAACTCTACCGCTGCGCCACTGTGACACCGTTCTCTCTGTGCCCATTGCCTGGTTTAAAAGCGCCCCCTCAGCTCACCCCAGCAGGTGATCGGGAAAATGGTCATTGCCGTCTGACGGGATCACTCCAGTGAAAATCAGTAGGGTCGCAAGCCCCAGGGAACATTGAAACCTTCCAGGTTCACATCTAACTCTTGGCTTCTCTTTCAGTTGCCAAGCGGTTCAGTGAAATACGAATGTCGCAGAGTGACTGGAGACAGGAACTGGGACAACTGAAGAGTGACTGTGAGTACCATCGTCATGGCAACCACTTGTAAACTGAATGCTGAACATTGAAGTGTGTAGGAAGGAACTGCAGATGCTGGTTTAAATCAAAGATAGATACAAAATGCTGGAGTAACTCAGCGGGACAGGCAGCATCTCTGGAGAGAAGGAATGGGTGACGTTTCGAGTCGAGGCCCTTCTTCAGACTGATGTCAGGGGAGTGGGCGGTACAGAGATGCACATTTCATCCTGCTTCACCAGAGCTGAGCCAAACTGTTTAAATATATTTGTTTTGTATTCACAGTGAACCAGCGAGCAAGTCTACTACAGAAAGGAGTGCAAACTGGCAGAAGAAGCGAACATGGATAGATAGGTAACACTTCGGATCTGAAGAAGGTTCCCGACCCGAAACATCACCTATCCATGTTCTCCAGGGATGCTGCCTAACCCGCTGAGTTACTCCAACGCTTTAAAGTGTCTTTTATTCAAGAATTATGGGTGTTTAGTTGTCATATGCACTGGGACTAGAGCAATCAAACTCTTGAGGAACTCCGAGGAGGATTCCCGACCTAACACGTTACCCATCCTTTATCTACAAAGAGGTTGCCTTGCCCGCTGAGTTACTCCGGCTCCAATCAAACTCTTACTTGCTGCAGTGGGAAATCTTTATATCCTCCCCAGATTGTAGACTTCATGCGGAAACCAGGGCAAACATTTAATCTATGAAGACTTCACTCAGCAATGAAACTGTAACCATGTAAATCTAATGTATGATGAGCTACCTGTACAACAAGATTGTATGAGGAGCCAGAGGCCCTATGTGATTGAGACCACTCCCTGAGTCGTATTCAGTCACTGCAAACCCAGCGATCGATGTCAATAAACCTTATCTGAATCGGAGTTCTGTCAATGTGCTACATTAACAACAGGGTCAGTGGGGTTTATAAATGCTTCATCCTTTAGGAAGGGTTAGATAAGGAGTGCAGTCATGACCATGACACCATGATTACATGAGGTGGGGCAGTGCGAGTGTGAAGATGGGTCTCGACCCAAAACGTCACCCATTCCTTTTCACCAGACATGCTGCCTGTCCCGCTGAGTTACTCCAGCATTTTGTGTCTATCTTCGGTGTAAACACAACATCTGCAGATCCTCCCTACACTATCTGTCCAACTGTTGAGACCAGTCAATATGACTCTGCCCTCAAGCAATTTGATAGCTCAAACAGAGACACACAACTAACTGCAGATGCTGGAATCTTGACATGAGCAGGACACAAGGTGCAGGAGGAATTCAGCGGGTCAGTGGACACATGGAGAGGGAATAGACAGGCGACAATAGACAATAGATAATAGGTGCAGGAGTAGGCCATTCGGTCCCTTCGAGCCAGCACAGCCATTCAATGTGGTCATGGCTGATCATCCCCAATAAGTACCCCATTCCTGCCTTCTCCCCATATCCCCTGACTCCAGCTATTTTTAAGAGCCCTAATCTAGCTCTCTCTTGAAAGCATCCAGAGAACATGCCTCCACCGCCCTCTGAGGCAGAGAATTCCACAGACTCACCACTCTCTGTGAGAAAAAATGTTTCCTCGTCTACGTTCTAAATGGCTTACTCCTTATTCTTAAACTGTGGCCCCTGGTTCTGGACTCCCCCAACATCGGGAACATATTTCCTGCCTCTAGCGTGTCCAAGCCCTTAACAATCTTATAGTTTCAATGAGATCCCTTCTCATCCTTCTAAACTCCAGAGTGTACAAGCCCAGCTGCTCCATTCTCTCAGCATATGACAGTCCCGCCATCCCAGGAATTAACCTTGTAAACCTACGCTGCACTCCCTCAATAGCAAATAATTCGGGTCATGACCCTTCTTCAGCCTGAGTCTGGTGGAGAGGTCCTGACTCAAAAAGACACCCGTCCATTCCCTTTTCCCACAGGTTGCCTGACCCGTTGATAGTTTTGAACAGTTGCTGATTGTAGAAGTGGTGAACTGTGGCTAATCCTCGCCACAGGTTGGTTCAGAACGTGAGGCGGCTTTGTGTGTGCAGCCATCCTGCAGGGGCGCATGAGGAATTAATTTAATTTAGTTTAGAGATGCTGTGCCAAAACAGGCCATTTGTCCCACCGAGTCCGCGTCGACCAGCGATCCCCGCACACTAACACTATCCTACACACACTAGGGACAATTTACACATACACCAAGCCAATTAACCTACAAACCTGTACGTCTTTGGAGTGTGGTAGGAAATCGGAGCACCCGGAGAAAACCCACGCAGGTCACGGGGAGAACGTTCAAACTCCATACAGACAGCACCCGAAGTCAAGATTGAACCCGGGTCTCTGGCACTGTAATGCCCCTGTCCCACTTAGGAAACATGAACGGAAACCTCTGGAGACTTTGCGCCCCACCCAAGGTTTCCGTGCGGTTCCCGGAGGTTGCAGGTGGTTCCCGGAGGTTGCAGGTAGTGGAAGCAGGTAGGGAGACTGACAAAAACCTTCGGGAACTGCACGGAAACCTTGGGTGGGGCGCAAAGTCTCCAGAGGTTTCCGTTCAGGTTTCCTAAGTGGGACAGGGACATTAAGGCAGCAACTCTACCCACTGCGCCACCGTGCCGCTGAGTTACTCCAGCACTTTGTGTCTTTTCTAACTAAGGTGAGTTGTTTGAAGCAAAATATCTCACACTATTCCTCTTATGTCTGGATTTGAGAAACAGTTACTCCTGCCTTATTGTTTTCCAAACAAACTCACTTTTCTCCCCTTAATTCTCTTCGGTCTTACTTGACTTCAGGAACAACTTCCTTTTTTTAATTGCCAAGATGTCATATCTAAATAATCGATAAGAAGGGGAAACTCAGCTTCCTGCTTTAAGAGGTTTATTTACCTTCCAGTCTGAGAGTGTGTGTGTGTGTGTCCACAAACACAGTTCTTGCCGAGATCAATGAAAACGTTAACTCATCTCCAAGACTCCTGCCTGCTTACATGAGAACAGCTTTCAATTCACTACTGCAGTACAGCTGGAGCATATTAAAGATAAAGGGAGAGGAGGAAAGGCATGGAGGGAGATAAGACTGAGAGTTTTAAAATGAAGGTGCCACTTCACCAAGGGGTTGGCTTGCGGGCTTATAACTGCAGGGGACTGAGTTACAAAAACAACTCAAATATCTCCTCACATGGACTGATGTGAGAGGCTGTTTGAAAATGTGGGAAAATCTCCTTAGCTCATACAATTGTGCTAGTGACTAAACAAATGAAACTTGTTATTGCAGCACAGTAGTGTAGTGGTAGAGTTGCAGCCGCACAGCGCCAGAGACCCCCGGTTCCATCTCGACCACGGCTGCTGTCTGTACGGAGTTTGCACGTTCTCCCCGTGACCGCGTGTGTTTTCCCTGGGTGCTCCGGTTTCCCCCCCACACTCCAAAGACGTGCGGGTTTATAGTTGAACTGGCTTCTGTAAATTGTCCCTAGTGTGTGTTGGATAGAGCTAGTGTATGGGTGATCAGCATGGACTCGGTGGGCCAAAGGGCCTGTTTCCACGCGTAAATGATGTCGTGTAAAAGTCCAGTAACGTCTGATGAAAGATAGTCCGAGGGTCTTCGAAGTAGATGGTAGCTCAGGACCACTCTCTACCAATTCCAATGACAACTCATTGCAACATGCTCTCTGGTCTCATCAGGTCCCCTTCAAATCTTTCCCCTCTCGTCTTAAACCTATTCCCTCCAGTTTTAGATGCTCCTACACCATGGAAAAGTTAGTATGAGAGGGACGGCAGAGAAGGGAACAAGCAGGGGGACTAAGCAAGATGACGGTCAGAGACAGAGAGGACAATGCCCCCGGACAATGCCCCCCCCCCCCCCCCCCCACCGAACTCTAAGATAGGAAGGAGCCAGAAAGGGTCGTACGCCGTAAGTACATGTGATGGTGAAAGATATACAGCCTGTGCCGACTCAGTCACAAAGCAGATAGTGTGTTTCAATCCCGCAGTGCAGCCCATCACAGACCTGGGAGATATAGGCCACAGGTCACACAGTGTAATCGAAGCTCCTTCACTACACGAATGGTTCTGCATTGATAAGGGAATGTCTGTGCATGGGGTGAACATGTTATATCATGACTCTGACTGTGTAAAGTGTCATCACACGAGCTACAGAGCCGGGGGGGGGGGGGGGGGGGGGGGGGGGGGGGGGGGGGACATGGGCCACATTCTCCCACTTGCAAGTGCAACAGAATCTACTCAACAGCCAGAAGTCTGTAGCCTCCTTTTGCTTTATCACATGTGTAAATGATAATGTTACTTGTCTACTGTTTATCGTGTTGTTACTTGCGAGCAAAGCACCAAGGCAAATTCCTTGTATGTATACATACTTGGCTAATAAAATATATTCCATTCAATTCAATTCAATCAATTAACAACTGGTGGATAGTGACGTGACTATATACGGGCATGGCTAGCGGACGGGTGGCATGTCAGTGCACCCTATATTCCCTCCGTGATAGACCACCAGGGGCACCGGGGAGATGGCAGCCCTGCCGGCAGTCTGTTCGTTTTTTCATCTTTTGTTATTTTTAGCGTTTGTTAAGAGTTTGTTTTAATGTACTTCGGTTTGTTTTGTGTGGGGGGTGGGCGGTAGGGGGGGATCGGGGGAAACTTTTTTTTTTTCCTTTCAAGTTCTTACATTCCCAGAGATGTGATTGATTTTCGGATCACATTCTCCGGGCTCTGCGGCCTACCATCGCTGGAGCTGGGAGCCGCCTCGGACTGTCGTGAGCCCCACCGCGGGGCGTGGACTTAACATCGGAGCGGATCCCTTGCCTGGGATCGCTCCCACCGTGGACTTTACCATCAAGGGCTCGCAGTTTCGGGAGAGGCTAGTCGGAATGCTCCAACGCCGCAGAAGGTTTGTCCAGCCCCAACGTGAGGTTCGATCGCCCGGCGCGGGGGAACTGACATCCCGCCGATGCGGGAGCTGAACGCCTCGACGCGGAGGGCCTGAACACCGCCGGCTACGGGAGTGAAGATCGTCCCGTCAATGGAGGGCTCGAGGCCCCCGACCGAGGAAGAACAAAAGGAAGGCCTTGAACTTTATTTCGCCTTCCATCACAATGAGGAATGTGTAGGAGTCACTGTGTTGGATGTTCATCTGAGGAAGGACATTATTGCCATAGAGGGAGTGCAGAGAAGGTTCACCAGACTGATTCCTGGGATGTCAGGACTGTCTTATGAAGAAAGACTGGATAGACTTGGTTTATACTCTCTAGAATTTAGGAGATTGAGAGGGGATCTTATAGAAACTTACAAAATTCTTAAGGGGTTGGACAGGCTAGATGCAGGAAGATTGTTCCCTATGTTGGGGAAGTCCAGGACAAGGGGTCACAGCTTAAGGATAAGGGGGAAATCCTTTAAAACCGAGATGAGAAGAACTTTTTTCACACAGAGAGTGGTGAATCTCTGGAACTCTCTGCCACAGAGGGTAGTCGAGGCCAGTTCATTGGCTATATTTAAGAGGGAGTTAGATGTGGCCCTTGTGGCTAAGGGGATCAGAGGGTATGGAGAGAAGGCAGGTACGGGATACTGAGTTGGATGATCATCCATGATCATATTGAATGGCGGTGCAGGCTCGAAGGGCCGAATGGCCTACTCCTGCACCTAATTTCTATGTTTCTATGTTTCATGTTAAAATGTGTTTTTGAGTGATCTGTTGCTTTTAATTGTATGACTGACCTGGCCAATGAAATTCCTTGTATGTTTCAAAACATACTTGGCGAATAAAGTGTGATTCCGATTCTGATTCTGATGCCCCTGCATGTTTAGTGTAGTTTATTGTCATGAGTTCCGAGGTACAGTGAAATGCTTTTGTTGCGTGCCAACCAGTCCGTGGAATGACTATACATGATTACAATCGAGCCATTTACAGAGTGGAAGAGGTGCGACGTCATCGAGGGCTACACACACTAAGTTGGCACCTCACCCACCATCTTCCATTGCTGGTGCCCAGTGCATGCAGTGGGCAACATCCCAATTACTCACCCAGGCTACTCCGACAGCTCTTCCCAAACACAACCAAAGACCATAGAGCGGATCTTTGAACACAACCTACGCACACTCTTGAAGTCAGTGCAGGAGATTGCAGGAGAAAACGGCTGGGTGACGTTTCATGTCGGGACCCTTCATCAGTCTGAAGAAAGGCGTCCGAGCGGAAACATCAGTCTGAAGAAGGGTCCCGACCAGTAAAGTTATCCATCCGTTCTATCCAGAGATGCTGCCTGACCCGATGAGTTATTCCAGCACTGTGGCACGATGGCGCAGCGGTAGAGTTGCTGCCTCACATCCCCAGGGACCTGGGTTCGATCCTGACTACGGGTGCTGTCTGTACGGAGTTTGTGCATTCTCCGCGTGGGTTTCCTCCCACACACCAACGATGTACAGGTGATATAAATCATCCCTAGTGTGTAGGATAGTGTTAGTGTGCAGGGATTGCTGGTGTGCGCGGACTCGGAGGGCCGAAGGGCCTGTTTCCGCGCTGTATCTATAAACTAAAATAAACACTTTGTGCCTGTCATTGGTATAAACCAGCATCTGCAGTTTGCCTTGTTTCAACATCTATAGGCCTGGGTCTCTCTCACACTAGATGAGAGATTGTAACTCCAAAGTCAGGAGCATCCCCCAGCTTATAGATCATCATAGTGCTCATGATCATGTCTTCACCAGCATGCCAAGTATTTTCTCCCTATGGTGGAGTTGTCAAGCCACAGTCTGGGATATAAGTGTACCCAGGTTAATAATAATAATAATGGATGGGATTTATATAGCGACTTTCTAATACTCAAAGCGCTTTACATCGCATTATTTATTCACTCCTCAGTCACACTCGGTGGTGGTAAGCTACTTCTGTAGCCACAGCTGCCCTGGGGCAGACTGACGGAAGCGTGGCTGCCAATCTGCGCCTACGGCCCTTCCGACCACCACCAATCACTCACACACATTCACACACATTCACACACAGGCAAAGGTGGGTGAAGTGTCTTGCCCAAGCACACAACGACAGTATGCACTCCAAGCGGGATTCGAACCGGCTACCTTCCGGTTGCCAGCCGAACACTTAGCCCATTGTGCCATCTGTCGTCCCGGTGGCACGGTGGCGCAGCGGTAGATTTTGCTACCTTACAGCGCCAGAGACCCGGGTTCGATCCTGACAACGGATACTTACTGTACGTTCTCCACGTGACCTGCGTAGGCTTTCTCCAAGATTTTCGGTTTCCTCCCACACTCCAAAGACATACAGGTTTGTAGGTTTAACTGGCTTGGTATAAATGTAAATTGTCCCTAGTGTGTGTAGGATAGTGTTATGCTTCCATGTAGAGGCAACTGCGCTGGCAATCATGTGGCTGTGGTATCAGTCTGTGCAAACTGTATAGCCTGGGGTACTACAAAATACATGGAACAGTAGAACACAGCAACAGGCCCTTTCAGTTCAGTCTCAGTTCAGTTTAGTTTATTGTCACGTGTACCGAGGTACATTGAAAAGCTTTTGTTGCGTGCTATCCAGCCAGCGGAACGACAATACGTGATTACAATCGAGCCATCCACAGTGTACAGATACGGGATAAAGTGAATAATGTTTAGTGTGTGTGTGGCAGTTCGAGATGTCGGTGAGCGCATGGTCTGGGATCCCTCTGGGTGATGCGTGGATATCTGCAGCCGTGCGGCACGGTGGCGCAGCGGTAGAGTTGCTGCCTTACAGCGCCAGAGACCCGGGTTCGATCCTGACAACGGATACTTACTGTACGTTCTCCACGTGACCTGCGTAGACTTTCTCCAAGATTTTCGGTTTCCTCCCACACTTAAAAGACATACAGGTTTGTAGGTTTAACTGGCTTGGTATAAATGTAAATTGTCCCTAGTGTGTGTAGGATAGTGTAATGCCCCTGTCCCACTTAGGAAACCTGAACGGAAACCTCTGGAGACTTTGCGCCCCACCCAAGGTTTCCGTGCGGTTCTCGGAGGTTTTTGTCAGTCTCCCTACCTGCTTCCACTACCTGCAACCTCCGGCAGCCACCTGCAACCTCCGGGAACCGCACGGAAACCTTGGGTGGGGCGCAAAGTCTCCAGAGGTTTCCGTTCGGTTTCCTTAGTGGGACAGGTGCGGGGTGGCTGGTACAGACTCGGTGGGCCGAAGGGCCTGTTTCCATGCTGTAGCGCTAAACTAAACTAAAAACTAAGCCTGTTCTAACCCCGATGACCTGGTCACCGGGATACTGGGCCCCACGATGATGATCCCACCACCGCCTCTCTTCCCCCTGCCCCATCTCTCAGGCACATTCCACGGGGCAGTTGCTCCTGCCTCTCTCTGAGGCCTCTGGTACGGGACGCCATCTGGTCTACAAGTTTGCTTCCTGCAGGCAGCCGTAGTTTGATCAGAAACATCTGGCATCGATGGGATGTATAAATCCTTTGTGTTGCCCGGACTCGGCAGAACGCAGACGTTAACCCTTTCCTTCTTTCCAGCTGCCAGGATGGAATCTCCATGCTTGCCAAACACTTCAACTCCCCTTCCCATTCCCACACTGACCTTTCTGTCCCGGGCCTCCTCCACTCTCAGAGTGAGGCCTAGTACAAATTGGAGGAACAGCACCTCATATTTTGCTTGGGCAGCGATATGAACACTGATTTCTCTAAGTTCAAGTAACCCCTTGCACCCCCTCTCTCTCCATCCCTTTAACACCCTAGTCATCGTACTAGTTTCACTGTTGTCCTGTTGAGTTTCTCTGTCTGTATAACTCGTTCTCACCTACCCCACAGCCAACAATGGATCATTGTGGGCTCCACATCTCCTTGATTAATGTTGCTTTAAGCATCTTCCATTCATTTATCTTAAGTACCGACTATATCTCTCGCTCCTGTTTCCTCTGACTCTCAGTCTGAAGAAGGGTCTCGACCTGAAACGTCACCTATTCCTTTTCTCCAGAGATGCTGCCTGTCCCGCTGAGTTACTCCAGCACTTCCTGTTTTTGGTTTAATATTGTTTTGCATGCTATCCAGGAAAGTCATTCATACATTAGTCTAGTAGTGGAGAAAGAGGTGTGCAGAAATTAGTGTCACAGCTGCAGAGAAAGGACATAAGATAAGATAAAGTGGATGAGCTGCAACATGTTTGATGAAGAGATGGTGAATACATCCTTAGCTTAGAGTCTGAAGAAGGCTCTCATCCTGAAACGTCACCCATTCCTTCTCTCCAGAGATGCTGCCTGTCCCGCTGAGTTATTCCAGCATTTTGTGTCTCTCTTAGCTTAAGAGAGGTCCATTTAAGAGTCTGATAACAGCCGGGAAGAAGCTGTTCCTGAATCCGGTGGTTCATGTCATGCGAGCAGAGTTAGGCCATTTGGCCCATCAAGTCTACTCCACCATTCAATTTTGGCTGATCAGTCTTTCCCTCTCAACCCCATTCTCCTGCCTTCTCCTGTAACCTTTGGCGCCCTTACCACCAATCCCCTCTTTAAAAATACCAAATGTCTTGGCCTCCACAACCAAATGTGCTTTCAAGGTTTTTTTTTATCTATTGCCTGACATGAGAGGAGAGAAGAAGGAATGACCAGGGTCTAAATGGTCCTTGATGATATTGGATGCTTGCGTACGGAGTTGGATGATCAGCCATGATCATATTGAATGGCGGTGCAGGCTCGAAGGGCTGAATGGCCTACTCCTGCACCTATTTTCTATGTTTCTATGTACGCGACACTGTGTGGTATAGACATGGAATTGATGGGGTGGAGGCTGGTCTGCGTAAAGTACTGAGTAGCATTTACAACTCTTTGGCAGAGCAATTGTCAAAACAAGTTGTAATAGATCCACATAACTCTGTAGGATGCTTTCTTTGGAAATTGGTCTTTCCTTCCACTGCCTGCAACCTCCGGCAACCTCCGGCAACCACCTACAACTAGCATTGCAACCGGCTTCGACTAAAAAATTACCGATTTTTAAAACGGCAACCTATTTTTAGTCGCGGGCGGTTTTGAATTTTTTGAAATAATCGCCGGAACATAGAAGAAGCGGAAACCACTTTCGACCATTAGGGAGACTGACAAAAAACTCCGGGAACCACACGGAAACCTCAGGTGGGACAGAAGGTCTCCAGAGGTTTCCGTTCAGGTTTCTTAAGTGGGACAGGGGCATAACTTAGGAAACCTGAACGTAAATCTCTGGAGACTTTGAGCCCCACCCAAGGTTTCCGTGCGGTTCCCGGAGGTTTTTGTCAGTCACCCTACCTGCTTCCACTACCTGCAACCTCCGGGAACCGCACGGAAACCTTGGGTGGGGCGCAAAGTCTCCAGAGGTTTCCGTTCAGGTTTCCTAAGTGGGACACCCTCCATTCCTTTCCCGTCCATATACCTATCCAATTTATTTTTAAATGATAAAATCGACCCTGCCTCCACCACTTCCACTGGAAGCTCATTCCACACAGCTAACACTCTCTGAGTAAAGAAGTTCCCCCTCATGTTACCCCTAAACTTTTAGTTTAGTTTTGAGATACAGCGTGGAAACACCGAGTCCACGCCGACCCCAGAGTTAGACGGTAGGCGTGGGGGAGAGGAGTGGGAGGGGCAGGAGGCAGGGCTGTAACAGTTCGGCGAGGCAGACGGAAGACTCGCTCGCTTCTCTTTGTTGGAGTCCGGGCTGCAGGGGTTCCAGTGTGGACGGACCAACACCGCCCAGGGAGGCGCGGCGGCGGATTGCAACCGCTCCACGGTCCATTGAGAGAGAGGAGAGAGAAACTAACGGCGAGACGTTAAATAACGGTGAAAGCGTGCACAGCTGCAACCCCAAACTTGTAAGTCTGATCTCAATGCAATTACTCATTGCTGTAAACCCCGCAAATGCAACATGCACAAGACTCTTTGCAACTTTAGATGTCTCAATTAGGATGGGAGTCGCCCGCAGCGGTTTAGCCAGGAGTTTGCATACAGCCGCCGACTTAAAGCAGTCACTGTAAAATAATTCCGATGTTATTTTAAGACTGATGGCAGGCACAAAAAGCTTGGGAAACTCAGCGGGACAGGCAGCATCTCTGGAGAGAAGGAATGGATGGGGTTTTCGGGTCCAGACCCTTCCTTAGACTGTGTGTGTGAGTGTATAAAGGAACTGCAGATGCTGGTTTAAACCGAAGATAGACGTAAAACGCTGACAACTTTAGTCTTCAGTCTGAAGAAGGGTCTCGACCCGAAATGTCACCCATTCCTTCTCTCTAGAGATGCTGCCTGTCCCGCTGAGCTACTCCAGCTCTTCAGTTTAAACCAGCATCTGCAGTTCCTTCTGACACAGGAGTCTGTGAGTCATTGCCCGGCCCGTCTCCCCGCCTCGCCCCGGGATCCCAGCCTCGCCTTATAGGGGCAGGGGTGTCGTTTAGGGTCCTGCGGTGGTTACATAGGCATGGGAAAGGGAGTTGGGATTGTGAGTTAGGTTCAGGGAAAAAAGTTCAGCGGAAAGGATCAGGAACATTACTTCACTAGGGTAGGGATAGCGGAGTTAAGGGATATGGAGAGAAGGCAGGAACGGGGTACTGATTGTGGATGTTGCCTGGCCCGCTGAGTTACTCCAGCATTTTGAATGGTGGAAGGGCCGAATGCCGTGCTCCTGCACCTATTCTCTATTGTCTATTATTTCATTCGTGATAGGAGCAGAATTAGGCCATTCAGCCCATCAAGTCTACTCCACCATTCAATCCATAGCTGTTCTATCTATGCCCCCTAACCCCAATCTCCTGCACACTCCCCTTTTTGTGGGAAGGGTTTGACAATAGACAATAGACAATAGGTGCAGGAGTAGGCCATTCGGCCCTTCGAGCCAGCACCGCCATTCAATGTGATCATGGCTGATCATCCCAATCAGTACCCCGTTCCTGCCTTCTCCCCATATCCCCTGACTCCGCTATCTTTAAGAGCCATATCTACCTCTCTCTTGAAAGTATCCAGAGAACTTTCACCGCCCTCCGAGGCAGAGAATTCCACAGACTCACAACTCTCTGTGAGAAAAAGTCTTTCCTCGTCTCCGTTCTAAATGGCTTACCCCTTATTCTTAAACTGGGGCCCCTGGTTCTGGACTCCCCCAACATCGGGAACATGTTTCCTGCCTCTAGCGTGTCCAAGCCCTTAACAATCTTATATGTTTCAATGAGATACCCTCTCATCCTTCTAAACTCCAGAGTGTACAAGCCCAGCTGCTCCATCCTCTCAGCATATGACAGTCCCTCTCAGTCCCTCTGAGTCTGAAGAAGGGTTTCGGCCCGAAACGTCGCCTATTTCCTTCGCTCCATAGATGCTGCTGCACCCGCTGAGTTCCTCCAGCAATTTTGTGTACCCTCTCAGCATATGACAGGGTTAGGGTCAGGGTGGGATTCAAGGGATCAGGGGCTGGGTCCTGATCAGAGGCTCAATGTTCGGGGTGAATGTTGAAATTGCCATGGTTAGGGTTCAGGGGGTCAGTGTGAGTTGTCAGGATTCAGGGTCAGGGTCAGGGTTGTGGTCCCTAGTCATCGTTCAGACATCAGTCTGAAGAATGGTCTCGACCTAAAAAGTCACCCATTCCTTCTCTCCAGAGATGTTGCCTATCCCGCTGAGTTACTCCAGCATTTTGTGTCCATCTTCAATTTAAATCCGCATCTGCAGTTCTTCCCTACACATCGTACTAGGTTAATATCCTGTTGCGTTTCACCGTCTGTATAACTCGTTATCACCTACCCCCACAGCCAACAATGGACCATTGTGGGCTCTGCCTTTTCTTGATCATCATTGCTTTTTGCACGTCTTGCATTCATTTGTTCTATGTACATCCTATAGTCCTTGTTTCTCTCTCCCCCGACCCTAAGCCTGAAGAAGGGTCATCTATTCCTTTTCACCAGAAATGCTGCCTGACCTGCTGAGTTACTCCAGGTTTTTTGTGTCTGCAGGTTTGGGATTCAGGATTATGGCTGAGGGGGTTAGGGTGAGGATCAGGAAGGCCAGGGTATGGTCAAGGGGAAGTCCCGGGGTCGTTTGGGTTCATGTGTCGGGGTTGTGGGTCAGGGTTTGGGCTCGGTGGGGGAGTGTTGGTGTTCAGGGGTCCGGGTTGGGGTTCAGACGAGAGGGTTGGGGTTCAAGGGTCAAAGCTTGGGTTCAGGTGGGTCAATGTTAGGGTTCAGAGGTGAGGGCTGAGGTTCAGAGGTGAAAGCAGGGGTTCGGAGGTGAGGGCTGGGGATCAGAGGTGAGGGTTGGGGTTCAAAGGTGAGCGCTGAGGTTAAAAAGTGAGGGCTGGGGTTCAAAGGTGAGTGTTGGGGTTCAGTGGTCTGAGGTTCAAAGGTGAAGGTTAGGGTTCAGAGGTGAGGGCTGGGGTTCAAGGGTGAGCATTGGGGTTCAGTGCTCTGAGGTTCAAAGGTGAAGGTTAGGGTTCAGAGGTGAGGGTTGGGGTTCAGAGGTTAGGGTTGGGGTTCCGAGGTGATGGTTGGGGTTCACGGGTGAGGATTGGGTCAGGAGGCCACGTGCTTGGTATTGAGTAGCATAGCAACGTTGGGCCGTGGGGTGGAGGGAGTTTGGTTACTGTGAGCCTCTCGTCCCAACATTAATTGCCTGTGGTTCTGACTGCAAGGGGCCCTAGCTTCCCCCAGAGAGTGGAGCTCTGGCTACCTGTTTCCCCGCCAGCAATCAGCACTTGGCAACAGATCGAGCATCTCCCCGTAAGCCCCCACACAGGGAGAGTGACGGCCGCAGTTGCTGCAACAGCTGAACGGGCCACGCTCGGCTGTTAACCCTTCGTTGGGCTGGATGGAGAGGTCTCCATCCGCCTCGGTCGAGCAACGCTTTCACGATCACAGGGGCACGCATCAGCTTGCACACCCGCCGACACGGAGCACAGACCATTCAATACAGTCGACAGCACTCCAGTGTCCAGCCCAGCACACACTCCACGCCCTGACACACACACACAGTCCGTGCCATATTACAGGCAGCATCTACACTCGTTACAGGCATTGCCTACAGTCATTACAGGCAGCATCAACACTCGTTACAGGCATCGCCTACAGTCATTACAGGCAGCGTCTACACTCGTTACAGGCATCGCCTACAGTCATTACAGGCAGCATCAACACTCGTTACAGGCATTGTGCAAACTCATTACAGGCAACACTACATTCTTTATAGGCGTCACCTACACTCGTTACAGGTAACACCCTCATTTGTTCGAGAACCGAACCTACACTTAACACCTACACTTGTTATGGGTGTCATATGCACTCATTACAGGCTTAGTCTACAGTCATTGAAGTGTTTCCACACTGGTTACAGGAGTCAGCCACACTCATTACAGGCAGCACCGACACTCATTACAGACGTCATCCCAATCATTACGGGCAGCACAGACAATCATTATAGACATCGTCTAGACATTACAGACAAGATCTACACTCGTTACGGGAGTCAGCTACACTCATTACAGGCAGCACCAACAATCATTACAGGCATCGTCAACAGTCATTATGGGGAGCATGTACACTCGTTAAGGGCATCGCTACTCTCGTTACAGGCAACACTGCTTCAAGCCCATGACAGTGGGGTTTACCTGTAACCTGCATCGTCCGCTCGGCCATTGGATTGTAATACACCTGCAATGAGAAAAGACAATAATTAAACCTGGATTCACCCGGCTGCAGTGACTCAGTCAACTTAGGAGCATCCTCCTGTGGGTCAGTGGGTGGGGGAGGGGGGTTGGTTAAATTTGGGGAGCGATCCCTAGCAACAGTATGGCCCATTCCTAATCACAGCCACAAATGGCTGGAGGGCCAGAGTCCTCGCTCAAGGTGGTGAATCTGTGGAATTCTTTGCCACAGACGGCTGTGGAGGTAGATTCTTGATTAGTGCGGGTGTCAGAGGTTATGGGGAAAAGGCAGGAGATTGGGGTTCGGAGGGAGAGATAGATCAGCCATGATTGAATGGGCTGAATGGCCTAATTCTACTCCTATTCCTTATGACCTTCTGCCCGCACAGAGTGACCACAGCACAGTCCTGAGGGCAAGGGAGAATGCAACCTTCACGTGGTCCACCCTGTTTTGACTAATGCAATCAACCCGACGTGCACAAACAATTAGATCAAGTAGTACAAGTTGACTTGCAACTTTAGGTTGTGCAAGCCATATGCACGGAGAAGATGAGAAAGTTTCAATAGTCCAATAAAGTCCGATCAAAGATAGTCCGAGGGTCTCCAATGAGGTAGATAGTAGCACAGGACTGCTCTCTAGTTGTTGGTAGGATGGTTCATCGAAACATAGAAAATAGGTGCAGGAGAAGACAGATGTGTACAGCAATTCATTCTTCCCACGCACAATTAAAGCATGGAATAATCTCCACCAAACTATAGTTACCCAACCAGATGCAACTAAATTTAAAGTAGCACTTTCTTCCCAATAACCCTTTCTGGCTTAATCCCTCCCTTCACCACCTCCAGTTTAAATTCCAGTTGGAATATTTTGGAGGACCAAGTAACCAAGAACCAAGAAGGCCATTCGGCCCTTCGAGCCAGCACAGCTATTCAATATGATATTCAATATGTCCCTATATCCCTACCATTCTGTTGTTAGTAGGATGTTCAACCACACTTGTTTGAAAAACAATCTTAAAAGCTCCTGTCCCACTTAGGAGACCTAAACAGCAACCTCTGGTGACCTTGGCCGCCACCCAAGGTTTCCATGAGGTCACGGGAGGTTTTGGTCACTCTCCCTAATGGTCGAAAGTAGTTTCCGTGTGGTCGAGGCTTCATCTAGGTTGCTGCTATTTTTTCATCATGATTAAAACTAGCCTCGACTAAAAATAGGTTGCCGTTTTAAACATCGATAATTTTTTTGTCGCAGGTCTAGTTGAAGCCGGTTTTCTTCACAGTCGAGCAAGGTTTTCAACATATTTGTGGGAAGTGGTAGGAGGTTGCAGGTCACCTTGACCATGATTTTTTTTTGGGTGGTGGGCAAGGTCACCAGAGGTTGCTGTTTAGGTCTCCTAAGTGGGACAGGGGGTTTACTGTCCCAGAAATCAACCAGGTTTCACTTCGTATTCTTCCCATGAAATCCCATTAGTTGGGAAATTATCGCCCAAGCCGGGACTCGAACCCACGGCTCTGAGGCGACGGCAGGTGATGCAGTGGCTGAGCCAGCCGGGCGTGTCAATGTCGGGGTCCTCTCCCCGGACAACATTCCCAGCAGCAGGGTTCCAATTACACTCGCTCAGCACCGACGGGGTGGGTCACTTAGTTCACACGCATGATACCAGACCACTCAAGTAGTCTATTCCAAGTCCTGCCAGGGGAAGACAGGACCAGCGAACAATTCACGAGTGTGCTCAAAATCCAATATCGTCACTGATTCCCACTAGTGGGAGAGTCTAGGACCAGAGGGCACGGCCTCAGATTCAAAGGACGTTCCTTTAGGAAGGAGATGAGGAGGAATTTATTTCGTCAGACGGTGGTAAATCTGTGGAATTCACTGCCACAGAGGCCTGTGGGGGCCAAGTCAATGGGTATTTTTAAGGCAGAGATAGATTCAAAAAGCTGGAGTGACTCAGTGGGACAGATTCTTGATTAGTATGGGTGTCGGGGAGAAGACGGGAGAATGGGGTTGAGAGGGAAATATAGATCAGCCATGATTGAATGGCAGAGTAGACTTGATGGGCCGAATGGCCTAATTCTGCTCCTAGAACTTATGAACAGGCAGTCCTGAGTGCCAAGAAATGACCGAGTCCCCCAGATACAACAAAGACCAAGAGGGTCAAAATCTGCCCTGGCTCAAATTCCTCCTCATCACCTTTCTAAAGGTACGTCCTTTTAGACTTAGGCTATGGCCTCTGGTCCTGGACTCTCCCACTAGTGCTCTCCACATCCACTAGGCTTTTCACTATTTGGTATGTTTCAATAAGCTCCTTCCCCCCCCCCCCCCCATCCTTCTCAGACCTGCAATGGCCCAAAGTGGTGAAGGTGTATCAGCATGGTTTTGGGAAACTGAAGTCTGTGCATTTGGAGAACAGGGACCCTGTAGAAGGAGTAAAAGGAGGGGATTGTCTCACAAACCTCTGGTCCTTGCCCATTTAATCAGGATGTCAGTGGAAGAATATTGTGGTATGTTCCGAGATACAGTGAAACATTTTTATTTGTGTGTAATGCAGTCAAATCTTATTGTGCATGAGTACAAGGATGCCATCTGCAAGTACATCAAGTAATGCAAAGAGAAAAATATCAAAAGCACACAATATATTGTGACTGCATTATAATGCTACAATTACAGAGAAAGATAGGCTCAAAATGCTGGAGTAACTCTGCGGGACAGGCAGCATCTCTGGATGGAAGGAATGGGTGACGTTTCAGGTCGAGACCCTTCTTCAGTCTTCGGTGTAAACCAGCATCTGCAGTTTCTGACTAAAGGGTGCTGTCCGTACGGAGTTTGTACGTTCTCCTTGGAACCTTGCATAACTAAAGGGCCAATTCTACTATCTAAAGGGCAACTCCTGCTGTGGTGGCAGCTGCTAGGCCAACCGCGCGCGGCAACTGCGAGAACTCGCAGCAGGCCCAGGACAACAGCGTGCATTGAATGTGCCAGAGAGCAGCATCAGACTGGGAAACGTCACGGGGAAACTTGCAACAGAAGATCGCATTGTTTATTGAACCTTTCTAAACAGGGTTACGGTGACTCACTACACAATTTTAACGGCATTCAATCTACTAATGCAATTTTTAAGCCTGCTTCCTCATGTACACAATCAAAATAATTTAGCATTTTAAATAACACAGGAATATTCTCTCTTTAACCCTGATTTCACATTGGACTGTATTTGAGCATTGACATTAGACTATAGACAATAGGTGCAGGAGTAGGCCATTCGGCCCTTTGAGCCAGCACCGCCATTCCATGTGATCATGGCTGATCATCCCCAATCAGTACCCCGATCCTGCCTTCTCCCCATATCCCCTGACTCCGCTATCTCTAAGAGCCCTATCTAGCTCTCTCTTGAAAGTATCCAGAGAACCGGCCTCCACTGCCCTCTGTGGCAGAAAATTCCACAAACTCACAACTCGCTGTGAGAAAATTCCACAGACTCACAACTCGCTGTGAGAAAATTCCACGGACTCACAACTCTCTGTGAGAAAATTCCACAGACTCACAACTCTCTGGCTGTCTCCCACTCTTGGTCGAGGGAGACAGGCACTCAAAAATCAGCATCGCAGTTTCCTCTCTGAGTTGTCTTTCCGCCTTTTCCCAAACTGCTACCCTATTCCATGCATTTTCTGTTTTCTTGCAAAGGGAAAGTATACAGTTAATGATAAGACCCTGAACAGAGTTTATGTACAAATGGATCTTGGGATCCAAGTCTGGAGCTCCCTTACAAGTGGCAACACAAGTAGATAGTGGTAAATAATGCTTGCCTTCATTGGTCGGGGCATTGAGTGTTATGCCCCTGTCCCACTTAGGAAACCTGAACAGAAACCTCTGGAGATCCCGTGCGGTTCCCGGAGGTTCAGGATTGAACCCGGCTCTCCGGTGCTGTAAGGCAGCAACTCCACCGTGTTGCTGTTGACTCCAAATATAGTCATAGATTCATACAGCATAGAAACAAACTGGCCCAACTCTTCAAAGTTGTCCCATCTAAAAGCCAGTCCAATTTGGCCGTGTTTATTCTTAGAACATTTATCCCAATTCACCTTTGAACTTTTTCCAACTGCCTTTGTTTTTAAACCTGTTGCAATGAAATGCACCGACAATTAGATCCTCAGAGATATTATTTGCATCCCCTTTTCTCCCACACCTGGTTCCACCAGACTTCCACCTATCTCTCACCTGCCTCTGTCTCCCAACATCATCCCTGCCCTTGCCCCACCTTTCATAAGTTCATAGGTTATTGGAGCCGAATTAGGCCATTCGGCCCATCAAGACTACTCCGCCATTCGATCGTGGCTGATCTATCTCTCCCTCTCAACCCCATTTTCCTGCCTTCTCCCCATAACCCCTGACACCCTAATCAAGTCTCGTACTAATCAAATACTAATGAACTGATGAACCAGCACTAGCACTGCCTTCAGTCTGAAGAAGGGCCCCAACCCGAAATGTCACCCACCGTTTTTCTCCAGAAATGCTGCCTGACCTGCTGAGTTACTCCAGGGATATGTGTCTATCTTTGGTATAAACCAGCATCTGCAGTTCATTGTTTCGTACTGTTCTCACTTTGTTTGTACATTGTATCCTTGTGGATATATTTATATATATATCCAAGGATATAAATCACTGGATAAACAATACATATATATGTATGTATTGTGGAATCCCACTGTAGCTTTTTTGTCTCTGCTAATTCACTGAGATTTCTGCCTCCCCCTCCTGTCCCCCCGAACTCTGCAACACCAAAATTCTCCTCGATCCTCCTCTGCCCATGGTATTTTCAGTCACCCATCCTCCCAAAGCTTTTCCCTCTCTTTCTTAACTCGGGGCGTTACTTTAGGCAGAACTCTTCCAGCAAGTTGCGGATGATCGGGACTTATATCTCCTTAAAAGGCTTGACGCCAGACCTTTGATTAATTACACTCCTGTGAGATGCTGCTGCTGAACATTCTGGTGGAGATTAGAACGTGGAATTATGTGGAAAGGAAAGAAAATGTTCGTTTCGGGCAGCAGAACGGCACAGCGGTAGAGTTGCTGCCTCACAGTGCCACTGACCCGGGTTCCGTACTGACTACGGGTGCTGTCTGTATGGAGTTTGCATGTTCTCCCTCTGACCGCGTGGGTTTTCTCCGGGTGCTCCAGTATCCTCCCACATCCCAAAGACGTGCAGGTTTGTAGGTTTAAGAAGGAACTGCAGATGCTGGAAAATCGAAGGTACACAAAAACCCTGGAGAAACTCAGCGGGTGCAGCAGCATCTATGGAGCGAAGGTGATAGGCAACGTTTCGGGTTTGTAGGTTAATTGACTTTGGTAAAAAAACTGTAAATTGTCCCCAGTGTGTGGGATGGTGCTCGTGTACGAGGATCACTGGTCAGCGCAGATTCGGTGGGCCGAAGGGCCTGTTTCCATACTGTATCTCTAAACTAAACTAACCCAATCAGTCCCAGCTTTGGTGAAAATTATAAGTCGCCCCTGGTGTGTAGTATAGCGAGGTGATCGCTGGTCGGCATGGACTCGGTGGGGCCGAAGGGCCTGTTTCCGCACTGTATCTCTCCACTAACTAAATGAACCAGGCAGCATCTCTGGAGAGAAGGAATAGGTGATGTTTGGGTGATATTTCATGTCGGAACCCTTCTTCAGAACGTCGCCCATCCTTTTTCTCAGATGCCCCGCTGAGTTACTCCAGCAATTTGTGTCTATCTTCGGTATAAACCAGCATCTGCAGTTCCTTACTACACATACTAGTTTTGCTGTCACCTTGTTGAGTTCCTCTGTCTGTACACTCGTTGTCACCTCTGTCACTCCCAACATTGGCCTATTGTGTCTCCCACATTTCCTTCATTAGCGTTGCTTTTTGCATATCTTTCATTCATTTCTCCTAAGTACAGTCCATATCTCTCACCAGTGGCGGACTGGCCAGGGTGTCAGCTTGCCCGATGGCAAGTGGGCCACTGATGAAGTGGGCCCCCAATATGAAGTGGGCCCCTAATGGTGGGCCCCCTTTGTCTCCTGGTAACCAATATTTTTAGACTCAGTCCGCAACTGTCCCTCACTCCTCTTTTCCCAGTCCGAAGAAGGGTCTGAACCCGAAACGTCACCTATTCCTTTTCTCTAGAGATGCTGACTGATCCACTGAGTTACTCCAGCTTTTAGTGTCATTCTTATAATGCATCTTCCTAGAACGGGAGATACTGAAGAAGGGTTCCAACCCTGAAACGTCACCCATCCATTTTCTCCAGAGATGCTTCCTGTCCCACTGTGACTGGGACGCGAGCATTTTATGTCTATCTTTGGTATTAACCAGCATCTGCAGTGGTTTGCTTCTCAGAAACTTGCGTTATGGAAGAGTAATATGGTAATAGTAATATATCTAACGGGCAGTGCAGGCGATTGATGAGAAGGGGGAACTTGTTTAAGAAGGAACTGCAGATGCTGGAAAATCGAAGGTAGACAAAAATGCTGGAGAAACTCAGCGGGTGGCAGCAGCATCTATGGAGCGAAGGAAATAGGCAACGTTTCGGGCCAAAACCCTTCTTCATAAGGGAGCACTTTCTGCCTCTTGGGGAATGCATGAACAAATAAGAAGAAGAAACCATTGATAATGATATAGTGGGTTGAGATCAAGGGGAACATCAACTCCAAATGGCAGGCCCTTCGGAGAGAGGAAGGGCGGTCACTGTGGCGCAGCGGTAGAGTTGCTGTCTTACAGCGAATGCAGCACCGGATACCCGGGTTCGATCCTGACTACGGGCGCTGTCTGTACGGAGTTTGTACGTTCTCCCCGTGACCTGCGTAGGTTTTCTCCGCGTTCTTCGGTTTCCTCCCACATTCCAAAGACGTGCAGGTATGTAGGTTAATTGGCTTGGTAAATGTCCCTAAAAATTGTCCCTAGTGGGTGTAGGATAGTGTTAATATGCGGGGATCGTCTTTAGAGTGTGGGAGGAAATCGGAGCAACGGGAGAAAACCCACGCAGGTCACGGGGAGACCGTACAAACTCCGTACAGACAGCGCACGCGGTCAGGATGGAACCTGGGTGTCAACGCAGTGAGTCAGCAACTCTACCGCTGCGCCACCGTGCCGCCATTGTGGCCATTGGACTATTGCAGAGTGTGGCCATTGGATGGGGGTGGGGATGTGGGACCTTTGGGTGGGGGTGAGACCCGAGGGCAGTGCTGGGGACCCCAGGTGGGTGAGGAGGGGGCATCGGGCAGTGATGGAGCCCTAGGGCTGGTACAAAGCTCCACTTCACCTCTGCCCCCTTCTTTCTGTCGGGCAGGTTATCGGGTCACCACCCAACACACCATGGTGAAGGACGGCGCTGGAGATCGGCAGGGCAAGGACGAGATGAAGATGAATGTGCGGAACGCAGGTACGCTGCTCACTGCGGGGTTGGAGGGATGGAGGGAGGGGCACTGGGTGTGGGGGACAGGTTGTTATTCATAGCAAAAGGATTTGAGTATAGGAGCAGGGAGGTTCTACTGCAGTTCTACTGCAAGTTGTCTTGGTGAGACCACACCTGGAGTATTGTGTACAGTTTTGGTCTCCTAATCTGAGGAAAGACATTCTTGCCATAGAGGGAGTACAGAGAAGGTTCACCAGACTAATTCCTGGGATGGCAGGACTTTCATATGAAGAAAGACTGAATAGACTCGGCTTGTACTCGCTAGAATTTAGAAGATTGAGGGGGGATCTTATAGAAACTTACAAAATTCTTAAGGGGTTGGACAGGCTAGATGCAGGAAGATTGTTCCCAATGTTGGGGAAGTCCAGAACATGGGGTCACAGTTTAAGGATAAGGGGGAAGTCTTTTAGGACCGAGATGAGAAAAACATTTTTCACACAGAGAGTGGTGAATCTGTGGAATTCTCTGCCACAGAAAGTTGTTGAGGCCAGTTCATTGGCTATTTTAAGAGGGAATTAGATGTGGCCCTTGTGGTTAAAAGGATCAGGGGGTATGGAGAGAAGGCAGGTACAGGATACCGAGTTGGGTGATCAGCCATGATCATATTGAATGGCGGTGCAGGCTCGAAGGGCCGAATGGCCTACTCCTGCACCTATTTTCTATGTTTCTATGTTATAGTTCAGGAAGTCATTGATTTGAAGGTTGGCTTCATGTGATGAGCAGATTGGGGACATAACGGCTGAACATTGCCCGCACCTCCCACTGGGACAGAGGCAGACAACTGGTTCCATGGAAAGCCAGCTCAGTCGTAAAAGACCCCTCTCATGTCTACTTCTCTCCACATCCCCCCATCTCACTCTTCACAGGTACGGGTGTCAGAGGTTATAGCGAGAAGGCAGGAGAATGGGGTTAGGAGGGAGAGATCAGCCATGATTGAATGGTGGAGTAGTCTTGATGGGCCGAATGGCCTAATTCTACTCTTATCCCTTATGACACACTCCCTGAGCAGTTTCCCACTCCCTTCCTACTCCCTTCCGACCCTTCATCAGTCTGAAGAAGGGTTTCGGCCCGAAACGTTGCCTATTTCCTTCGCTCCATAGATGCTGCTGCACCCGTTGAGTTTCTCCAGCACTTTTGTTTACCCTCTCCCCATTCCTCAGCCTCCATGCTCTTGCCCTACTCACTGCCCACCTGCTTTACCCCCTCCATACTGCCTTGTCACTACCTCCCCAGGGGCTCCTTGCACCCTACCCACTCCATGCACACTCCTTCCTCACCCCCTCTTCAGACCCTCCCCCTCCCCAATCCCTCCTCTCCCTCCCACACTGCCTCATTCTCAGCCCACTACTCCATCCCAACTCCCTTCCCACCCCCCTCCCCACTCCTCCCCAACCCTCCTCATTCTCTCCCTACTCTGCCCACTTTGGCCCTTGTTCCCTTGACACTTCCTCGCCAGTGTCTCTTCTCACCATCCCCACATTTCCCCCATCCTTCCTCACTCCTCCCCACTCCTCACCCTCTTCCCATTCCCTCCCCACTCCCTCCTCAACCATTCCTCATTCCCTCAGACCCTCCCTCCTTTCTCCCTCCTCTCCTCCTCCCCAGTCTCTCCCCATACTCTCCCCATTCCCTTCTCTCTCCTTCCCCCCTGCCTCCTCACCCTCTCCCCACTCCCTTCTCTCTCGCTCCCCACTCCCTCCTCTCTCCCTCCCCACCCCCTCCCCACTGCCTCCTCACCCCCTCCCCACCCCTCCCTCCCCATTCCCTCACCCCCTCCCCCTCCACCCACCCTGCTCCCCACCCGTTCCCCACTTTCCCTCTCCCCCCATCTTCCCAACCACACCCACCCTCACCCACCCTCACCGTCTCTCTTTCAGCTTTACTAGGGAGCTGTTTAAAATCAGCAGCCCGCCCGCCCGCCCGGTGATTCACTGGGGATTTACTTATTTTACAGATGATTCTCCTTACTCATAACTTTCTTCCTGTTCTGGCCATCTGGAACACATTGCCCATGCCCAAGAATAGCTGTATAATTACGCAGCTGAGGCCACATGCAAACCGATGAGAATCTATGAAGCTGAGGAATATCCCCAACCAGGATTAGACTGACTCATGTAACCATGGGGTGCGTGTTTCATTTTGTTTAGTTTAGTTTAGTTTCCAGATACAGAATCAGAAACAGGCCCTTCGGCCCACCGAGAACGTGCTGACCAGCGATCCCCGTACATTAACACCACGCTACACACACTAGCGATTTAAAAAAAAAACTTTGATACTAACCTGATTAGCCTACAAACCTGCACGTCCTTTGAGTGCGGGAGGAAACTGATGATCTCGGAGAAAACCCACGCAGGTCACAGGGAGAATGTGCAACCTCCGCACAACCAGTGATGGTGATTGTACGTCAAGTTACAGATACAGACTGTGATAGGTATTGCTATTGAGGGAGTGCAGCGTAGGTATACAAGGTTAACTCCCGGGATGGCGGGACTGTCATATGCTGAGAGAATGGAGCAGCTGGGCTTGTACACTCTGGAGTTTAGAAGGATGAGAGGAAATCTCATTGAAACATATAAGATTGTTAAGGGCTTGGATACGCTAGAGGCAGGAAACATGTTCCCGATGTTGGGGGAGTCCAGAACCAGGGGCCACAGTTTAAGAAT
Source organism: Amblyraja radiata (assembly GCF_010909765.2). Classification (NCBI taxonomy): domain Eukaryota; kingdom Metazoa; phylum Chordata; class Chondrichthyes; order Rajiformes; family Rajidae; genus Amblyraja; species Amblyraja radiata. The sequence goes on from NC_045990.1 coordinate 10,256,844, forward strand.
AAGGAGTAAGCCATTTAGAACGGAGACGAGGAAACACTTTTTCTCACAGAGAGTGGTGAGTGTGGAATTCTCTGCCTCAGAGGGCGGTGGAGGCAGGTTCTCTGGATGCTTTCAAGAGAGAGCTAGATAGGGCTCTTAAGGATAGCGGAGTCAGGGGATATGGGGAGAAGGCAGGAATGGGGTACTGATTGGGGATGATCAGCCATGATCGCATTGAATGGCGGTGCTGGCTCGAAGGGCCAAATGGCCTACTCCTGCACCTATTGTCTATTGTCTGTTGTATTGACTGTACCCAAAGACAATTGGCGAATGGAATCATCTCCACCATGACATTCGCACTGCATCCGATGTCAAGACCTTCAAGACAAAGCTGGAAACAATCGATATTAAGACGCTGACTTCGAAGGCCCACTTTAATATTTAGTTGCAATTTTGCACATGACCCTCCCAACATATGCGACAACCAGTGATGGTGATTGTACGTCAAGATACAGATACAGACAAGCACCCGCAGTCAGGATCGAACCCGGGTCTCTGGTGCTGTAAGGCAGTAGCTCTACCGCTATTGTGGTACCGCAATGTAGGACCACGTTGAACAAATCATCCTGGAGCATGGGCAGCCATCCAGAGAACAGGAATTCACAGTGAACCGTGCAATATCAGAGAGGCACTAGAGATTGCAGATGCAGGAATCTTAAGCACAACACAAAATCGGCCATAGATTTAAGGTGAAGGGGAAATGATTTTATAGCAATCTGAGAGGTAACTATTTCACACAAAAAGTTGGGTGGGTGCATGGAACAAGCTTCTGAGGAGGTAGTTGAGGCTGGGACTATCTCAACATTTGAGAAGCAATTAGACAGGTACGTGGATAGGACAGGTTTAGAGGGATATGGGCCAAGTGGAACTAATGTAGATGAGACATGTTGGTCATGATGGCAAGGGTTAGGCTGTTGTGGGCAAGTTGGGCTGAAGGGCCTGTTTCCACGTTGTATAACTCTATGACTCTATGACACAAAGTGCTGGAGTAACTCAGCTTGTCAGGCAACATCTGTGGAGGGACATGGACAGACGATATTTCGGGTCGGGTCAGTGGAAGGTTGCCGACCCCAACACATCGAGTGTCTGTGTCTCTCCCCAGATGCTGACTGACCCGCTGAGTTGCTCAGCACTTCACTTTTTTGTGCAATTTCAAAGGCCGAATTTAGTTGTTAAAATTGCAAAATAAATGCTGGCATTGATTAAAGCTACCAGTGCAAGTGCATAGACAAGGCAAGGTGATCTGCTCTCTGGCTGATATGTGGCTCAAGACCCACAATAACGTGGTGCCTTATGAAGTGGTCACTTGTCAGCTGTCTCACTCTGTGTACAACTGGCTCAGCATTTCCTGCCACTCATGTGTGCATGCCTGGTCTCATTTATGGAAACATACACAAACGCACAGATGCACCAACACAATACACACTTGCAGACGCACTCAGGAACACACTGACGCGCACATACTCTTTGGAACACCACATGCACATACACACACACACATACACACACACACACACACACATGCACTCAAGACACAAACAAATGCATGCACACACGTACACACACACACACACACATGTATGCACAAATTCACACATACACTTGCACGCACGTATGCACCTACATGCATGTATGCACACATGCACAAAGACACACACACAGACATATGTACTTTCATGCATGTATGCACCCACATGCATGTATGCAAATGTACACACAAACATACGCAGACACGTACACACACACACTTGCACACACTTATGCACCAACATACCTGTATGCAAATGCACACACTCATACAGACACACACACTTGCACACATGTATGCACCCACATGCATACAGTGTAAGACACACATGCGCACATTGATGTACACACATGTATACATCGATGCACACATGCACATGAACACACATACAAGAACAAACATACACATGCAATGACAAACATATGCATTTGGAAACACAAACACACATACATACAAACACACACATACCAACATTTGCACGCAGGCAAACACACACACACACACTTTGTTTGGCCCAGGGTGACTCATCGCTGTGCCTTTTTTCATCTCAAGAAAGGTCTCGACCCAAAATGCCATCCATTCCTTCTCTCCAGAGATGCTGCCTGACCCGCTGAGTTAGTCCAGCATTTTGTGTATGTTTCTATCTTCGGTGTAAACCAGCATCTGCAGTTCCTTCCTCCACACTTGTTTCATTGTGCCAGGATCACCTGGGCCAGTGTCCCACACTGACTGAGCAGCAGGCAAATGCCAGTCTCAGTACCCACCGTGTCCCAGAGCCGGAGGAGGTGGACCTCACACACCTCCCAGTGATGTGGACAAATCGCCCATAGGTAATCCGCGTCCCTTCACTTATCGATCTCTTCTGTTCCCTTCAAGCAGAGGATGCCCAGCCGGACGGGACACAGGAGGGAGCAGTGGCAGGTGAGGCTGGGGAAGCACTGGAGGGGCAGGGTGCAGAGAGAAGGAGGGAGCACTGAGGCTGGGGGGGAATCAATCAATCAATCAATCAATCAATCAATCAATCAACTTCTCCATCAGTCAGTAAATCAATTAATCAGTCAACGAAATAACTAATTAGTCAATGAATGAACTAATCAGTCAATGAAGTAATAATCAGTCAGTAATCAACTAATCAGTCAGTGAATTAACTAATTAGTCAGTGAATCGACTAATCAGTCAATGAAACAGAAACATAGAAAATAGGTGCAGGAGTAGGCCATTCGGCCCTTCGAGCCTGCACCGCCATTCAATATGATCATGGCTGATCATCCAACTCAGTAACCTGTACCTAACTATGAATTACTAATCAGGCAGTAATCAACTAATCAGTCAACGAATTAACTAATCAGCCAGTGAATCAACTAATCACAGTCAATGAATTAACTAATCAGTGAATTAACTAATTAGTCAGTGAATCAACTAATCAGTCACTGAATCAACTAATCAGTCAATTAATTAACTAATCAGTCAGGGAATCAACTAATCAGTCACGGAATCAACTAATCAGTCAATGTCAACTAATCACAGTCAATGAATCAACTAATCAGTTAATCAATGTATCAGTCAACCTCCTTCCCACCTTCCAGACGCTGCCAAAGGAACGGCGGGAGCAACGCGAGGAAAAGCCTTTGGGATAGTGAGCTACATCCTCCTGGGTCTCTTTGTCCTGCTGACGGTGATGTTTGTCGTGGAGCTGCTGAAGTGTAAGTTGCAGACGGCGTGTGAGTGTTAGGGATGGCGGGCGGGGGCGATGAGCAAGGGCCTGCCTGCAGCCGTGTGGAAGCGTCGGGGGAACATCCCGCAAAGGGCAGGAGGCTGGTGACTCACACAGTGTGGAGGGAAGTGAGAGAGATCAGACAGGCTCCGGTCACAGGCTTTCACACAAAATATATTCAGCATATCATGAATCCAAAGACATGTTCAAGGAAGGAACCTACGATTAATTTGCTACCCAATGTTACAGATCTCCAAGTCTGAAAACTGCCAGTGAACCTCTTCCATATCAACTCCTCTCGATCATTGCAACTGGGTAGACCTCTGCTCTCTAGTTCCTAATTCCCCAACCCTGGGACAAAGATTGTGTGCATTCACACTATCTATGCTCATCATGATTTTATACACCTCTATATGATTAACCCTAGTCTCCTGCATTGCAAGGGATTAAGTCCTAGCTTGTCCAAACTCTCCCTATAACTCCAGGTGAAACTGTGGCGCAGAGGTCGAGTTACTGCCTCACAGCGCCAGAGTCCCGGGTTTGATCCTGTCCACGGGTTGTCTGCACGGAGTTTGTACGTTCTCCCTGCGTGGGCTTTCCCCGGGAGCTCCGGTTTCCGCTCACACTCCAAAGGCGTACAGTTTTGTAGGTTAATTAGCGTGGTAAAACTGTAGAATTGTCCCCAGTGTGTGTAGGAGAGTGTTCGGGTGCGGGGATCGCTGGTCGGCGTGGAATCAGAGGGCCAAAGGGCCTGTTTTCACACTGTATCTATAAACTGAACTAAACTATACTCATTCCCTCGAGTCAAGAACATAGAACATGGCTGATCTATCTCTCCCTCTAAAGCCCCAATCTCCTGCCTTCTCCCCGTAACCCCATGACACCCGTACTAACCAAGAATCTGTCAATCTCTGCCTTAAAAGTATCCGTTGACGTGGCCTCCATGTTATTGTCTCACTTTTAGTCAGACAGATGTCTGGAGAAATTAAAGAGCTGAAGGATAACATCACATCGGAACTTGCGAGCATGAAGCAGGGTAAGTCTTTGTCAAAGTGTGCATGGGGGTGTGTGGGTGGGTCTTTGTGGGGAGCGTGTGGGTCAGACTGTGTGGGGTGTGTTGGATCAGTCTGTGTGTAGGGGAATGTGTGGGTGACTCTGTGCAGGGAATGTGTGGCTGGGTCTGTGTGGGGAGTGTGTGGGTGGGTCTGTGTGGGTGGGTCTGTGTGGGGAGTGTGTGGGCCAGACTGTGTGGGGTGTGTTGGATCAGTCTGTGCGTAGTGGAGTGTGTGGCTGGGTCAGTGTGTGGTTGGGTCAGTGTGTGGGTGGGTCTGGGCGTGGGGAGTGTGTGGCTCGGTCTGAGTGCGGGGAATGTGTGGGTGGGTCTGTGTGGGGAGTGTGTGGGTGGGTCTGTGTGGGGTGTGTTGGATCAGTCTGTGTGTAGGGGAGTGTGTGGATGGGTCAGTGTGTGTGTGGGTGCGTCTGAGTGTGGGGAATGTGTGGGTGGGTCTGTGTGTGTGTGGGTGAGTCTGTGCAGAGAATGTGTGTGTGAGTCTGTGTGTGGAGTGTGAGTCTGTGTGTGGAGTGTGTGGGTGGGTCTGTGTGTGGAGTGTGTGGGTGGGTCTGTGTGTGGAGTGTGTGGGTGGGTCTGTGTAGGGTGTGTTGGATCAGTCTGCATGTAGAGGCGTGTGTGGATGGCTGTGTTACCATAATGTGAATGTTCTGTCCCTCGTTCAGTATTCCTGACTGCTGTAACCAATATTTCATGCCCATTACAGAACTGATCTCAGTGATTCGGGTGGAAAACGAACATTTGGCCACGGGACAGAAAAACATAGAAAACAGGAGTAAGTGAGACTCCAACAATGCCCCTGTGTGTTTCTGTGGTGAGGTTCACCTGTGGACTCATCTACTGGTCATTCTGCTGGGGAGACTTGCAGCAGGCTGGTCGTTCCAACAGGGGGCAGTGCCTACCCTCCTGCTGCCCTGCTTGGAGATTGCCTTGTCTGAGCAGACAGAGGGTACAATGCAGGCAATGGCAGAGTGAGCAGGGCATGTCAATGACAAAGCATCGCTGCACATGGCCAGCTGCAAGCGATCCTGATTGTTGCAGTTTTGGGTCGAGATCCCACTTTCTCGTCCACGCACTGCGACACGGGCAAGTGAAGGGCCTGTCCCACATTCAAGACCAAATTCACGACCTCTGCCGAGTTTGCCCTTGACTCATATTCGCAGCATGGGCGTCACAAGGTCGTAGGTAGGTCGTAGCAGGTCGTGATGTTAGTCGTAGGTACTCGTGGCATCAAGTAGGTCGCGGCGTTTTTTCTAGCCTGATGAAAAATGTCCACGATTCAAAAGGTTGTGAATTAGGTCATGAAAGTGGGACAGGCCCATTACAGAAGCCAATGAACCCACAAAGGCGTGGGTCTTTGGGAAGCAGGAGCACTCGGAGGAACGTGCAAACTCCCCACAGGCAGGATGTAACCCGGGTCTCTGGCGTTGTGAGGCAGCAGCTCTATCCACCGTGCCACCTAGCCAGTGGGATTGAAGACACTCCCTGGTGCCTGGCTCCACTTTCAAACCATGTCTTTCCCAGTATTCCCAACATCGGGCAGGGATAATTGGGAGTTGCCAGTGTGAAGAGTTACACAAAGATAGACACAAAAAGCTGGAGTAACTCAGCGGGTCAGGCAGCATCTCTGGCGAGAAGGAATAGGTGACGTTTTGGGTTAAAGACCCTTCTTCAGACTGGAAGTCAGGGTAGAGGGAAACGAGAGATATAGACGATGATGTGGAGAGATATAGAATGAATGAATGAATACGTTTATTGGCCAAGTATTCACATACAAGGAATTTGCCTTGGTGCTCTGCCCGCAAGTGACTACATGACATACAGTGACAGTTAAGAATGACACATAAAACATTAAACATTAATAATAAAACACTATCGATTAAACATGTAAAATACCAGAGCAAAAGGAGGCTACAGATTTTTGGTTATTGAGTAGAGCTACTACTCGTGGGGAAAAAAGCTGTTTTTATGTCTGGCGGTGGCGGCTTTGACAGTCCGGAGTTGCCTTCCAGAGGGAAGTGATTCAAAGAGTTTGTGGCCAGGGTGGGAGGGGTCAGAGATGATCGTACCCGCTCGCTTCCTGGCCCTTGCCGTGTACAGTTTGTCAGTGGAGGGAAGGTTGCAGCCAACAGCCTTCTCAGCTGATCGGACGATTCGCTGCAGCCTCCGGGTGTCGTGCTTGGTGGCTGAGCCAAACCAGGACAATGAATGAAAGATATGCAAGAGTTTGCCCGTTTCCCTGGCCTTTGTCCTGTAGTGGATGTTGTGCGGTGGGTGCTGGGATTAAAGTGTGACTGGAATATCCTGGCCCTGCAGTAATCCTGCGTTTCACTTTCAGTTTCCAGCTTGTGGGATCAGACGCGCAAATGGCACGGTGACGTGCGCGCTCAGCTCGCGGACATGAGGGAAAACTGTGAGTGTTGAGAACGACGGGAGCCATCCTTGTGTCTCATTCACCCCGTCGGTCAGTCAATGAAGGGCGTTGCGCAACTCATAGAGTCGTACAGCACGGAAACTGGCCACTCGGCCCAACTTGCCCAAGATGCCCCATCTCCCCTGGTCCCATTTGCCTGCATTTGGCCCATATCCCGCAATACCCTTCTTATCCATGTACCTGTCCAAGTGTCTTATAGTACCTACCTCAACTACCTCCTCTGGCAGACATAAAATGCTGGAGTAACTCAGCGGGACAGGCAGCATCTCCGGAGAGAAGGAATGGGTGATGTTTCGGGTCAATAGACAATAGGTGCAGGGATATTTCGCTTGGGTAGCTTACACCCCAGCAGTATGAACATTGACTTCTCTAACTTCAAATAGCCCTTGCTTTCCCTCTCTCTCCATCCCCTTCCCCTTCCCAGTTCTCCCACCAGTCTTGCTGTCTCTGACTACATTCTATATCTGTCCCGCCCCCTCCCCTGTCGTCTGCCTGAAGAAGGGTCTCAACCCGAAACGTCACCCATTCCTTCTCTCCAGAGATGCTGCCTGTCCCACTGAGCTACTCCAGCATCTTGAGTCTACCTTTGATTTAAACCAGCATCTGCAGTTCTTTCCTACCTCCTCTGGCAGCTCATTTTGTGCACCCTTTGTATGAAAGTTGCCCCTCGGTTCCTATGAAATCTTCCTCCTCTCACCTTAAACTTATGTCATCTGGTTATTGTTTCCCCGACTCTTGGTATTAAAAAAAAAAAAAACTCTGGTCATTCAAAAGACTCTTGAAGGCAAGACATTTTATCGCAGTCTCCAATCCTTCGAACAATCCCAAGCCTCGGAGTAAGAATCATGGATAAATTGGTGAGACACAAAAAGCTGGAGTAACTCAGCGGGTCAGTCAGCATCTATTCCTTTTCTCCAGAGATGCTGTCTGACCCGCTGAGTTACTCCAGCATTTTGTGTCCATCTTTGGTTTAAACCAGCATCTGCAGTTCCTACCTACACATCTCTAACATCTAGACAGCCACTGCGATCGTCACAAATACAAAAGGTACTAGACGATGGCCCTATTCACCAGGGACAGATGAAAACCCTAAACACAGGTAGCCTTGTGTGAGACTGTGGGGAGCGGTGCCATGGGCTGCTTCTATGGGCAGTTACTGATACACCTTTGGCAACGTTCCTCAGCTGCTTTGCCACTGAGATATTCCTCTGTAAGTCCATCGCTTCCAGGGGGAGTCACTAGATGATAAATTGGTGGGTATACAAAAATGCTGGAGAAACTCAGTGGGTGCAGCAGCATCTATGGAGCGAAGGAAATAGGCAATGTTTCGGGCCGAAACCCTTCTTCAGATAAATTGGTGGGGTTGGTCTCGGACCCATGGATGATACAATTCCTATCAAGTGTAGAGTGGGAAAGGGCAACTCCTTTGAGGGCTCCTTTCCTCTCTGTAAAGACATGGATTGCTGTCATCCTCAATTCAACTCTCAACGTTGCTTGGTCAATGCTTGCATCCCAGACTCCTCTCACTACACACCTCCCCATGGCCCATTTGACCAAGGAAGGAAGGAGGGAGGGAGAGTGCCCATTGGGCTCCATGGATGAGTTGTCCCCTTGGCACCAGTGGCGGACTTTGTCTACGTGGCTCCTGTTGTGGGGAGGAGTTTGGTGACTGGTTGTTCACTTCCAGGTCGCCCCCGGTTCGAGTGCCCCGACCAGTGGACGTTATTCAGCCAAAAGTGCTTCTACTTTTCACCAGACTCAGAAGATTGGGTGTCATCGCAGAGGCTTTGCACTGCCCAGATGGCCAACCTGGTTGTGGTCGACAGCTCTGCCAAACAGGTACGCCTAAACATAGACATGAAGTGAAGGAGTAACTCAGCGGGACAGGCAGCATCTCTGGAGAACGTGGAGAGGTGACGTTTTGGGTCAAGATTATACAAGTTTATACTGATTGGTGGGGGTGGGGGGGGGGGGGGGGGGGTAGGGAGGGAGGGAGAAAAATGATGGAAAAGGAGAGGGGCAGGGTAAAGTCTGGCAGATAGGTCAAAGATAGACACAAAAAGCTGGGGTAACTCAGCAGGACAGGCAGCATCTCTGGAGAGAATGAATGGGTGGCGTTTAGGGTCGAGACCCTTCTTCAAGCATAGGTGAGAAGGGTTTTGATGGGCAAATGGTTGGAACAAAGGCCAGAGATACGAAAGGAAGGTGTGAGACATGTTTGAAATTTGCATGTTGCAAAGACAGAGGGAAGAAAGTGGCGAGCTGGGGGAGAGGGGAGTGGGTGGTGGCAGTCCAGGTGGGCACGGAGGAAGGGAGGGTGGGGGAGGGGGGAAAGAGAAGGGTAGGGAGCTTTGGGGGGTGGGAGGGGGTGGCTTTGTTTAGAGTTTCCCAATACCAGTCCTCGGAGCGCTTTCTGCAGGTCATCTCTCCACATTCACTCACCACCTCACTCCTATTATCACACAAACATACACATATTATAATTTACACGCACACGCACACAAACCATATATACACACCCACACACACACACACACCATATATATATACACACACACACACACACATACACAATAATGTTATCTCACAGACAGATATAATGTCACTTACACACATATTGTCACACATGCACACTCACACATATATATTATCTCGCTCTCACACAGACACAGACACACACACACAGACACACACGTATTCACACACGCACACACACGCACACACACACGTATTCACACACGCACACACACACGTATTCACACACACACACACACGTATTCGCACGCGCACACACACACACACACACACACACACACACGTATTCACACATATACACTCCAATTATCGTGGGGTTTATGAAATAAAAGCACTGTCAGATTAGCATTTCTTACTGTGCGTGGCAGAAATTCAGATCGATAGGCAGCAAATCTGACATATTCTACACTCAATATTTTTGCAACAGAAGAAGCACTTCGTCAGATGATAAAATCATGAAAATGGCATGGCTAGGTTCCAGTAGTTTTGGTCAACCAATATGTCTGACGTCTCTCACAATCCTATATTTATTTATTTATGCCATAGGCGTTTGTGAGAAAAGAGGTCAAGACAACACGACACTGGATTGGCCTGAATGAGTCCAGCGTGGATGGGACCTGGCATTGGGTGGATGGTACTGACTACGTTCCTTCACAGACGTAAGTTCTCTTTGCAGTGGAACGGGCTAATTGGTGCACCAGTCCGACCCTCTGTTGCTAAACATTTATTTTGTGCAATTAGCTCTGAAAACTATCGGGACTGGAGGTGAGGTTTTTTAAGATGGGTTCATGGAGGTTTGGGTGGCACGGTGGGGCAGCGGTAGAGTTGCTGCCTTGCAGCGCCAGAGACCCGGGTTCGATCCTGACATGGGGTGCTGTCTGTACAGAGTTTGTACGTTCTCCCTGTGACCGTGTAGGTTTTCTCTGGGATTTAGTTTAGTTTAGAAATACAGCGTGGAAACAGGCCCTTCGGCCCACCGAGTCCGCGCCGACCAGCGATCCCCGCACACTTACACTATCCTACACACACACACACACACACACACACACACACACACACACACACACACACACACACACACACACACACACACACACACACACACTTGGGGACAATTTACAAACTTTACCGAAACCAATTACCCTACAAACCTGCACGTCTTTGGAGTGTGGGAGAAACCGGAGCACCCGGAGAAAACCCACGCAGGTCATGGGGAGAACGTACAAACTCCACACAGGCAGCAACCGTGGCCAGGATCGAACCCAGGTCTCTGGCGCTGTGAGGCATCAACTCTACCGCTGTGCCACCGAACCGGGATCTCTGGTTTCCTCCCACACTCCAAAGGCGTACGGAGTTGTAAGCTAATTGACTTGGTTTAAATATATTTGGTAGGATAGTGTAAGTGCGCCGGGATGGCTGGTCGGTGTTGGGCCTGTTTCTGAACTGTATTTCTAAACTAAACTAAAAGGTTCAGGTCTTGACTTGAAAAGACACTTGAGCAACCAATGTTGTCCAGCCCACCCCCACTCACTGCTGGGTCTGGTACATGGTTCAATTCAAACATTCAATGGTTCTTTACTGTCACCTATGCACGGCCCAGTGAAATTCTTTTGCACAACTCGTAAATGCAAAGTCGCCATATTTTGGTGCCGTTTATAAAGAAAAAGAAAAGGTCCAAAGTTCAGTCCACGTGCTGGATGTACTGGAACGCCCTTGATTCAGGCAAGTCCAGGTCAGCCCCAGGCTTCTGCAGGCCCACGACCCAAGGTCCTTCTCCTCCCCTGCCCGACCGCCTCTGTGTCCCGGGGGCACCTCCTGCAGCCGACCCTGACGGATGCTGGAGGCAATATCCCGATCCATCTCCTACCGGCCCACTCCTCACATCTATAGTTGCCAGCAACTCCCTCCTCCTGTGCTCTCTGGGCTTCTGAGCTTCCCTGCTGGGCCCTTCTTCACACCGATGAACCAGACCTGCCACCATGTGCAGTACTCTAAGTCTTTATTCTCGACTGGGGATCTGAGAGCAGGAGAAAAATAGACACAAAACGCTGGAGTAACTCAACGGGACAGGCAGCATCCCTAGAGAGAAGGAATGGGTGATGTTTCGGGTTGAGACCCTTCTTCCTGTGCTGTACCTTTATGCCTGTTTTATATTCTATGTTCCAGTCAATGGATAATCCGAGGAAAATGGTTAATATTCTCCCCCCCCCGCTCCGTGACACCACTCCTTATTCTTCACATGTACATAATTAGATGTACATTCAAACTGGTTTAATTCAAACTATGAAGAAATTAGTGGGTTAGCATATGATAGACAACTTCTTGATTAGAACGGGTGTCAAGGGTTATGGGGAGAAGGCAGGACAATGGGGATTAGGAGGCAGAGATCAGCCATGATTGAATGGCGGATGGGCCGATTTGCACTTTATCAGTTTATTTATTCATGTGTGTGTATATATTTATATAATGGTATATGGACACACTGATCTGTTCTGTAGTAAATGCCTACTATGTTCTGTGCTGAAGCAAAGCAAGAATTTCATTGTCCTATCAGGGACACATGACAATAAACTCACTTGAACTTGAATGGCCTAATTCTACTCCTATAACTTGTGAATCTACGGACATGAACACTGCAACCATTCTAACCCATGTCATTTTATCATTTAGGTTTTGGGCCGACGGAAAACCCAAAAGCACTGGAAGTTACGAAGCTTGTGCTGGTACTAACCATGATGGGTCCTGGATGGTATACTCATGTAGTGAAAAAATGAATTACATCTGTGAGCGGCCTGTGTTTTGCCATTTTAAGTAACCCTTCACTTAGTTGAAGATCTGAATCTTGTTTGGAAACATATTTTCTGATCCTTTTTTAAGCTATGTTGTAACCATGGCCTAACAACAAGATCAACTTGCTGCCTGAAACTGAGTTCCATCAAATGTAGCGAAGAGGCTGACATTTCCAGCTTGTTCAATGCCCACTAGTAAACTATGCGTTAGGAATTTAATTCTGCAGCTCGAGTACTTTTTTTTAACCTGAGAATATTCAACACCTTTCCTTTTTTATGCTTAAATGTATAGTTTTCTTTGATAATTTAGATTAGGATTGTACCAGTGTGTTTCCACATCTATCTGTCAAGTGAGAATTTAACATTTTCTACGAGAAAGGACACAAAGTGCTGGAGTAACTCAGCGGATCAGGAGAACATGGATAGATGACGTTTCGTTTCATGACCCTTCTTTAGACGGAATCTGTCTGATCCAAAACATCACCTATCCATGTTCTCCAGATTTCAAGTAACCCTTGCTTTCCCTCACTCTCCATTCCCTCCCCTTCCCAGTTCTCCGACCAGTCTCACTGTCTCCTACTACATTTTATCTGTTTGCTTTGTTGATACCTTCTTCTTCTGTGAAGGTTGATGTCAGGGGAGTGGGAGGTACATAGATGAAGGTTGAAGGTTGCAATCTTCCACCCCTGTTGATACCTTCTCCCAGCTAACAATAATCCTTCGTTATTTCTACATTTTCCTTGATATCCATTCCCTTTTTCCTGTTTTCACACCTTACACCTCCTTATCTACACACTTACTTATCTATGTACCTCCCACTCCCCTGACATCAGTCTGAAGAAGGGTCTCGACCTGAAACGTCGCCCATTCCTTCTCTCCAGAGATGCTGCCTGTCCCACTGAGTTACTCCAGCAATTTGTGTCTATCTTCGATTTAAACCAGCATCTGCAGTTCCTTCCTACACATGTTCTGCAGAGACGCCTCCTGACCTGCTTAGTTACTCCAGCCCTTTGCGTCCATTTTTGTAGTTCCTTGTGTCTACTTCCTACTAGGTGTCCACTTTATCAAAGGAGGCAGAGCCAACCTTGTATAACGGTAGTGTTCAAATGGTCTCGTCCTTGTGGCACCATCCACCTCCTTGTGGCACAGCTCCCATTCTATTTTTCAGTTGCGGAAGGGTGGTGCAGTTGATGCCTTACAGTGCCAGAGACCTGGGTTCGATCCTGACTATGGGTGCTGCATGTACAGAGCTTGTACGTTCTCGCTGTGACCGAATGTTTTTCTCCGGGTTTCTTTAAATAGTTCCAAGTGTGCAGGATAGAACTAGTGAACAGGTGATCGGCGCAGACTCCGTGGGTCAAAGAGCCTGTTTCCACGCTGTATCTCTAAAACATCAATTATTATTTAACATTCACTAGAGTTGAATGCTTGTACCCACAGCAATCATATGACACCGATCACCGGCCGCACGGTGGTGCATCGGTAGAGTTGCTGCCTTACAGAGCCTGAGACCCGGGTTCGATCCTGTCTATTGGTGCAGTCTGTATGGAGTTTGCACGTTCTCCCCATAACTGCATGGGTTATCTCCAAGATCTTCAATCTCCTCCCACACCCCAAAGGCATACAGGTTTGTAGGTTAATTGGCTTGGTATTAATGTAAATTGTCGCTAGTGTGTGTAGGATAGTGTTAGCGTGCAGGGATCGCTGGTCGGTGCGGACCCGGTAGGCCTCGGGGCCTGTTTCCGCACTGTATCTCTAAACTAAACTAAACATGTTCATTCCTAACGATAGGAATGTACACTGAGGTTGGAAAGATTGCCTTTCAGTGGATCAATTGTTCTGCATTCTAACGGATCAGAGATACACAAGCTGCAAATGGAGGGTGCGCTGAAGTGAATCATCTGCAGTCAGCCAAGCAAATTCTCTCTTGCATCTAAACTTGCTTACCTTTTATTTCAAATGCAGTTTAATCTCTCTGTGATTAGTGGCCATTGATGTTTGGAAGAATGTAACTATTGGATTTTATAAATGTTTACACTGTGGATCAGGCCACTTCAATAAAACAAATAAAAATACAACAAAATATTGTTGCTTCAGGTACATTATTTCCTTTAGAATTAGTTTAGTCAAAATTCAAAGTGTTTTATTGTCATATGTCTCAAATAGAACAGTGAAATTGCAGCACCAAGTGATGATTTGAGGACCTAGTTTGAGGAATATTCCCACCGGTCTGTGTTTTAATTGCAGACTCTGAGACCCTGAAGAGGCTGCTCTTGTTTAGAAACATAGAAAATAGGTGCAGGAGTAGGCCATTCGGCCCTTCGAGCCTGCACCGCCATTCAATATGATCATAGCTGATCATCCAACTCAGTATCCTGTACCTGCCTTCTCTCCATACCCCCTGATCCCTTTAGCCACAAGGGCCACATCTAACTCCCTCTTAAATATAGCCAATGAACTGGCCTCAACTACCTTCTGTGGCAGAGAATTCCACAGATTGCAGTGGTGTTCAGCTTTGGCCCATGAGCTGCAAGCCAAAGATACCTTTGCTGCAAGCTGGGCTCTGGGTGACAATGCTCCAGGGACTGCCCACACGACCTGTCAATCAACCAGATCCAGATCCCGCCCCTTCTCCATCCCCATTGGCTGTCTCCAGGGCAGAGCGTCCACTTCTATTGGTGAACGGGGCCGTCAATTATAGCGCAATCTGCGTTTCCCATTGGTCGGCCGTCTGTCGCTCATTGGCGACTGCCGCGTCCTTATTGGCCGCCCTAGGGGGGGGCGGGTGCTTCCGGCGCGTTGGCCTGGTGATGTGACAAGAGGCTGCGGCGAGCAGTGCGGTGGCGGCGGCGGCGGCGGCACCGGGCCGGTGGAGGGCAGGCGGGTATGTATGTGGCCCGGACAGCGGGCAGGGCGAAGCGGGGAGGGCAAGGCGGTGGCCGCAGGTGCCTTGGGCAGCGGGACGGGCAGTGGCCGCGGCGTGGGCGGGTGCCATGGGCAGCAGCAGGGCTGGGCAGTGTAATGGCACCAGCCTTGGTGGGTGGGAAAGGAGAGGACTTTGAGCTCAGCTGGAGGGGGCTTGTCTCCCACAGAACACGCCCTGCCTCCCTCCCTCCCCCTTCCAATCAATCAATCAATCAATCAAATAATTTACTGCCTTTAAAAATAGACCAACAAATCAAGTTCAAGTTCAAATGAGCTTATTGTCATGTGTCCCAGGTAGGACAATGAAATTCTTGCTTTGCTTCAGCACAACAGAACATAGTAGGTGTTTAAGAAGGAACTGCAGATGCTGGAAAATCGAAGGTACACAAAAATGCTGGAGAAACTCAGCGGGTGCAGCAGCATCTATGGAGCGAAGGAGATAGGCAACGTTTCGGGCCGAAACCCTTCTTCAGACTGATAGGGGTTTAGGCAACCTTTTTCGGGCCGAAACCCTTCTTAGGCATTGACTACAAAATTATATATATATAAATATATGCACACATGAATAAATAAAATGCAAATGTGAATGAAATTTCGTTGCATCTGGCTCATCGCGCAACATAAAATAACAAACGGATTAAATAGATAATGACAAAAGGATAAAATAGACCCCCCCTAACCTTTCAGCTTTAACCCCGCCCACAAAGATGCTCCCTGACCCCAGCCCTTGTCCCTCTTTGCCCTTTGAACAAAGCCCCTATCCCTGCCCTATCAACCCAGTCCTGACCCCCCCCTCCCTCAGTTTGATGAAAGGTCTCAACCCGACACGTCCACTGTTCCTTCTCTCCAGAGATACTGCCCAACCCGCTGAGTTACTCCAGCATTTTGTGTCTATCTTTGGTGTAATCCAGCATCTGTAGTTCCTTCTTCGACCACCCCTCTTAATCCAGCCCCTGATCCCCCCCCCCCCCCCTTTCAACCCAGCCCCTGACTCCCTTCTTCCTTTGAACCCAGTTCCTATTCCCCTTTAACCCCAGCCACTGTTACCTTCCCCCCCTGACCCCCCCCCCAAACATACTCTGGACCCTTTCATTCTTCATTCCACTGAATTCAGACTTCCCACAGTGCCCTCCTCCCACACCCACCTCCTGCTTGTATCGGTATTATTCTGTGGAATATGCAGTGCTCTGCATTTAAATGGGGGGTTGAAGCTGGGCCTCAGTCCTGTACCTGTTACAAAGCATATGGGCCTAACACAGCTCCCTTGTCTTTTAAGTCTGCGATTTGTATTCTTTCTGTGCATTGACTGCACAAGAAACTCTTCTATTTACAGCATACAGAGGCTGCTTGTATTAGTGAGGATCAGGTGAAACATCCTGATAATGTATAATGAACAAAAACCATGGGGTTTAGAGTTGATTAAATATGTACTTACGAAGGTTTTCAAAAAGTGATTTGCAGATAAACTCAAACTTTGATTGATTTTCGATCGGACTTTACTGGCTTTATCTTGCACTAAACATTATTCCCATATGTCTCTGTACACTGTGAATGGCTCGATTCTAATCATGTATTGGCTTTCCGCTGACTGATTAGCACGCAACAAAATTGTCACTGTACCTCGGTACGCGTGACAATAAACTAAACTAAACCTTCATACATTTTGAACAAGGGAGGTGGAACTGTAGGTTAGTAAGTTGATCAGTTGTTGAGAATAAGCTGAGAACAGGCAGACTATGTATGTTACTGTTCTTATGTAAGTGAAGAGTCGCGTTTTAGTCTTTTTAGCTGAGATGGGTATAATTTTACAATGTGGTTTTGTTGGTATAGAGCATGTGGAAAAAGGGCTGAATCACCAGAATACTGTGTCAGCAGGGAGGTGACAGGATTGTGCTATTGTTTAATGCGCTGGTGAAGCTGAAATCTGACCAACAGCATCTGCAAGGGCTTGTCATTGCCAGTCTACTGAGAGATGGGAAACGTTGTTGTGATTCCAATTACCAAAAGATCGAAAATCTGTGGCATTTGTGCGTGAAGACCAGGACTATTTAAAAAACGTGTCTGTGACGTTTTGCATTCATGAATTAAATATATCCCGAAACAGCCAGGCAGCTTTGGACTGCGCACAGTTTTTATGCATCAACAAAAGACTGCAGATGCTGAAATCTGGTGCAGGAGTCAATCTGATGGAGGAACTCTCCAGGTTGAGCATTTTTTTGTTTTCTTGGGGGGTGGGAAGAGAAATTAAAAATATATAAAAGATAACAACAGTACAAAAGACCTGTCATTTTCGGCGTCTATCGATTAATTAGTGTCATATTCAATAGTGTTTGCAACTATCCTAAGAGTAAGCACCTTTGCCCCTCTTCTGGCCCCCTGGGGTGATCTCCATTCCCTTGTTTGAGGGGTGTCCCTACCAGACTCTGCCCCCCCCCCCCCCCCCAAATGTCCAGCAGCAGAAGGACCCTGGACTGTGGCCCTCCCCCACAGAGTCTTGGCATTCAGTGCGTCCCTCACCACGTATTCCTGCAGTCTGGAGTGGGCCAGTCGGCGACATTCCCCGACAGACATCTCATTCTGCTGGGAGAGACAATGTTTCTGGTCAAAATCCTGCATCAGAACTGGGAGCCAAGGGGATCTACAAGAGTCACTGCCTGAGAAAAGCAGCCAGCATCATCAGAGACCTACACCACCCTGGCCACACTCTCATTTCGCTCCTGCCATCGGGAAGAAGGTATATGAGCCTGAAAACTGTAACGTCCAGGTTCAGGAGCAGCTTCTTCCCTACAATCATCAGGCTATTAAACACTGCAAACAGGGCCCATACTTCATGGACTTGGATGCATTATATTTGACATTGCCCTAATATTGTGTGTTTGTTTGTTTATTTATTTATACATGTATACTGAACTTTTTGTTGTTGTTGTTTATTCTGGGTTTTTACATAACTGTTTACATAACTGTTGTGCTGCTGCAACTAAGATTTCCATTGCTCTGTTTTGGAACTTATGACAATAAAACACTCTTGATTTTTGAGAGAGAGACAGCCAATATCAAGAGGAGAGGAAGTGTTGAGACAGAATTTGTGATTGATGGACAAGAGGCAGGTGATAGAGGAAGACTGTGGCACAGTGGTGCAGCGGTAGAGCTGCTGACTTGCAGCGCCAGAAACCCGAGTTCGATCTGGACTGCCTGTACGGACTTTGTACTTTCTACACATGGGGTTTCTTCGAGATCTTCCGTTTTCTCCCACGCACCAAAGACATACAAGTTTGTAGGTTTGGTGGCTTGGTGTAAATGTAAAAAGATGTCCCTAGTGTGTGTAGGATAGTTCTAGTGTACGGGGTGATTACTGGTCAGTACGGACTCGGTGGGACGCAGGGCCTGTTTCCGCGCTGTATCTCTAAATCTAAACTAAACAAAAAGAATAAAAAGGAGAGGCAGATAGAGCCATGCACCAAAAAACAGTCAATAACTGTTAAACAGGCAAAGTATTCTTGCTGAACCTTGCACTCACCTGCATCCTGGAGCTGTTTGTTTATACAACCATTCATGCAACTTGGACTTGCTATACCTAATACCCTATGAAAAGTTATGATGAATTGTGTAACAGCTGTAGGCTTGCAATTGAATTGTTGGAATAAGAGTTGGAATGGTGCCTCTGGTTATTCAATAGCTGCTGCGTGGACAAAAGTTCTCAAAGTTTGAACTTTGCTTCTCATTAAAGGTCATCAACCCAAAAATACACTGCAGGTCAGGCAGCACAGAGTAACATTCTTGATTTAGTTTAGTTTAGTGTAAGTTGGAGAATAGTTTAGCATGGAAACCACCGAGTCCACCCCGACTAGAGATTCCCGCACACTAACACTATCCTACACACACTAGGGAGAATTTATATTTATACCAAGCCAATTAACCTACAAACCTGTACGTCTTAGGAGTGTGGGAAGAAACCGGAGTTCTTGGAGAAAACCCACACAGGTCACGGGGAGAAGGTACAGCTAAGCATACATAGTCAGGATTGAAACTGGGTCTCCGGCGCTGTAAGGCAGTAGCCCTACTGCTACGCCACCATGCCACTCAATGGCCAATGGCCTTTTGTCATAACCAACCAAAGGTTTGAAATATAACTCCTGGTATTATGTTCTCCCACAAGAAGAAAGATCCTCTCCACATCCACCCTTTGAAGACACCTCAAGATCTTTATGTTTCACGTAACTCTCTTCTCACTTTTCTAATGTCCAGTGAATGGAAATCTCACCTTTCCAACTTTTCCTCACAACTCAACAAAACCCATTCCAGTTGTTATTTCAGTAAACCTCTCTGAACTGCTCTCAGTTCAGCACCTTTGCTTAAATCATACCCTCGGACTATCTTTAATAAGACTTGATCCTTCCTACACCATATGTTATTCCCTTTATCCAGCATCTGTACACTGTGGACAGCTCGATTGTAATCATGTGTAGTCTTTCTGCTGACTGGAACGCATGCAATAAAAACCCCGTTCACTGTACCTCGCCACACGTGACAATAAACTAAACTAAACTAGGTAAGCTAAGTTCATAAGTCATAGGAGCAGAATTAAACCAACCGACCCATCAAGTCTACTCTGCATTTCAATCAAGGCTGATCTATCTTTCACTTTCAACCCCATTCCCATGCATTCTCCCCATAACCTTTTGACACCCTTACTAATCAAGAATCTGTCAATCTCCACGCAAACAAAAATTTTCACTGTACCTCTGTACTTTTGATAAGAATAAACTAAACTACTGAGGCAAATACTTAGCACAAATACTGCTTTCCGTCCATTTATTTCAATCTATTCTTGAATGTTGAGATTATTTCGGTTGGGGATTCATATCCTGGAAGGAAATGCCTGAGCTCTGTAACTATCTGTGCAGAAGTCGTTCCCATCCCCTTTTCTCTATTTTCCACGAATGACTTGCATTTATTAGAATGCGTTGGTATTTGCATGAACTGTTGTGTGTTTGTGACCTGTACAAAGATTCTTTACTTGTGTGCAGTAAAGATATGAAGCAAAATACTCGACTGGAAATTTGAATTGCAAACTTCTGAAACAGCACAACAAGTCACTTAGATATTAGGCCCTTCCGTTGTATAATCCATGGCCAAAACTGCCTCCCACAGTATGTAAACATCGGCTGCGGAACTGCAGTACTGGAAATGGCCCAGTGATATGAAGCCCAGTTGGGATTGTTATGCCAGGAATGCAAAATATATTCAAATGATACAAGGTATACAATCCTATTGCTTTCTGGCAGACTGTGAGCAAAGTGATCAGTAGTTTGCTCTGTTCTCTGGCGCTTCCATCTGAGGCTACGATTACTGGAGTTAATCTGGGCCATCAGACAATTAAACACTGCAACCTCCAAATAAGCCCCTAACTACATAGACCTGGGGGCATTGGTTTTGTCTTTTTGCACCATTATTGTTTGTTTGGTTTTGTGTATGCGTATGTGAATATGTGTATGCATATGTATGTGCATTTGTTTGTGTGTGTGTATATGTATGTGTGTGTATATATATATGTGTGTGTGTGTGTGTGTGTGTGTGTATGTATATATATGTGTATATATATATATATGTGTGTGTGTATGTAGTTAAAACAAATGTAGGTCCCTTGCAGTCGGAAACAGGCAAATTGATCATGGGGAACAAGGACATGGCAGACCAATTGAATAACTACTTTGGTTCTGTCTTCACTAAGGAAGACATAAATAATCTGCCGGAAATAGCAAGGGACCGGGGGTTAAATGAGATGGAGGAACTGAGTAATATCCAGGTTAGCCGGGAAGTGGTGTTAGGTAAATTGAATGTATTAAAGGCCGATAAATCCCCAGGGCCAGATAAGTTGCATCCCAGAGTACTTAAGGAAGTAGCCGCAGAAATAGTGGATGCTTTAGATTCTGGAGTAGTTCCTGAGGATTGGAGTGTAGCTAATGTAACCCCACATTTTAAAAAGAGAGGGAGAGGGAAAACGGGGAATTACAGACCAGTTAGTCTAACATCGGTGGTGGGGAAAATTCTGGAGTCAATTATTAAAGATGGGATAGCAGCACATTTGGAAAGTGGTGAATTCATTGGACAAAGTCAGCATGGATTTATGAAAGGTAAATCATGTCTGACGAATCTTATAGAAATTTTCGAGGATGTAACTAGTAGAGTGGATAAGGGAGAACCAGTGGATGTGTTATATCTGGACTTTTAGAAGGCTTTCGACAAGAGATTAGTATACAAACTTAAAGCACACGGTATTGGGGGTTCAGTATTGATGTGGATAGAGAACTGGCTGGCAGACAGGAAGCAAAGAGTAGGAGTAAACGGGTCCTTTTCAGAATGGCAGGCAGTGACTAGTGGGGTACCGCAAGGTTCAGTGCTGGAACCCCAGCTATTTACAATATATATTAATGATCTGGATGAGGGAATTGAATGCAACATCTCCAAGCTTGCGGATGACACGAATCTGGGGGGCAGTGTTAGCTGTGAGGAGGATGCTAGGAGGCTGCAAGGTGACTTGGATAGGTTGGGTGAGTACAATGTTTACATATTCTGTTGTGCTGCTGCAAGTATGAATTTCATTGTTCATTATCTGGGACATATGACCATAAAACACTCTTGAAATAAGTAGTCGGCAACCTTCACCTTGTGCTGAAGTGGCAGCAGATATGCCTAAATCTGCGCCTTGTGTCCCTTAAGCAGGAACGTTGGTTCCACAATTGCACAAGAGAATCAATTTTACTAGTTTTGTAAGTTGCAGAATTTATAGTAGCACCTTCCCGCAATGTGGTGCTATAAATCCACCGAGGAATAGTATCAGAGGTCAGCTGATATAGTGCTGATGGGTAGTGGCGCGAATAGTCAATGTGGAGCAGGGAGTTTGCACCTCAATGCTCATATTCTGTTCGTGCTTCGAATGAGCACTATTTTTACTCGTAGCATTTAAAGAAACTTGCATATATAATTTCTTTCCTAATACCCAAGCGTTTCAGTGGCACTCAATTTCTATTAAAATGCAATTAAATGTCATATTCGTTGAAAGTACAGCAACCAATAACTTAGTTGGCTACCACGATCAGCACGTCCTGATGTAACAACATGGTGGGGCACGGTGGCACACCAGTAGAGGTGCTGCCTTATAGCAGCAGAGACCCAGGTTCCATCCTGACCACGGGTGCTGTTCATACAGAGTTTATGCCTTCTCAGCTGTGATCACATGGATTTTCCCCAGATTCCCCGGATTCCTCCAAAGAGGTGCAGGTTTTAAGGTTAATTGGCAATCATGAGGAAGCCCTGTGGTCACTCTTGTGCAAACTCCACACAGAGAGCCACAGAGGTTAGGATTGACCACGCAGAATACCATGCGGAGGAATCCTTTCCATTTCCCAGTCTTTATAACGATTGACCTTCGACGAGCACAACTATTATTCTTTGAGCAAGGGCAAATTTAATGTTTCGCAGCAATTCATTATGCTTTACTTTTACCAAGTTCCTTGTTACCACATATGATTTACATGCTGCCTTGGTCAAGGGAAGTTATCCCCATCTTCCCTTGGATTAAGTGTGTAAAAAGGAACTTGGATGTTGGTATATACTCTGGAGAAAAGGGATGGGTGATGTTTCGGGTCGGGACCCTTCTTTCAGTCTGAAGAAACATCACCCATCCTTTTTCTTCAGAGATGCTGCCAGACCCGCTGAGTTACTCCAGCACTTTGTGTTTATCTTCCCTTGTATTGATCTGTATTATATATATTTGTCCAAAACTGTATTGAAATCTGTAAATGAATGGTGTCGGAACAACTAAAGCCTTTCAGTGATAATCTGATAACAACTGTGCAAGTTCCCCTTGTTAGTACTATTGACAACACCTTTTGTTACATTTTAAATGTATTCATTTTTCAGGATGTGTATGTCGGAGCCGATGCCAGATTTATAGCCCTTCCCTAAATTTTCCGAGGATGTTGCCAGGATACAATGGATACTTTATTCCTTGGAGTGCAGGAGGCTGAGGAGTGATCCTAGAGAGAGGTGTATTAAATCAAGAGGGGGAAAAGATAGGGTGAATGCACAAAGTCCTTTACTCAGGCAGGGGAATCAGAACCAGAGGACATAGGTTTAAGGTGAGAGGGGAAAGATTTAATAGGAACCCGAGGGGCAACCTTTTCACACATAGGGTGATGGGTGTATGGAACGAGCTGCCAGAGGTGGTAGTTGACGCAGGTACTATCACAACAGTTAAAAGACATTTGGACAAGTAAAAGGATAGGAAAGGTTTAGAGGGATATGGGCCAAACATGTGGGACGAGTGTAGATGGGGCATCTTGGTTGGAATGGACAAGTTGGGCCAAAGGGCCTGATTCTGTGCTGTACGACACTGTGTCCTTGTGATGGTGAGCGCCTACATGCCATACGGGTGAGGGAAAAATAACGTGACATTAACTCTATCCCCATTTGCACAATGATATTGGGTACCCAACTGAAAACATTACTGTGCACAACTCGCCATCACCAGTTACAATAAATGCTGGCCTTGCAATGATGCTCACATTCTGAAGAATAAGTAAACAAGAAAGATGAAGGATGTTTTTAGAGCTACTGTATTGAGTGATACTTCATTTAGTTCAGAGCTACAGTGCAGAAACAGGCCCTTCGGCCCACCAAGTCCCTGCCAACCACTAACACTATCCTGCAGACCTTAGAGAAAATGTACAATTTTACCAAGCCAATTAACCTACAAACCTGCACGTCTTTGGACTGTGGGAGGGTCCGGAACACCCGGAGAAAACCCACGTGGGTCACGGGGAGAACGTACAAACTCTGTACCGACAGCAATCATAGTCAGGATCAAATCCGAGTCTCTAGCGCAGCATCTCTACTGCTGTTCCATCTTCTTTGCCAGTTATCTTGAAGGAACTGTAAAAGCCAGAGTTTGAGGGATATTAGGGTCCAGACAGCTGGAAACTTAGTTACTAATAGTAGGCAGAGGATGACGGATGGTATAAGTCTGGGTTGCAGGAGTGATACGTTGGTGGAGGGAAGAAGTTCACTTGTGTTTCAGTTGAGCAGAAAACCAGGAGGGTTGGGTGCGACTGTAGCTGAGGGTAAGTGGCTGATCGACTGAGATAAGAAATATTCTGGAGAAAGAAGAAGGAAGTTGTGATGATGAATGGGGTGGGGGGTGACGCAGAGGCTGTTTTGCGTGATGGAACTGGGTTGCACCCATAACTCTCCACAACGCCTTGCAGTTTTGGGCAGGGCTGTCGCTAAACCAAGTTGCGATGCTTTCTGCCGTGCATCTGTAGAAGTCGGTCAGAGTCATTGGAGACATGCCAATTCCTGTTCACGTTGACCGGAGCAAGTACACCACCCCGCTCTCTGAAGTCCATGCATAATCTTCATTTTGTAGACATTGAGGGAGAGATTGCTATCTTGACACTATGTGTTACTCAGCTCTCTATCTATCTCCTTCCTGTACTTTGTCTTATCATTTTTCGAGATCCAGCCCAACTTGACAGTATCGTGTGCAAACTTGCCAACGCAGTTGGAGCAGAATTTGGCTGCAAGTTCGTGAGTGCCTAAAGAGTGTCGTTAAAAACATAAGCAAATGTAATGGTCAGAAAATTTTAGGAATGCTTTAGGTGTCGAATTGCTGCATGAATCTCCATAGAAATAACAGTACAGGTGGGTTGAAGAATGAAGGAATTCTCAACATGAATGTGCATGTTGTGCTCCCGACAGCAGTCGTTGGTTGTTAGATGACGTAGCTATTCTCATCTGTATCTTGTGCTTCTTCTGGAAGAAAGGATGTTCCTTGGAAGCTACCAAAGGAGAAGTAAGTTGTGTGAAAGGCTGTGAATGATCGATATCTCATGATGCTGTATGCTTTCTGAGCAAACATCTTTAAAAATCTGCTGATTGAAGCTGGGATGTGCTCGGCATGTTGTCAAACTGTTTACGAATCTGGAATTTAAACCGGAGATTGAGAAGTTTGAATCACTTGTGGCTTTTGTTTTCTCTTTTCACTCTTTCCATCCTTGTGTTCTGGACAAAAGCGCCCTGCCTTGTGGGAGGATTTGACAAAGGGAACTGAAAAGAATGGGGCAGAATGAAGCTCGACATGCAGAGGATTTAGAGGTACATTATTGAAAATGATCCAACGGCTAATAAACAAGACTGTTCCAAGCTTGTGCTTTAATGCTGTGTTTCAGAGGGTTTGAGTTGAAACTTCCATGCATGAAAATGCATGGGGTTTATTTAGCTTTGAGAATCTCCAGATACGCGACTCTTGGGGAAGTGGATTCTTCACTCCGATTACTCACTTCTGAAAATTATTTAGCAGCAAATGTACAAAGGCAGCAAATGAATGATCTAATTAGCTTTTGGTCTATCCATATTTGATTTATTAATTCCTAACATCACAGCAAGAAGAAAACTATCGGCAAGTTCACTCGACATCCGCTATACTGCTTCCATTATTAAGGAAGTAGTATTGAACATTTAAAAAATCATAATACAATTAAATTGCTGACACAGTTTTTGAAAGGGAAATAGTATTTCAAACATTCATTCGGAATCCTTTTAAGATGTAATGAACCAGTCTTGAAGGGAAGTTAGTAGATCCGGATGTATTTGGATTTCTGAAAGGCATTCAGTAATTGCCACATGGAAGGTTACTGCACTGTGGCAGGCACAAATCATTGGTGTGCACTGGTATCTTGCGTAGCACTGGGAATGTGTTCCTAGGAATGAAAGTGCTCATGGAATCACATATTCCTTTTCTCCAGAGATGTTGCCTGACCTGCTGAGTTGCTTCAGCTTTTTGTGTCTATCTTCTCTCTCTCTCTCTCATCCCCATTCCCAACATCAATGGGGAGTACATTCTGGGGGAAATTCTAAGAGGCAGGAGTTACCTGCATTTGGAAATTCAGGTAAAGTCAATACGGCTTTGTGCGTTGGATTTATTTTTTTGAAGTGGTGACCAAGAGGATTGTTGAGGGTGGTGCAGTCGGCTTTGTCTACATGGCCTTTAGCAAGTTTTAGTTTAGCTTAGAGATACATCGCGGAAACAGGCACTTCAGCCCACCGAGTCCTCGGCGACCTGCGATCCCTTCACCCCAGCACAATCCTACACACTCCAGCGACAATTTACAATTTTACACAAGCCAATTAACCTACAAGCCTGCATGTCTTTAGAGTGTGGGAGGAAACCGGAGCACCCGGAGAAATCCCACTCAGGTCACGGGGAGAACGTACAAACTCTGTACAGTCACACCACCTGTAGTCAGGATGGAACCCGAGTCTCTGGCGCTGTGATGCAGCAACTCTGTGCCGCCCTTTGACTAGCTCCCACGCTGGTAGGCTAGTTCAGCGAGTAGGATCGCATGAGATTAGCGTGAGGTAGTTGGATACAAAGTTGTTTGGTGGTAGGAGAAGTCACCTTCAAACCAAAGATAATCTTTGTTTCAAACTACCATCATAAGGTTTCCTGCAGCACCAGATGATCAAATAATCTTGCTCTCCGCTACTCCATTATCAGGCACATTGCTCCATCCGTCACCTGAAGAATGGAGCACCTCGCTGTTCTCTATCTGTTCTCCAGAGATGCTGCCTGGCCCGCTGACTTACTCCAGCATTTTGTGTCATTTTGTGCATCAACACAGATTGACTACCTGGCTCTGATATATGTATAGGCAGTGACTTCTTCTGTCGTATGTCTTTTAGACCTGCAGCTCCGTTGAGGCGAGCCAGGCCACGTGTCATCGTCCAGGTCAATCAGACCTCGTTCACCATTCGGTGGCTGGTGTTTGGGGCAACTGGTGACGATGTGCTCCACTGTCTGTGTTGGGTCCCCACACTCGCAGGAGGTGCTGTCCACGAGGCCCCACCTCTTCATCGCTACTCCATAGCGTCCGATGCCTGTCCTCAAGCGGTTGAGGGTTGTCTGCTGCTTTCGGGGCAGGTCCTGGCCAGGGACGTCCATGGGGTCATCGATGAACTGGTGTAGCCTAGATGGTTCCACTGACTTCCACTGGTCTCTCCATCTCGTCGACCCAGGCGGCCTTAGAAGCATCAGCCAGTGTTGGGCAGAGCAGCTCTTGGGCTTGCGTGGCAAAGGGTTGCACGGCTCTGGCAGAGAGGACTGTTCAAAGTTGGTCACGGGATGCAGTTGACTGACTTGACTACTTGGATTTGGTAAACTAAACGATGTTAAGGGATCGGCAATGGACCTTAACGAATAAGTCACAGTTCTTAGTGGTTTCATAAAGAAATGTGTGGAGGAGTGCGTTCCGACCATCTGAAAGTTCTCCAACCAGAAAGCTGGCAGCTAACATCATCAAAGATCCACTGGCTATTCATCTCGCTTCTACCATCAGGAAGAAGTTACACAAGCCTGAAAACCATTACCTCCAGGTTTTAGTACAGCTTCCCATCAGGCGCTTGAACTAATCTGTATAACCCTAACCACAACCATTCATCGACACCAAACTAACTATTGATTTTGCACAAGCTATTGAGGTTGCACAGCATACTTTGGCTTGCACTATCATGGTCTGGTTTACGGAGTAATTATTACTTCATGTTCACAAGTCAGACGAGCATAAGTAGGCCATTCAGCCCATCGAGTCCACTCTGCCATTTAATTTTCATCTCACCCCCATTCTCTTGCCTTATTGTTTTGTTGCGTTCTATTGAATGTGCTTGTAAAGGTGCAGCAAGAAAGAATTACAGTAAACCCTTGTTATAACGGACCATATGGGGGAAGGGGAATGGTGTCCATTATTGCCTATTGCCCGCTATAACCGAGTAAGGTATTATTGTATGTAGTTGAAATAAAGAAGCACAGATGATGGTTAATGCACAGAGTGCTGGAGTAACTAAGCGGGTCAGGCAGCATCTCTGGAGAACATGATTAGGTGACGTCGGGTCGCTTCTTCAGAGTCTGCAGAATTATTCCAGCACTTTGTGTTGTTTCACCGTTATACCAGGCACCACTGGCTTGCACCAGTGAGCCCTTCTTCACTGGTTAACGTGGCTGTTGTTGTAGCTCACGCTGTGGCATTGCTCTCTTCAGGCCCTTGCCAACAACAAGACGTGCTCGAGCACCGAGGGGTTCCCTCCCCTCTCACCAGCTGCTGCTTCTTTCACTTTGTCCGCTCCCCCTTCACTGCCGCCTCCTTCCCAACAGTCACCAACATCTTCCAAAGTGGAGCATGTCAGCAACTCCGGGGGGAGAAGGAGGTGGAGGTGGCAGTAGCAGTGGAGGGGAGAAGGAGAGGCCGAGTTGTCTGAGTGACGGAGAAGTGGGGAAGGGGGGGGTATTGGGACAAGCCGAAGGAAGAAGCGGCAGCGGTGAGAGGGAAGGGAGCCCCATGTGGACCGAGACCTCCTGTCGGTAGTGGCAGCCTGAAGGAAATGCTTTTCCCAGGGGCGACAACATGAGCCACTAGATCGTGCGGTGAGTGAAGAAGGGCTCACTGGTGCACCTTGTGAGCTGGGGATGGTGTCGGAAGCTGGGGCTCTATTGGGAGGAGAGGTGGTGCGAACTTGGTGGGATTGCGTTAGCGGGACCATCTGCTATAACCAAAATCCGTTTTAAAAGAATCCGTTAAAACAAGGGTTTACCCTACAGCCTTCAGGTCCTGGTTCATACGAGAAATAAACACTCTTGTCAGATCCATTAAACAAATATTCTGTGTGGCCTGATGGTAGAGCATGCAAATGATAGGTAAATAGTGGTACATTAAGGGTACAATGAGAATGAGGAACTTGTATAGAGATTAGTATTAGTAAAGAAACGTGACTATGAACATAATTAAAGTACAAGGCAAAAAATCTTCGAAGCTGAAGAGCAAAATCAAAAGCTTTTAAGTTGTGGGTGATTTATTTGTTTGAATCTTCTTCTTTTCGTGTCCAATGTTGACCTCGCTGTCATCGTCCGTCCTGAAAAGGACGTGAGGATCTGGCGACAATCAGTGGAAGCCATCACTTGTCGCAATAGATGATGGTGGTAGCAGAATTAGCTCAGGATACTTCCAGGTTCCAGCCCCGTGACGTGGACGCTTCTGCTATGGGGCCTTTGTTAGAATGATTCTTGGAGATTTGAAGAGAGCAAATATCTCATTGTTTCCACACCAGGGCTTCGGAAATGTCCTCGTTCTTCAGGGAACGGGAATTCCCCTCCGCCACCATAGATGAGGCTCGCACCAGGGTCTCATCCATACCCCGCAACACTGCTCTCCCCATCCCCGCACTCGCAACAAGGGCAGAGTCCCCCTAGTCCTCACCTTTCACCCCACCAGCCGGCAAATACAACAAATAATCCTCCGCCATTTCCACCACCTCCAACGTGACCCCACCACTCGCCACATCTTCCCATCTCCCCCCATGTCTGCCTTCCGCAAAGACCGCTCCCTCCGCAACTCCCTTGTCAATTCTTCCCTTCCCTCCCGTACTACCCCCTCCCCGGGCACTTTCGGTTGCAACCGCAAGAAATGCAACACCTGTCCCTTCACCTCCCCCCTCGACTCCATTCAAGGACCCAAGCAGTCGTTCCAGGTGCGACAAAGGTTCACCTGTATCTCCTCCAACCTCATCTACTGCATCCGCTGCTCTAGATGTCAGCTGATTTACATCGGTGAGACTAAGCGGAGGTTGGGCGATCGTTTCGCCGAACACCTCCGCTCAGTCCGCAATAACCTACCTGAACTCCCGGTGGCTCAGCACTTCAACTTCCCCTCCCATTCCCAATCCGACCTCTCTGTCCTGGGTCTCCTCCATTGCCAGAGCGAGCAACACCGGAAATTGGAGGAACAGCACCTCCTGGGTTGCTTGCGTCCGGATGGCATGAACATTGAATTCTCCCAATTTTGCTAGCACTTGCTGTCTCCTCCCCTTCCTTAACCCTCGAGCTGTCTCCTCCCATCCCCCCGCCCTCGGGCTCCTCCTCCTCCCTTTTTCCTTCATTCTCCCCACCACCCCCCATTAGTCTGAAGAAGGGTTTCTGCCCGAAACGTCGCCTATTTCCTTCGCTTCATAGATGCTGCTGCACCCACTGAGTTTCTCCAGCATTTATGTGTACCTTCGATCTTCCAGCATCTGCAGTTCCTTCTTGAACACCTCATTGTTAATATTTGTTTATCATTGTCACATGTAGCAAATTACAGTGGGAAATTTGTTTTGCATGCTGTCCACTCAAATCGTACCTTAGTTATGTACAATCGAACCACACACGTACTGCAGGTAGTTCAAAGAAAAAGATAAACCGAGTGCAAAATATACTATTACAGCTGCAGGAAAAGTGCAGATAACAAAGTTCAAAGGTTACAAGGAGGTAGGTTGGAAGGGGGACTTTTGAAGGGACCATTCAATAGTCTGATGTTAGTGGAAAGAAGCTGTTCCTGAATCTGATTGTAGCGGCAGATTTTTATATCGTTCCAGAGAGCACTCCCTCTAGCCGTTAAATGGATGACATGATTAAGGGGAATGTCGTTATACGCATGTGAGCTTTCTGTCAGAGACCTTCAGAGCTTCTTCACAGATAAATCTTCATAGCACAGTCTTTTGATTAATAAATTCTTCATGATTGATGTAAAACAATAAGGTGCACATCCAACTCGACACTTTAATCTTCATCGAACTCCAGCATATCGCTTTAAAGGTTAGAAAACTCCTCGTGTCTCCGTTACGCTCCACATGGTCAAAGGGTAAACCTTCCCCATGCTGGTCCCAAACTTAACTAAAAACTAAGCTTCTGTGCAAGAAACTTAGCTCCAAACACGGCCTAAAATACGTCATAAATCCTACCCACACTATAACGGGCAGTCTAAAATTTAATGACACATGCCATCATTAATGACACACAAAGCAAGCCAAATGACCACTACACTGATGGAACGTGCTTTTAAGCTTTTGTATCTTATGTTCGATGGGAGAAGAGGGGATGACCAGGGTGTGAATGGCCCTTGATTATGTTGGCTGCTTTCCTGAGGCGGCTGGGGTGTTGGTGGAGTTGATGATGGTGGAGTTGATGGTTTGCATGACAGATCCCCAACTCTGCAATTTCTTGCAGTCTTGGGCAGAGGTGTTGCCAAGGGGTGATGCATCCCAATAAGATATTTCCTGTGGTGCACCTGTGGAAATTGGCCGTGAACATTGGAGACACATGTTTTGTGCTGATCATATTGCACGCCATCTCCAGCCTCCCAGACATTTTGATACACTGCAATTTGCTTCCTGTTGCACCATCTCCCCACCCTCATCCCTGGAAAATCTGGACACTTATGTCAGATTCCCATTTATTGACCATAACTCTGCCTTCAAAACCATAATTCCAACCAAACAACACTCCACAGCGACAACGTGTCCACAGCAGACAGCATCTGCCTGGCCCTACATGGACACCTACATCAGACTCTTATTTATTAACTTCAACACCATCAAGGCCATCCTCAGAAGACTAGGGAGATTCATCATACCTCCAAAGACACTCGGCAATGGTTTCTTCCCACTGCCCAGGATAGAAAGGTCAGAATGGGAAGGAGAGTTCAAATGGTTAGGGAGATCCATTGGCGGACCGAGCGCAGGTTTTCAGCGAAATGATCGGCAAGTCTAAACTTGGTCTCGCCGATGTAATGGAAAGTCATCGGGAACTCTGGATACAGGAGATGAGATTAGAGGAGGTGCACGTGAACCTCTGTCTCATCTGGAAGAACTGTTAGGGTCCCTGGATGGAGGTGACAGAGGAGGTATAGGGTCGGGTGGTACGTCTCCTGTGGTTGAAGGAGAAAGTACTTGGGGTGGGGGAGGTCTGAAGATTTGGGGGAAATGCCATTGTAATCAGATTACTCAGCATTTTAGTATGAGATACAGTATTGTTTCCCCTGCTTCGCAAAACCGTGACAGCATTAAGTTGATACCATAAGACGATACTATCAGTTAAATATGTTGAAGCTTTATCTTGCTGTTAAGTAGAGTGAGTAAGATTTCTTTGGATTTTTTTTTCTAGAATGAACTTGATGGCAGCTTATTAGATCTGAAGACTCTGGTTGAAAACCAACTACAAACAGCCATGGTAAGTAGGGTGACATTTTTTCTCCCAAAATAAACTGTATTCCAAATTAAAAAAACACATGAAAACAAAAACTGTGCAACAACTCTTCAGACATTCTCAGCGTTGAGATATTTGTTAGTGTCGTACTCATTCGTGTTCACACCTATCTTTAAACAAAACACCCTTGCCACTCACCTGTCCCCTGGGCTGATCTCCAAACCGTTGTCCCCACCAGAATCTGCCCTTTGATGTTTAACAGCAGTTTAACTCCAGGCTGTGGTTCTTTTTAAAAAGATCAAAATTCAGAATTAAAAAATATTAAAAAACAAGATCTGTGCAAATATTCTGACATTCTCAGAGGCTATATATACATTCATGTGTAAGAAAGAACTGCAGATGCTGGTTTAAATCGAAGGTAGACACAAAATACTGGAGTAACTCAGCGGGGACAGGCAGCATCTCTGGAGAGAAGGAATGGGCTTCTCTCCAGAGATGCTGCCTGTCCTGCTGAATTACTCCAGCATTTTGTGTAGCCCATTCCTTCTCTCCAGAGATGCTGCCTGTCCCGCTGAGTTATTCCAGCATTTTGTGTAGCCCATTCCTTCTCTCCAGAGCTGCTGCCTGTCCTGCTGAGTTACTCCAGCATTTTGTGTCTACCTTCGATATACATTCATATGTTGTGTCAACCACATTGACATGCACATTGGCTGGCCTAGCCTTGTCTGTCTGCAGACTTTTGCAACCTAGTAGCCATGTTAGGAGACTCTCCCTTGTTTAGTTTGATCTGATTTTTTGGGGGTTTGTTTAGTCTCCATTCCTGAAGTCAAATATTTTTATTTGTGGCCCCATTTTTTCTTTTGAGGTTTCCTGTCTGCACTGGGCTGCAGATTAAAAAGATTTCATTTTCGTGGCAGCCCACTGTGGATTTTAGATACACTTTGCCTCACCGTTTCAGATTGATATATCTGTGTTGCGTGGTTTAATAAGGCGAGCCAAAATAAGCTGCTAATTGGAAAGGAGTGAGTACTATGGAGGATACAGCACAGAAACAGGCCCTTCATCCCACCATGTTCATGCTGACCAAGTTGGCATATTCATGGGCTAGTCCCATTTGCCGGCATTTGGTCCCTCTAAACTAAAATGACCAAATCAATTATCTTATATAAAGTTAAGTGCATTTCTGTAATGAGCAAGTGTGGTAAGTTTGATCTGAATAGAATGCCGATTCCTACCAGACTTTAGACTAATGGCAGGATGGCTGGTTTAGAAATAGTACAGACTAGAAAAAGTGAGTTGATGATTGCCTTCTTAGCTATTACACAGCATACTATCGAGGCAGTCAGACAATGCGGACACTCTAGCAGAGACGATCCTGACTAGATTGGAAAAGTGAAGGATCATCTATTAGTTTGAGATGCTTCAACATTTACCAAAGAGATCATCGGTGAGTACATGTTTTCTTTTTAGATGAGTTAGATTCCTTTCAGTTAAATCTGTAGGGACCCTCTATATGTGAGACATCCTGGATTTGATGTCTACTGTGACGGCTTTTTGAATTTGGACCCGAGTTTTATGGTTAAGTAAGTCAAGTCAAGTCACATTTATTTATATAGCACATTTAAAAAACAACTCTCGTTGGCCAAAGTGCTTTACATTATTGTTAAGGAGGATCCTCTAGGGAAGAATAGAAACAAGGAACTGCAGATGCCGGTTTATACCAAAGATAGACACAAAGTGCTGGAGTAACTCAGCAGGTCAGGCAGCATCTCTGGAGAAAGAGGATGGGTGACGTTTCGGGTCAATAGACAATAGACAATAGGTGCAGGAGTAGGCCATTTGGCCCTTCGAGCCAGCACCGCCATTCAATGTGATCATGGCTGATCATCCACAATCAGTACCCCGTTCCTGCCTTCTCCCCATATCCCCTGACTCTGCTGTTTTTAAGAGCCCTATCTAGCTCTCTCTTGAGAAGGGTCCAGACCCGAAGTGTCACCCATCCTTTTTCTCCAAGGATACTGCTTGACCCGCTGAGTTACTCCAGCACTTTGTGTCTATCTCTGGGGAAGAGTGATGGTGAAAGCAAACTGAATTTCACATTCACTTCAAGAGTAACAAATTCAAGTTTGAAACTGGAGAATGAAACGTGGGTGGGTTGGCTAAAGTATGTTTGGAAATTTAGATTATAAGGAGCGGTGAAAAATAAATCGTAGATCTGTAGTGAAATGCTTCTTTGTTCTAATCGCATGTCCATTCTGTGATACGATAAAAGTATTCCACCGTGGCAAACTAAAGTTGAGGATAGTATTAGATTAAATGAATAGATAAAGTTACAAAGATTAGTTGAAGGCCTGAGGATTTAATGAATATTGTAAACCAACAAGGATAATTTAAAGAATATGACAAAAATGGGTAAAATGATCAAGTGATATAAAGACAAATTACTTCGGCAAAGAAAAAAAGTGACAAAAGTTAAACGTTGAGGATGTAAGAAGCTAGGAAATAAAAATGGGGAATAAGGAACTGGCAATGGGTACAAACATTCTTGAATGTTCTTGTGCAAGAGAATGGTTAGCATGCACATTAGGGAAGTAATTGAAAATGAAGATAGAAGTTAGCTTTTCTTAGAAGGTGATGCAATACAAGAAAAAGGAAACCCTGCTTCCGCTGCATAGATCTTGGCTGGGACTATATTTTGTATATAGTTTCACATTCGAAGGCTCTGTAGGTAATTAAGAAGCATAAGGCCCCATATCTGAGAAAGGATATGCTGGCATTGGAGAGAAGATTTATGAGAAGGATCCCAGGAATGATTGGATTAACATAGGATGAGCATTTGACAGAACTGGGCCTGTACTCGCTGGAGTTTAGATGGGAGGGGGAACCTCATTGAAACTTACCGAATAGTGAAAAGCTTGGATAGAGTGGTTGTGGAGAGGATGTTTCCACCTGTGGGAGAGTCTAGGACCAGAGGGCACAGCCTCAGAATAATAGGACGTACCTTTAGAAAGGAGATGAGGAGGAATTTCTTTAGTCAGAGGGTGGTGAATCTGTGGAACTCATTGCCTCAGACAGGGATGTACCTTTAGAAAGGAGATGAGGAGGAATTTCTTTAGTCAGAAGGTGGTGAAACTGTGGAATTCATTGCCTCAGCTGTGGAGGCCAAGTCAATGGATATTTATAAGGTGGAGATTGGCAGGTTCTTGATTAGTACGAGTGTCGGGTTAAGGGGAGAAGTCAGGGGAATGGGGTTGAGAGGGAAAGATAGATTAGCCATGATTGAATGGCGTACACTTGATAGGTCGCATGAGCTAATACTGCTCCTGTAACTTATGAACTTATGAAGGGAGTGATGAACAAAATTATTAATGGCAGTAGATTGAGACTATAATAAGGCTAAATCTGCAATTACTGAAATCTTGATGGTCTACAGTCTACACCACTAAAGTAGGGATATTCTCCTAACGTCTGCTAGATTGTGAAAGGCCACAGACAGACAAGGCTAGGTCAGCCGAGTGGGCAGATAAATGCCCTGTTCAGTAAGAGGAATAGGTCCTGTACATCTTGGGTTCAAGTATCTGTGTACCTTGCGTGTTGTGACTGTCGGCAGACCAATTTCCCTCCAGGGATGAATAAAGATCTATTGCATCGTAAAATAAGTGGTTGTAGAGAAATTGGATGCTTTGGTATCCATCGACTGATATTCGCTACATATTGGAAGACAGCAAATGTAGTACTGTCGATTTAAAAAAAAAATAGATGGGAGGTGAACTGGCCTAATACCATTGGCAAGAAAAATAATGAAAGCCATTAAGGAAATTATTTTTGGACACGTTGGGACAATGTGATTTTATAAAATATATAGGAAGGAACTGCAGATGCTGGTTCAGACCAAAGATAGACACAAAAAGCTGGAATAACTCAGCGGGTCAGACAACATCTCTGGAGAAACGGAATAGGTGACATTTCGGGTCGAGATCCTACTTAAAGAATCTGAAGAAGGGTTACTCCATCTGACTTACTCCAGCGTTTTGTGTTAATCTGTGATTTTATAAAAGTATTTTAACATATTTAATAGGGTTGTTTGACATAATGAACAAGGTAAATAAATTACGGGTCAATAGCAGTGAAGAAGGCATATGGCATTTTTTTAGATTGAAGAAAGGTCCTGACCCAAAGCATCGCCTATTCCTTTTCTCCAGAGATGCTACCTCACTGGCTCAGATATTCCAGCAGCTTGTACCTATCAAAGGCATATGGCATGATTGCCTTTACAGGTTGAGGGATAGAATGTAAGAGATGGGATGTTCTGCTGCAACATTACAAAACGCTGGTTCAATTGCACTTGGAGTATTGTATGCCATGCTGGTCGTCATACTATAGGAAGTATGTGATAGCACTGGAGAGAATGTAAGGGAGATTCACCAAGATATTGCCTGATGAGGCAGAGGATGATGGCTGACCTTAGTGGAACATCACGACGGCTGGGAAAGCGGATGAAGGCTGCAGCAGAAAAAGGTCTCCGGTCGTCTTGGACTCCATGCCACTGGATCCTGACCCAGATCTGTCAAGGTCCTGTGTGGTGGCTGTCTGTGCACCAGTGTCCCCACGTTAAACAAAGTCACGCACAGGCATCCTCCATGCAGAGAACAGTCATACTCGTTTTTAGTGACCGCCGATGATGATTGTTAATGTATGGGGATCGCTGGTCGGTACGGACCCGGTGGGCCGAAGGGCCTGTTTCCGCGCCGTATCTCTAAACTAAACTAAACTAAAGAAGCTTGGTGTCTGTAGATTAGTGACATGTTATGAGTCATGCATGTGTAGTTACGCACACGAGCTTTTCAGTTATTGCAGTCTGCTGCATTCCTTTATTACAAGTAAGAGAGAAATTTTGTTTGCTCTGTAGTTAATAAAGCCTATGAATCCTTATCACTGTGTGAGGTTGCTGTTATTATAAGGGCATCAATCAACAGTTTTCCATACGCAGGGCACCTTTCGGGAATTGCAATCTGTGAACCCCCACAGTTAAAGCAATTATCAATCCACCTTGGGTTATTAGCTGGCCCCTGTGATGAGTGAGCAGGAGTTTGATAAGACAAGCTGGCCGCATTTACTTCACGAGCAGCAGAGTGTCCAAGCCATTGAATGTGAGCATTAGTTAGTTCAGCTATGCGACAGCGGTTTTCAACAGCCGCTAAGGTCAGGTCAACTTCCTGCAATAATCATTGCGTAATTTAGCATTCAATATACCATGAATTAAGCGATCTCGTACCAAACTATCTTGACTTTCTCTGAAATCGCATCGACTGGCGACATGCTTCAGTGCATTAATATATAGCTCAACAGGTTCTCCTTGTTTTTGACACATTGAAAATAATTGATGACGTTCAATGCTCACATTAATTTGTAACTCACATCATTGCCGGGACGGAGATGGTCTCTATCGTACACGTACTGGTCGTGTTTGCACGCCGGTTGTGACGTATCCGGACTATGTTTGACTTTCCACCAGTCTGTCGTCGGTTGTAATACCTGCCTTGTTTAGTTTATGGGTCTGTATTGTTGATTCTTTAAGAGGGGGGAT
Organism: Amblyraja radiata; assembly: GCF_010909765.2. NCBI lineage: Eukaryota > Metazoa > Chordata > Chondrichthyes > Rajiformes > Rajidae > Amblyraja > Amblyraja radiata. The sequence continues at coordinate 10,294,532 of NC_045990.1, forward strand.
GTAGATTAGTGACTCATGTTATGTCATGCATGCACTCCTGTGGACTGAACGTGGGTGCTGCACAAGGTGGTCATCCAATCTGCATTTGGAGTCCCCAGAGAGCTGAGGTGTTGGAAATAGTTGAGATGCAGTCAAGGGAATTGTCCACCATAGAAGGATGGAAGCCATGTTCAGGAGAATAATTTTGTGCCCATGCTGAGCAAAGTATAAATCTTTCAGAAGGCACTGCAGATGCTGGAAAATCGAAGGTAGACAAAAATACTGGAGAAACTCAGCGGGTGCGGCAGCATCTATGGAGCGAAGGAAATAGGCAACGTTTCTGGTCGAGTCTGAAGAAGGGTCTCGACCCGAAACGTTGCCTATTTCCTTCGCTCCATAGATGCTGCCTCACCCGCTGAGTTTCTCCAGCATTTTTGTCTACCAAAGTATAAATCTTAGGTACACAAAAATGCTGGAGAAACTCAGCGGGTGCAGCAGCATCTATGGAGCGAAGGAAATAGGCGACGTTTTGGGCCGAAACCCTTCTTCAGACTAAAAACCATAGATGCTGCTGCACCAGCTGAGTTTCTCCAGCATTTTTGTGTACCTTCGATCTTCCAGCATCTGCAGTTCCTTCTTGAACAAAGTATAAATCTTTGTGCTTTTTCATTAAAAATGCCCTCTTAATTTAAAGTTTGGAAAAAAAATGATTGCTTCATAATTGTATTCTGTTTTTCAGATGATGGGAGTAATATTGGGGGCTGGTGTGGCAATCGTTCTGATTGCCACCACCATTCTCCTTGTTCACAGGCGGTTGCAAGAGAGAAGTAAGTATGATTGCAGTTCCATGGGTATTCTAATGCTGTTGCCCCATGTGTTTGTTCTCAGTCTCTCAGAGTCTACTCAATGTCCAGGTTGAATTACAGTAGATCACTGTCATTTCATAGTATGGAGGCATAATGGCGCAGCGGGTAGAGTTGCTGCCTTGCAGCCTGAAGTAGGCGCATGTGCGGGGTTTTTCTAGAGTGTGCAGCATATGTGCGGGGTTTTTAGGCGGGAAAGGCCTGCGGAATTATAGAAACATAGAAAATAGGTGCAGGAGTAGGCCATTCGGCCCTTCGAGCCTGCACCGCCATTCAATATGATCATGGCTGATCATCCAACTCGGTATCCTGTACCTGCCTTCTCTCCATAACCCCCGATCCCTTTAGCCACAAGGGCCACATCTAACTCCCTCTTAAATATAGCCAATGAACTGGCCTCAACTACCTTCTGTGGCAGAATTCCAGAGATTCACCACTCTCAGTGTGAAAAAAGTTTTTCTCATCTCGGTCCTAAAAGATTTCCCCTTTATCCTTAAACTGTGACCCCTTGTTCTGGACTTCCCCAACATCGGGAACAATCTTCCTGCATCTAGCCTGTCCAACCCCTTAAGAATTTTGTAAGTTTCTATAAGATCCCACCCTTAATCTTCTAAATTCTAGCGAGTACAAGCCGAGTCTATCCAGTCTTTCTTCATATGAAAGTCCTGACATCCCAAGACTCAGCCATGTTTGCCAGACGTTTCTGAGTTTATGTATTAAATAACTAAGTTGCTTAAAGCTTAAATAAAGTTAAGTAAATTACGAGTAGAGTTTGCCTCACAACACAGCGCCAGAGACCTGGGATTTGATTCTGCTTGTTTAGTTTATGGGTCTGCTGTCTGTTATGGAATTTTTACGTTCTCCCCGTGACCGCGTGGGTTTTCTCTGGGAGCTCCTCTCACATTCCAAAGACATACAGGTTTGTAGGTTAATTGGCTTGGGTGAAAATTGTTTAAAACATTGTCCCTATTGTGTAGGATAGTGCTATTGTACAGTGATCGTTGGTCGGCGTGGACTTGGTGGGCCGAAGGGCCTATTTCCATGCTGTATCTTTAAACTAAACTAAACTAAACTACTGTACCATCTCCCCCTGTGTTTGCCTTGAATTGAAACCCATTTTTACAAGCTGATTAATCAGTATAAATTCAGTGGCCAGAGTCTCCAATTAATGTATAGCATGTCCAGAAGACCACCTACAAGGGAAAGTTAATCATTGGGACTGAGGATCCTGATCCTGGGATATTTCGCTTGGGTAGCTTACACCCCAGCGGTATGAACATTGACTTCTCTAACTTCAAATCGCCCTTGCTTTCCCTCTCTCTCTATCCCCTCCCCCTTCCTAGTTCTGCCACCAGTCTTGCTGTCTCCGACTACATTCTATCTCTGGCCCGCCCACTCCCCTGTCATCTGCCTGAAGAAAGGTCTCAACCCGAAACGTCACCCATTCCTTCTCTCTAGAGATGCTGCCTGTCCCGCTGAGTTACTCCAGCATTTTGTCTACCTTCGATTTAAACCAGCAGCTGCAATTCTTTCCTACACATAGTGAGGAGTTAAGTGCTTCCTGGGATTAATGCTAAAATTATGGGGCTGTCCCACTGTACGAGCTAATTCAAGAGCTCTCCCGAGTTTAAAAAAAATCAAACTCGTGGTAAGCACATAGAATGTACGTAGCGGATACGTTGGAGTTCGGGACGTCTCTTAGCGGCTCGTAACGCTAACGGCAGGTACTCGGGAAACGCAGTAAGCTCGTGAAGGCTCGTGAAGATTTTTCAACATGTTGAAAAATGTCCACGAGCCTTCATTCGTGAACATGTTGAAAAATGTCCACGAGAGCACCGAGTGCCTACGAGTGGCTATTACCGTAATTCTCCGAGTTTGAATCGGGTGAAACTCGGGAGAACTCTTGAATTAGCTTATACAGTGGGATAGCCCCTTTAGAGAGATGCAAATCATTATTCATCTTTCTGCCCTGCAATTAATTGTTTTTGTGTATTTGTTGCTGCTTCTTAGAGATTCAAGCTCAGGAAACTCCCAAATACAGATTCCGAAAACGTGATAAAGTAATGTTCTATGGCCGCAAGATCATGAGAAAGGTAAGCAGGCGTGGATCTATTGAGGTATAATTAATTCATAGTCAATCCCTGAGTGTGTCTACCAGATATTACTTATCTGCGTTATTCAAGATGCAGCCAACATATTTGTGACCAGAAAAGTGACTCAAAGTGCTGGAGTAACTCAACGGGTCAGGCAGCGTCTCTGGAGAAAATGGATGGGTGACGTTTCAGGACCCGTCTTCAGACTCTGTGACCAGAGCAGAGTTGTTAGTTTTGGATGAGTCGAGGTATTTGTCTAGGCCGAGTGGCCTTTCCCTGTGCGGGAAGTATCTGTGGTGAAATGAACTTATCCATCCTACTTCTGTACAGCAAGATTAGGGAACCCTAAACTGAAGTCAGTACTGAACATTGAGACAAATCTGCAGGTATATACAGCAGTTGCCACGGTTTGGATCCAGTGCAGTCATTCAGGAAGGCAAAGATAAAGCACCACCATCAGAGTCCATACTGCATATAACCTCTGCACTAACACTGGCAAATGATGTGTGGCCAACTCAACACAGCAGCCCAAACCTTCTTTCCAAGTCCCACGGTTGCTCACTATTGAAGCAATCACTGAAGACTGAAGAAGGGTTTTGGCCTGAAACGTTGCCTATTTCCTTCGCTCCATAGATGCTGCAAAAATCTCCAGCACTTTAGTCTACCTTCACTGAAGTCTGAAGCAGTCACAGATTGAAGTCTGAAGCAGGCTTCAGCAGATCAGTTTCAGTTTAGTTTATTGTCACATGTGAAGAGGTTTTGTCGCGTGCAAACCAGCCAGTGGAAAGACAATGCATGATTACAATCGAGCCATTCCCAGTATACAGATACATGATAAGGGAATGACATTTAGTGCAAGGTAAAGCCAGTAAAGTCTGATCAAAGATAGTCCGAGGGTCCCCTATGTAGATAGTAGTTCAGGATAGTGGCTCTCTTTGTACAGTGGGATGGTTCAATAGACAATAGGTGCAGGAGTAGACTATTCGGCCCTTCGGGCCAGCAACGCCATTCAATGTGATCGTGGTTGATCATCCCCAATCACAATCAACGGTTAATTTGCCTGATAACAGGTTTGTCAATTCATAAGTATCTCCAGTATCCAGCAACAAGGGAGTGTTCAAGCAAGATGAGCTGTCGATGACAATAAATTCTTACAAGCACCAAACTAGATTATAGAAGATGCAGATGAAGATAGACACAAAATGTTAGAGTAACTCAGCGGGTCATGCAGCATCGCTGGAGAAAAGGAATAGGCGACGTTTCAGGTCGAGACCCTTCTTTTGAACATCCATTGTAAAGATGAGGGAACGGGGGCCTGGAAAATGGACGTCAATAAAGAGACAAAGAGCATGTGAGATGTCTTAGACATCGGTGGAGAGGGATTGGACCAGGGGGGATAGGATCGAGTCGAGGTACGTGGAAATTATTTCAGTGGGGCAGGAGCAGTCAAAAACAATGGGTTTGCCAGGGCAGTTCTGTTTATGGATGTTAGGGAGAAGAATAGTAAAGATGAGGGAATGGCGGCCTGGGCAACTGAAGTAATTAAAGAGACAAAGGGAGTATGAGGTGTCTTGGACATAGGTCGGGACGGATGCAAAATGATGCACGTTGATGTGAGATTTTTTAAATTAAAACAATTGTTCTCTTAAGTAGGATAGAAGATGTAATGCAATAAATCATTATTTGAAAAAAAACGACTATTATTAAATGTTTACCTGACATTATTGCAATCTGTACATACTTGCCAATGATACATTCTGGTATTTTTCTCTTTGTTCTGTGTGTTAAACATGTTTGGTTTGATTATATTTCTGTATAGTATTATCTGATTTGATAGCATGTAAAACAAAGCTTTTCACTGTACCTCAGTACGTGATAATAATAAATCTAATTTTTTTTATGGTGAGAGGCTGCTTTGCAGTTATTTTGATTAATACATCATTAAAATTGTTCCCCTCAGCTTCTGAATTTTTTTTGCGCCTTATAAAAAAAAAAAGAGAGAAATTGCACCTACTATCAAAGATTTCCACTTTTAAAAATTCCTTATGAGTAGATGTAAATTATCATTAGGTCATTGATTGCTGAGTGTTTTGCCAGTGAAAGTTGCAGACATAACTCCCAGTGGAAGCGCAGGGTATCACAGGCAGCAGCTTAAAGCTCTTTGCATTTCCCTGAATATGATTCACACTCCAGAATTCTTCACTTTTATTTTTGTTTCCCAGTTACCAATATTACACTTCTGCGCTGTAATAAGCCTGCAGTTTTATTGTTACTAAGGTAACAGAATCTGGACTGTTGTGCGCCAATAAACATTGGAAAGTTATTCTTCTATTGCGTTGAACAATGTAGAACCAAGAACATTACAGCATAGGAACAGGCACTCTGGCCCTTGGCATCCCTGCTGAAGAAGGGTCTCGACCCAAAACGTCACCCATTCCTTCTATCTAGAGATGTTGCCTGTCCCTTTACTCCAGCATTTTGTATCTATCTTATGAGTTAAATTAATCTCTTTTGTTTACACATGATCCCTATACATTCATTCCCTTCATATCCATATGCCCATGTAAAAACCTCTTAAACATTACAATTGTATCTGCTTCCACTATGACCTTTGGCACTCACCATTCTGTATTTAAAAATAAAATCTTGCCCTGCACATCTGCTTTAAATTTCCCCCTTCTAACTTTAAAGCTGTGCACTCATTGATTACAGTTCATCGATTACAGCTCAGCATTCAACACCATTATACCATCTAAACTGATCACCAAACTCGGTAACCTGGGCATCAATCCCTCCCTCTGCAACTGGATACTGGACTTTCTAACCAACAGACCACAGTCTGTTAGGTTAGACAAGCACACCTCTTCAACCCTCACCCTGAACACCGGCGTTCCACAGGGCTGTGTGCTGAGCCCCCTCCTCTACTCCCTCTTCACCTATGACTGCACACCTGTACATGGTACTAACACCATCATCAAGTATGCAGATGATACAACGGTGATTGGCCTCATCAGCAACAACGATGAGTCGGCCTACAGGGAGGAGGTCCAGCACTTAGCAGCATGGTGCGCTGACAACAACCTGGCCCTTAACTCCAAGAAGACCAAGGAGCTCATTGTAGACTTCAGGAAGTCCAGGGGCGGCACGCACACCCCCATCCACATTAACGGGACGGAGGTGGAACGTGTTTCTAGCTTCAGGTTCCTGGGTGTTAACATCTCCGATGACCTCTCTTGGACCCACAATACCTCAACTCTGATCAAGAAGGCTCACCAGCGTCTCTTCTTCCTGAGGAGACTGAAGAAGGTCCATGTCTCCTCAGATCCTGTTGAACTTCTACCGCTGCACCATCGAGAGCATCCTTACCAACTGTATCACAGTATGGTATGGCAACTGCTCTGTCTCCGACCGGAAGGCATTGCAGAGGGTGGTGAAAATTGCCCAACGCATCACCGGTTCCTCGCTCCCCTCCATTGAGTCTGTCCAAAGCAAGCGTTGTCTGCGGAGGGTGCTCAGCATCGCCAAGGACTGCTCTCACCCCAACCATGGACTGTTTACCCTCCTACCATCCGGGAGGCGCTACAGGTCTCTCCGTTGCCGGACCAGCAGGTCCAGGAACAGCTTCTTCCCGGCGGCTGTCACTCTACTCAACAACGTACCTCGGTGACTGCCAATCACCCCCCCACCCCCCCGGACACTCCTCCCACAGGAAAAACACTATGTCTGTATATATGCTAATGTAAATATTTATTCAAATCATATGCTATGTCGCTCTTCCAGGGAGATGCTAAATGCATTTCGTTGTCTCTGTACTGTACACGGACAATGACAATTAAAGTTGAATCTGAATCTGAATCTGAATCTCTAATCTTTGATATTTCCACACTGGTATGTTGCAAGATTTATTAAGTTGACCTCCCTATTCACAGTAAGTCATACTGACCTGGTCGAAGAACACCAGAGTCATGTTCTTTGTGCTTGATTGCAGTAAAATTGCTCTTTTCAAAAGTTCCAAAAATAGGGCTAAATTGGCTGCTCAAATTTTAAAATGTGTGAACATTTTGCATGTTGTTTCACTCCATCTTTATGATGTATCGTGCTTGTGCTTGTCTGTTTCTAGGTGTCCCAATCCACATCTTCCTTTGTTGGAACTTCGATAAGACAAAAGTTCAAAAGGAAACAAAAAATGCTGATCATTGCAAAACGGTACAGTCTCCTCCATACTCTCTGTATATGGATAGTCAGTAAGGAGTAATCTTGCACAATAATCTTGTGCACTAAGGACATGGCAATGTGATGATCGTGGTACTGAGTTAACAACTTGCTTCAGGGAATTCTACTGTTGTGAATCAAAATTCAGTCAATTTGTGACCTGATAGCAAAAAGAGCGAGGAGCTTCATATTTATCTTAATTGACCTAACTGGTTATTTAATGTCAGGCAACATGGGTAGTAAATGTACTTTTACCAACATCGGCTGTATCTTGAAACCAATTTAAGAAAAGACCAGGATAAAAAGTTAATCATTTGACTATTTTCCAAAGAATTAAGGTTTTTGGCCCACTGCTCCAAACTAATCAAATTCTATCTTTTCTTTTATGAAAGAACTGCAGATGCTGGAAAAATCGAAGGTAGACAAAAATGCTGGAGAAACTCAGTGGGTGAGGCAGCATCTATAGAATGAAGGAATAGGTGACGTTTTGGGTCTCGACCCGAAACGTCACCTATTCCTTCGCTCCATAGATGCTGCCTCACCCACTGAGTTTCTCCAGCATTTTTGTCTCCCTACCTTTTCTTTTCTTCTCCCTTGGTCTCCTTGCACTGGAGAGGATAGAAAGGAGAATGTTGATAGGACCAGACATTTTTAATGATGAGCTAAGATTCTTTTCATTGGCGTAAGATCCTTCTTAGGAGAGAATTGATTGTGGTGTATAAAATTGAAAGAGTTAAATAGTGTAAATAAAGCAATTGTTTTCCTTGGCAGAGGTGTTAAAATTCACAAGTGACAACATGACATACAGTGACAGTTAAGAATGATACATTAAACATTAAACATTAATAATAGAACATTAGTGATTAAACATTGAATTATATAAAATACCAGAGCAAAAGGAGGCTACGAAAGGAGCAAAAAAGAAGCTGTCCAAGGGAGTGTTTTTTTCACACACATCGATTCTTGTTTCTCCTCTTTTTGTATGAAGTATTTTAAATTAGGTGCTTGGGCAACTTGTGCTTAAATCCACTTGAGTTAATGCTGCCAAGACAGTGATGCAGAGCGTGGCTGCTGATAATCCAGCTTTGACCAGAAGTAACCGGGAGGCGTTGTGACTATCAGGGATTTTGATTAAAGCGTAGTATGTCACACCTGACTCTGGCTCCACATGTTGATTGGTATAAGGTCGGTGAGCTTAGTATAATACCTGATGTGAATTGTCAGTGATTTGCTTGCCCAGTAACCCGGCTCCCTTGGACAGCTTTATTGGTTGGAAACTCTTTCTTTCATCCCCGTTCCCTCTTCTCTCCCTCCCCTTTTTTTGATGCCGGGACTGGTTACGGAGGATGCCTTTCAAGTGAGCTAGGATGTCTTTCTTACCGTGCAAGTGGTTTCTGTAATGACTTGCCGAGTATCATTGCTTTTGTAGAAAACATTTCCACCTTGTGCCTGCTTCAGAGAATAGCATCAATGTAGATGTGGAAATTCCAAATGATGGAACAATATTTAAGTATGGTTAACACTACTGTATTTTGTGTGTAAGTGCTGTACATCATTGCATTGTTACGTGAGTTGATGCGATTTATCTGCCTGTCTCCGTTTGCGTCCCAATTTCTTTCCCTAGAGAGTGTGCTTCTCTCTAATTCCTTTAAGTGTACGAATGCCTTTTGTCATTTCCACAGGTTCTTGCACATTGTTAAGGATCTTCCAACCCTACAGCCAAAGGAGCCTCCACCCTCCGTTCTCGAGGCAGATTTAACTGAATTTGACGTTGCCAGCTCACACTTGCCTTTGGAAGTTCTGTACATGCTGAAAAACGTCAGGTGACTCTCTCAAATTCCTCACTTTTATTTTCGTTTCCCAGTTACCAATTGGCAGTAAACACAAGGAACTTTTAGGGTCAAATCCGAAGTATAGGTGATTTGAGAAAGCACAGTGGCACAAGGGTACAGTTGCTACCTCACAGCACCAGAGAACCAAGTTCAGGTGTATGCTGTCTGTGCAGAGTTTGTTCGTTCTCCCTGTGACACCGTGGGTTTTCTCTGGGCATTCCAGTTTTCGCCCACATTCCAAAGACGTGCAGGTTTGTAGGTTCACTGGCTTCTGCGAATAGCCCCTCGTGTGTAGGATGTGAAGTGGGATAACATAGAACTAGTGAACGGGTGACCATTGGTGGGCACAGTGAGCCTGTTTCCATGCTGTATCTCTAATCTAAATTCCGAGACTCGAAGCAAGTCTAGAGTTAATGAAAACCTATTTTGAATGAATTGAAGCCATGCCTATTAGAATCTGAACTTGTATAGGAAAACATCTAAAACTGGGAGTACTATATAGTCAGCAAGGGAGTGTTGCGCTTGTTGAATCTTACAAAATAGGTGAGAGTGATACAGAGGAATTAGATGTTGGTAGCTCAGTCAACATTTTGACTTGGAAATGAGGAGTAGAATGATGGTAAAATGACAAAAGTATAAATGTTGGATATCTAAGTAAACATTAAAAATGCTAGAAATGTTTAAGTATTTAACTTCCAAGCTGATGAGTCTTATAGAAACTTACAAAACTCTTAAGGGGTTGGACAGGCTAGATGCAAGAAGATTGTTCCCGATGTTGGGGAAGTCCAGAACAAAGGGTCACAGTTTAAGGATAAGGGGGAAGTCTTTTAGGACTGAGATGAGAATTTTGTTTTCACACAGAGAGTGGTGAATCTGTGGAATTCTCTGCCACATAAAGTAGTTGAGGACAGTTCATTGGCTATATTTAAGAGGGAGTTAGATGTGGCCCTTGTGGCTAAAGGGATCAGGGGGTATGGGGAGAAGGCAGGTACAGGATACTGAGTTGGATGATCAGCCATGATCATATTGAATGGCGATGTAGGCTCGAAGGGCCGAATGGCCTACTCCTGCACCTATTTTCTATGTTTCTATGAAAAATGGGGGTGGAAAGAAAGGTCTGCTCCATGTTAAAGGAAAGTTACTTCTTTAAGTACACTCATGCGCATCTATTCTGTCTGTTCAGGTGAGAATCTGGTCTTTTGGTAACTTATTATAAAGGACCTAATCAAAAGAAAAAGTGATTCTTTAAGTTTAGTTTACAGATACAGTGCGGAAACAGGCCCTTCGGCCCACCGAGTTACCGCCGACCAGCGATCCCCGCACATTAACACTATCCTACACACACTAGGGACAATTTTACATCAATGCCAAGCCAATTAACCTACAAACCTGTATGTCTTTGGAGTGTGGGAGGAAACCGAAGATCTCGGAGAAATCCCATGCAGGTCACGGGGAGAACGTACAAACTCTGTACCGACGGCACCCATGGTTAGGATGGGACTCAGGTCTCTGGCACTGTAACGCAACAACTCTACCACTGCACCACTATGCATGTTTTACAATAGTGTAGGAGGCCATGTATCTTATACAGAAGATCTAACAGCTTCTGTTCTATACTGGACCATCTATCTACTGTCTGTCTACTATTAATGCCAAATATTACTTTAACTTTTGATCATCTTTCCATTGAATTCTGTCGTTACAGAGTTCTGGGCCATTTTGAGAAGCCTTTGTTTCTGGAGCTGTGTAAACACATGGTCTTCCAGCAATTTCAGCAAGGGGAGTATGTCTTCAAACTGGGAAACGCGGACAACTGCATCTACGTGGTACAGGATGGCAAACTGGAGCTCAGTCTGATGGGACCTGTAAGTTCAATCTCCACTTTAAGTATCCAGGAAATATCTTCCATCAATTGTTGTTGTCATTGTTCCCTAACCTTCACCAAAGAACTCGGCTGTTCTTAATTTTCCAGACCAATTATGTTGCCTTCCATACTGATGGATAAAGCTAACTCATACTTTAGTCTTTAGTTTTATTCCTTCATGGGACGTTTATGTCCCAGGTGAGACGAATATATTGCCCGTAAGTAATTGTTCCCTGACATGATTAGTGTGCTGGGGTAACTTCAGAGGGCAGTTAAGGATAAAACATGTCAATGTCTGGAATCACATGTAGGTCGGATGAGGTAAGAATGACAGATTTATTTTCCCTCTGAAGGACATTAGTGATTAGTAAGTCAGATTATTTAATAATCGCCATTATTCATGCTAGACTTTTTTTACTGCAGGTTCATTTTATTGCTTGAATTACAATTTCCCTTTGGTGGAATTTGACCAAGCATTTCTTGATCAAAATTGCTGCCGGATATCATGGACACAATATGATTTTTGACTTAAGATTCAGATTCAGATTCAACTTTATTGTTATTGTGCAGTGTACAGTACAGAGACAACAAAATGCAGTTAGCATCTCCCTATTAGAGCGACATAAATATGAGCAATAAATAAATCTATTTACGTGCATACAGTCATAGTATTTCATTTCCTGGTGGGAGGAGTGTCCGGGGTGGGGGGGGGGGGGGGGGGGGGGGGCTGGATTGGCAATCACCGAGGTACAGTGTTGAGTAGTGTAACAGCCGCAGGGAAGACTGGTCATCAGTGGCACCTGGTTGGCCCTGAATGTGGGCGACTGTATAGGCTGAAACTTCACTAATATTGGCATTTTCAGTGTAGGTTCCAAGTCCAAGGCTTTCTGCTTTTACACCTTGATCACCCGACTGTATCGTAGATGTTTCTTCCTATCCCTTGCAACCTCCTGAATCTCAGCCGCACAACACGCTTTCATTTCCTTTCTGACTGGCAGTAATTTGCTTTCTGCCCCATTTTAGTTGTGTTTCGTGCCTTGGATATTGCCCCAAGTGTTCTGCACTGTTTAGTCTCTGACAAGGGTTGATTCCCCACCTTCTAATCAATAGGGTGTATGCCACTGGAGTGTGGTGCTCTTTGTATTTTGGTCCAAGAGGAGGATCTTTAGTTTAGTTTCGAGATCCAACGCGGAAACAGGCCCTCAAGCCCACCGAGTCCGCACCAACCAGTGATCCCCACACATTAACACTATCCTACGCACAGGAGTCACAATTTACATTTATACCAAGCCAATTAACCTACTAACCTATTCGACATAGGTACCAACGACATAGGTAAAAAAAGAGAAGAGGTCCTGAAAGAAGAATTTAGGGAGTTAGGTAGAGAGTTAAGGAGAAGGACTGCAAAGGTAACAATCTCAGGATTACTGCCTGTGCCACGCGACAGTGAGAGTAGGAATGGAGCGAGGTGGAGGATAAATGAGTGGATGAGGGACTGGTGCAGTGGGTATGGATTCAAGTTTCTGGATCATTGGGACCTCTTTTGGGGAAGGTGCGACCTGTACAGAAAGGACGGATTGCACTTGAACTCGAGGGGGACCAATATCCTGGCGGGGAGATTTGCAAAGGCTACTGGGGAGACTTTAAACTTGGGGGGAGGGACTCAAATTGGGAAAGCTAGCAATCAGTGTGTGAGGCAGAAGGCAGAGAATGGTAGCACTCTGACCCAAAATGTAGGGGAGAGAGAAGAAAAAGACAATAAACAGAGAATAAGAGAGGGTGGGTTTCTTAAATGTGTATATTTTAATGCTAGGAGCATTGTAAGAAAGGTGGATGAACTTAGAGCCTGGATTGACACCTGGAAGTATGATGTTGTGGCGATCAGGGAAACATGGTTGCAGGAGGGCTGTGATTGGAAACTAAATATTCCAGGATTTCGTTGCTTCAGGTGTGATAGAATTGGAGGGGCAAGAGGTGGAGGTGTTGCATTGCTTATCAGGGAAGATATTACAGCAGTTCTTTGGCAGGATAGATTAGAGGGCTCGTCTAGGGAGGCTATTTGGGTGGAACTGAGAAATGGGAAAGGGGTAGCAACAGTTATAGGGGTGTATTATAGACCGCCAAATGGGGAGCGAGAATTGGAAGAGCAAATATGTAAGGAGATTGCAGATATTAGTAGTAAGCACAAGGTAGTGATTGTGGGAGATTTCAATTTTCCACACATAGACTGGGAAACACATTCTGTAAATGGCTGGATGGGTTGGAGTTTGTAAAATGTGTGCAGGATAGTTTTTTGCAGCAATACATAGAAGTACCTACTAGAGAAGGGGCGGTGCTGGACCTCCTGTTAGGAAATGAGACGGGTCAGGTGGCAGAGGTATGCGTTGGGGAACAGTTCGGGACCAGTGATCACAATACCATTAGTTTCAATATAATTATGGAGAGGGTCAGAACTGGACCTAGGGTTGAGATTTTTGTTTGGAGAAAGGCTAACTTTGAGGAGATGCGAAAGGATTTAAAAGGAGTAAATTGGGACATTTTGTTTTATGGGAAAGATGTGGAAGAGAAATGGAGTACATTTAAAGGTGAAATTTTAAGAGTACAGAATCTTTATGTCCCTGTTCGGTTGAAAGGAAATAGTAAAAATCAGAAAGAGCCATGGTTTTCAAGGGAAATTGGACACGGTTCGGAAAAAGAGGGAGATCTACAATAATTATAGGCAGCATGGAGTAAATGAGGTGCTTGAGGAGTATAAAGAATGTAAAAAGAATCTTAAGAAAGAAATTAGAAAAGCTAAAAGAAGATATGAGGTGAAAGTAAGGTGAAAGTAAACCCAAAGGGTTTCTACAGCTATATTAATAGCAAAAGGATAACGAGGGATAAAATTGGTCAATTAGAGAGTCAGAGTGGACAGCTATCTGCAGAGCCAAAAGAGATGGGGGAGATATTGAACAATTTCTTTTCTTCGGTATTCACCAAGGAGAAGGATATTGAATTATGTGAGGTAAGGGAAACAAGTAGAGTAGCTATGGAAACTATGAGATTCAAAGAAGAGGAAGTACTGACACTTTTGAGAAATATAAAAGTGGATAAGTCTCCAGGTCCAGACAGGATATTCCCTAGGACATTGAGGGAAGTTAGTGTAGAAATAGCAGGGGCTATGACAGAAATATTTCAAATGTCATTAGAAACGGGAATAGTGCCGGAGGATTGGCGTACTGCGCATGTTGTTCCATTGTTTAAAAAGGGGTCTAAGAGTAAACCTAGCAATTATAGACCTGTTAGTTTGACGTCAGTGGTGGGCAAATTAATGGAAAGGATACTTAGAGATAATATATATAAGCATCTGGATAAACAGGGTCTGATTAGGAACAGTCAACATGGATTTGTGCCTGGAAGGTCATGTTTGACTAATCTTCTGGAATTTTTTGAAGAGGTTACTCAGGAAATTGATGAGGGTAAAGCAGTGGATGTTGTATATATGGACTTCAGTAAGGCCTTTGACAAGGTTCCTCATGGAAGGTTGGTTAAGAAGGTTCAATGGTTGGGTATTAATGGTGGAGTAGCAAGATGGATTCAACAGTGGCTGAATGGGAGATGCCAGAGAGTAATGGTGGATGGTTGTTTGTCAGGTTGGAGGCCAGTGACTAGTGAGTGGGGTGCCACAGGGATCTGTGTTGGGTCCACTGTTGTTTGTCATGTACATCAATGATCTGGATGATGGTGTGGTAAATTGGATTAGTAAGTATGCAGATGATACTAAGATAGGTGGGGTTGTGGATAATGAAGTAGATTTTCAAAGTCTACAGAGAGATTTATGCCAGTTAGAAGAGTGGACTGAAAGATGGCAGATGGAGTTTAATGCTGATAAGTGTGAGGTGCTACATCTTGGCAGGACAAATCAAAATAGGACGTACATGGTAAATGGTAGGGAATTGAAGAATGCAGGTGAACAGAGGGATCTGGGAATAACTGTGCACAGTTCCCTGAAAGTGGAATCTCATGTAGATAGGGTGGTAAAGAAAGCTTTTGGTGTGCTGGCCTTTATAAATCAGAGCATTGAGTATAGAAGTTGGGATGTAATGTTAAAATTGTACAAGGCATTGGTGAGGCCAATTCTGGAGTATGGGGTACAATTTTGGTCGCCTAATTATAGGAAGGATGTCAACGAAATAGAGATAGTACAGAGGAGATTTACTAGAATGTTGCCTGGGTTTCAGCAACTAAGTTACAGAGAAAGGTTGAACAAGTTAGGGCTTTATTCTTTGGAGTGCAGAAGGTTAAGGGGGGACTTGATAGAGGTCTTTAAAATGATGAGAGGGATAGACAGAGTTGACGTGGATAAGCTTTTCCCACTGAGAGTAGGGAAGATTCAAACAAGGGGACATGACTTGAGAATTAAGGGACAGAAGTTTAGGGGTAACATGAGGGGGAACTTCTTTATTCAGAGAGTGGTGGCTGTGTGGAATGAGCTTCCAGTGAAGGTGGTGGAGGCAGGTTCGTTTTTATCATTTAAAAATAAATTGGATAGTTATATGGACGGGAAAGGAATGGAGGGTTATGGTCTGAGCGCAGGTATATGGGACTAGGGGAGAATACGTGTTCGGCACGGACTAGAAGGGTCGAGATGGCTTGTTTCCGTGCTGTAATTGTTATATGGTTATATGGACTTTGGTGTGTGGGAGGAAACCGGAGATCTCGGAGAATAACCCACGCGGCAGGGGGAGAACGTACAAACTCAGTACAGACAGTACCCGTAGTCAGGATCAAACCACGGTCTCTGGCGCTGTAAGGCAGCAACTCTACCACTGCGCCACCGCTTCCAGAACAGGGGCCACAGTTTAAGAATAAGGAGGAAGCCATTTAGAACGGAGATGAGGAAACACTTTTTCTCACAGAGAGTGGTTAGTCTGTGGAATTCTCTGCCTCAGAGGGTGGTGGAGGCCGGTTCTCTGGATACTTTCAAGAGAGAGCTAGATAGGGCTCTGAAAAATAGCTGGGTCAAAGGATATGGGGAGAAGGCAGGAACGGGGTTCTGATTGGGGATGATCAGCCATGAGCACATTGAATGGTGGTGCTGGCTCGAAGGGTCGAATGGCCTACTCCTGCACCTATTGTCTATTGTGCCATCTACTATCATCCAACACAGTCGCCCCACTCTTTTAAATCTCTTTTTTTACCTCAATTCTGCACTCTGTATCCTTCCCTTTGCTCTTCCTTTTGTGCTTGAGTTTGGCATGATTGTATTTATGTACAGTATTATTCATCTGTTTGGATAGCATGCAAAAACAAAGCTTTTCATTGTACCTCGGTACATGTGACAATAATAAACGTAAACCTGGAGGAGACATTCGATTTCCCACTTAGGCCACTGTTTCAACTACATGACTAGCCTGGATTGTTGGTTATGAATCAACATCCTTAATTCATGCAAGACAACTTCCCAGAAATTGATTTTTGCCAGATTGAGTCATGCTCTCCATCAAAGATCCTTCTGTTCTTTAATTCCCATTGCCATACATATTTTGTTTCTAATCCTATTTCCCTCTACTTATGGTTATAAGCTTTCACTAAAACGTTCAAAGCAAAAGTTGTGGACTCAATTTCCAGGGATCGATCTGTGAGGAATTTTCCACCCATCAATTTTGGTTTTCATGCCAGTTCAGTAGAAAGCACTGATAGAAACATAGAAAATAGGTGCAGGAGGAGGCCATTCGGCCCTTCGAGCCAGCACCGCCATTCATTGTGATCATGGCTGATCGTCCCCAATCAATAACCCGTGCCTGCCTTCTCCCCATATTCTTTGATTCCTCTAGCCCCTAGAGCTCTATCTAACTCTCTCTTAAATCCATCCAGTGACTTGGCCTCCACTGCCCTTTGTGGCAGGAAATTCCACAAATTCACAACTCTCTGGATGAAAAAGTTTTTTCTCACATCTGTCTTAAATGGCCTCCCCTTTATTCTAAGACTGTGGCCCCTGGTTCTGGACTCGCCCAACATTGGGAACATTTTTCTTGCATCTAGCTTGTCCAGTCCTTTTATAGTTTTATATGTTTCTATAAGATCCCCCCTCATCGATGAATTTTGGTTTGATCCAAATACTCCTGCACCTATTGTCTATGTATCTTTGTAACTGGAGAAAAGGAATAGGTGATGTTTTGGGTCGAGATCCTTCTTCAGACTGAGAGTCAAGGTAAAGGGAAACAACCTTTGCATTTTCCCTTCCCCTGAATCTCAGTCTGAAGATGGATCTCGACCCGAAACGTCACCTATTCCTTGCCTCCAGAGATGCTACCTGACCCGCTGAGTTATTCCAGCTTTTTGTGTCTATCTTCGGTTAAAACCAGCATCTGCAGTTCAAGTCAAGAGAGTTTATTGCGTACAACGTGATTCAACTGTTTATCTTTTCCCGCAGGATGGTAAAGAAAGCGTGGTAAAGGAGGTTTTCCCTGGTGATAGTGTACACAGTTTGCTCAGCATTCTTGACGTCATTACCGTAAGTAACTGCCTTTCGACATGTTACGTCTTGATTTTAAAACATGCCCTGCAAGGATGGTCAGTAAATGGATATTGGGAGTCTGGCCTGTGCTTTAGACCAGTGACGCCCCAGACTTGGGCCTCAATAACAGGTCAACGTTGGAGAAAAAAAATCTTTACCTTGTTCCAGACCTGGGTGGCAGTGTGGACTATGAGAGTTTTCACAGTGAATTATAATAATAATAATAATAATACATTTTATTTATGGGCGCCTTTCAAGAGTCTCAAGGACACCTTACAAAAATTTAGCAAGTAGAGGAAAAACATGTAAGGGGAATGAAATAAATAGTAGAGACATGACTAGTACACAAATTAAAGACAGAATTCAATTCAAAACACAATATGAGGCAATTCAAGCACAGATGAAAAGGGAGGGGGACATGGGGCTAAGGATAGGCAGAGGTGAAGAGATGGGTCTTGAGGCGGGACTGGAAGATGGTGAGGGACACGGAATTGCGGATCAGTTGGGGGAGGGAGTTTCAGAGCCTGGGAGCTACCCTGGAGAAGGCTCTGTCCCCAAAACTGCGGAGGTTGGACTTGTGGATGGAGAGGAGACCGGCTGATGTGGATCTGAGGGACCGTGAGGGTTGGCAGGGGGAGATGAGGTCAGTGAGATATGGGGGGGCCAGATGGTGGAGGGCTTTGTAGGTGAGGACCAGGATTTTGAAGGTGATCCGGTGGGAGATGGGAAGCCAGTGAAGTTGTTTGAGGACTGGAGTGATGTGATGCCAGGATTTGGTGTGGGTGATGAGTCGGACGGCTGCGTTCTGGACCAGTTGGAGTCGGTTGATGTAGGTGGAGCTGATGCCAATGTACAATTGTTTTGGGGTACTGATTTGTGAACTCTTTAATGGTGAATTTCTGTTACCCAATGGCCGTAACGCAGGGTTGTCTGTAACCTCAGCACTAGCCTGGAACACAAAGTTGTCTGTGGTCCAAGTGCAGTCTGATCAGTGTTTTGTGCAACTGCGTCATGGCACCCCACTGAATGTCTCGCCCCAGGGGGGCAAGCATGTCGAATGTCTCCTTCACTACCCCATACGGAGAATAGCCAACTTAACAATTGAAGATATGGCAGAGACCTGGACCAGGCCACTATACAGACTAAAAGTCAAAAAGGATGTTAATTGTTAGATGTACATAGTCACCCTATCCATAGATAGGCACAAAAAGCTGGAGTAGCTCAGCGGGTCAGGCAGCATCTCTGGAGAGAAAGAATGGGTGACGTTTTGGGTCGAGACCCTTCTTCGGACACCCTATCCATGTTCGGTCTGAAGAAGGGTTTCAGCCCGAAACGTTGCCGATTTTCTTCGCTCCATAGATGCTGCCACACCCGCTGAGTTTCTCCAGCACTTTTGTCTACCTTTGATTTTCCAGCATCTGCAGTTCCTTCTTGAACACCCTATCCATGTTCTCCAGGGATTCTACCTGAGCTGCTGAGGTACTCTTGCACTTTTTTTCCAACAAATGCAACTTTTTCCAATGGAACAAATCAATTGGGGAGGCACTGTGACACAGCTCTTAGAGGTGACCCCATTACTGCAGCACTCTGACTTCCGTCCCTGCTTCCAGTGCTGTGTCTGTGGAGTTGTACGTTCTCTCTGTGATCATGTTGGTTTTCCCCAGTGATCCAGTTTTCTCCCACAAGCAAAAAAAGCTGTGGTTAGGAAATAGGCAACGTTTCGGGCCGAAACCCTTCCTCAGACTTGAGTCTGAAGAAGGGTTTGGCCCAAAATGTTGCCTATTTCCTTCGCTCCATAGATGCTGCTGCACCCGCTGAGTTTCTCCAGCATTTTTGTCTCCCTTCGATTTTCCAGCCTCTGCAGTTCCTTCTTAAAAGCTGGTTAATTGGCCGCCATAACATCCCCTGAGTCCAGGGAAAATAAAATGAGATTAGTGTAAATGGTGCTTGGTACAATGCTCAAACGTAGTGGGCCAAAAGGGCCAGTGTCTGTGCGGTTTGACTCAATGGCAGTGGATCGAAGACCTCAAATTAAAACTGCAGTCGCTCATATCCTAAATCATTAATTAGATCCCGATCCTGACTACGGGTGCTGTCTGTCCGAAGTTTGTACGTTCTCACTGTGACCACGTGGGTTTTCTCTGGGTTCTCGGGTTTCCTCCCACACTACAAAGGCATGTAGGTTAATTGTCTTTGGTTAAATTGCCCCTAATGTGTAGGATAGTGCTATTGTACAGGGTGACCGCTGGTCGGCACGGACCCAGTCGGCCGGACAACCTGTTTCCACGCTACATCTCTAAAGTACAGAACTGGAGATAACAGTGAGTGTTCAGTGTCCTGACCCAGAGTTGCAGCGGGCTTTTGCACGGAGGTCTTTCAGCGGTCCATCTTTCACGGGGCAATCAAATGTGATGCTGTTGATTTTTACTTGTTCCAGGGTCACCAACGGCCATTCAAAACCGTGTCAGCCCGAGCTACTGAAGTATCAACTGTGCTCTGCTTGCCCGTGGAAGCCTTTCAGGCAATTTTTGAGAAGTATCCAGAAAGTTTGGTGAGGGTGGTGCAGGTGAGAGCATTTTCAGACTTGGGTTATCTCTCTCTACAGACATCTACTCGCATATCCCTATGTATGCATCGCAGGGACGCATGCACCCGGCATTAATCATTGTATAGACCGATAAGTATTTATATAAGAATATACAAGCTTAGTTTTCATGGTCTTGTAAGAACTGAACATAGATCTTTTAATCTGCCCCAAACTTGATATTGCTTCTCTGGATGCAGGTTCTCTGGATGGCAGGTTCTCTGGGGGCAGGTTCTCTGGGGGCAGGTTCTCTGGATGCTTTCAAGAGAGAGCTAAATCGGGCTTTAAAAAATAGCGGAGTCAGGGGATATGGGGAGAAGGCAGGAACTGGGTACTGATTGGGGATGATCAGCCATGGCTCGAAGGGCCGAATGGCCTACTCCTGCACCCATTGTCTATTGTCTATTGCTTCCAATTCAAATATAGAAAATTGAATTATCATTGAATCAGTTATACGTTCACCACCGATTTTCCGGCAACTGGTGGTCCGGCCCCTCCTTTAATCCAGACAAAATTACGAGAGCACAGTTGAAATCTTACCCCCCCCCCCCCCCCCCAGCGAAATCCCCCTGAAAATGTGTCGCCTGGGCTGGATGAGGCCGCCGATCTCAACCTCATCGGGACTTCTGTGGCCGATCAGCTGGTGGAATTTCCCCCCCTGCGGTCGGGGTTCTGGAACCCCGGCCCGGACGCAGCCAGTTGATTCGTTCCCACAGCCAACTTCGCAGGCCAGTATCTCGTCTCTCTCCCCCCTATAGATGCTTGATAAGTGTGAGAACTAAAATACATTTCTGGAAACTTTCAGTTAGTCAGGCAGCAGTGGTAGAAGGACAAACAGTTTGCAAAATGGACAAAAAGATGAACAGTGCGTGCAAAAGTCTTTTCATTTATTAACGGATTTACTTTTCCATTTATGTTTGAGATTTTAATATAACTATAATTAATGGACTTATATCTTACTTATATCTTGTGCTTCAATTAATTTTCTTCCTTTCAATTTGCTATCTGTCTCTCCCAGATCATCATGGTGAGGCTGCAGAGAGTGACGTTCGTAGCTTTGCACAACTATCTGGGCCTGACTAATGAACTGTTCAATCAGGTGACTCTTCCATTATTCTCTGTTCAAAAGCGGGCAAGAATCTGGACCGTCTACTTATCTACTTTTCCCTCGACAACTTGAACTGTTTTCCGCAGTCTTCCCTGCACTCTGATCAAGGTCTAGCTTCAAACTGCATGCACTATTTGGTTTAGCTATCTTCCATTTCCCCACTTCCAATCAGTTTCATTAGTGAGAAAGCAACCGATTACAGATGTCAGGAGTGGTCCTAGCCACCTCCAACCCCGTATCTTCTTAGTCTAGTTTAGAGATACAGGAACAGGCCCTTCGGCCCGCTGAGTCTGTGCCGACCGGCGATCCCCGCACACTAACACTATCCTACACACATTAGGGACAATTTACAATTATACCAAGACAATTAGCCTACAAAACTGTACGCATTTGAAGTGTAGAAACCGGAGATCCAGGTTAAAAACCCTTACAAGTCACGGGGAGAACGTACAAACTCTTTACAGAGAAGCAGCCATAGTCAGGATTGAACCTGGGTCTCTGGCACTGTGAGGTAGCAGCTCTACCCCTGCACCACCGTGCCACCCTTATCCACTAATGCCCGTCACTGCCAAGACCCAACCTTTCATCAGTAGTTCAAGATTCATGATTTAATTTAATTGTCACATGTACCAATTAAGGTACAGTGAAATCAGTTCTAGTTATTGTTACAACAAGTATGTTGGGCTGGAATCGACAACCTGGTATATCCTGCACGCCTGTGTTATGCACATCACTGAGCCACGTTGCCCATGTTAGAAAAGCCTTGAATGAACGTGACTCTGCAGCCTACTTGTCCAGAGCAACACACAAACATGTCGGTACTAACATCACAGACAACGCACATTTTCTCCTGTTCTCTTCATCAATTGGCAGAGGCTTCATGTATGCAGTAGGGTGAGCAAAGAAAATAAACTGGAAGCGACTTTATAAAAAAAAAGCGCAGGATATTTCATGAATGTGTGATAGTTTACTGGAACCTAGAGACCAGATTCACTGCAGGCTGAGCTGATTTAAAAACAGTCATCGATCGAGGAACCAGCTTACTGTATAAGTGAAGATATTGGCTTCTCTAATGTTTACTGATAGTAGCTATGTCCTATGTTTAATGGTAGGAGAACCAGCCTTCGCGCCTGGCTCCACTGCCGAACTCTGCCACTCGCATGAGCCCTGTGCGACACAGACAGTTCAATAGTTCATCGCTTGCTGATGATCAGAAGGATGCAGCTGGGAAGTCAAACTCTGATGCAGGTACGTGGGTGCAACCCGCTGCTTCTTGTCTGACACAAGTGCTTTTGTCTCGGTGATCTATCCGCATTGTTTGACATGCTAATCTCCTCGTTTTTAAATTCTTTGTTCACATTAGAATTACCCTGCGAATTTTTCATATTGCATGAGACTAGCTGGCTGCAGAGCCGCTTTGACCTTGACCTCCACTGGTATCTGGAACTGTGTAAATAATAAGAAATTCGCAGCAGCTTAAACCCATGATACTTTGGATCTGCCCTTTCAATATGATCGCTGCTGAATTCCCCTTTCCTTCTCTCACCAGGTTTAAGTTTATTATTGTCACGTGCACCAAGGTACAGTGAAAGGCTTTGTTTTGCATGTTTAGTTTAGTTTAGAAATACTGGATGGAAACGGGCCCTTCGGCCCACCGAGTCCGCACCGACCAGCGATCCCCGCACATTAACACTATCCTACACACATTCGAGACAATGTTACACCAAGCCAATTAACCTACACACCTTTACATCTTTGGAGTGTGGGAGGAAACCGAAGATCTCGGAGAAAACCCACGCGGACAGGGGGAAAATGTACTGACTCCGTACTGATAGCACCCGTAGTCGGGATCGAACCCGGGTCTCTAGCGCTGCAAACACTGTAAGGAAACAATTCTACCGCTGCGCCACCGTGGTCGCCCCAAGTGTTATCCCACGAAATTGGGTAATACCATACGTAAATGCAATTAAGTCAAACTCGAATACAATAAGGGTACAGAATATAGTTCTCAGTATTATAATGCGTCACCTCCACAGACAAAGTCCAATTTCTCGGGTTGAGGTGAATCAGATAGCACCCTAGCTTATGGAAGAACCATTCTGAGCCTGAAGAAGCTATACCTGCTGTTACTCCTTGCCACAACCTCCCAACTCCCCTTCCCAAAGCATCCTCAGACATCTGTTTGCTAATGTATTTTGATTTTTTTCATGTGCTTTAATGGGTTATTATGTAATAATAATCAGTTTTTGATATCTGTCATGCCCAATGCTTTCCACCATCAACCTTACATAGTTTAGTTTATTGTCACGTGTACCAGGGTATAGTGAAATTGTTTTGTTACGTGCTAACCAGTCAACAGAAAGACAATACATGATCATAATCGAGCCGTCCACAATGTACACATACATGATAAAGGTTTAACATTTAGCACAAGATAAAGTCCAATTAAAGACAGTCCAAGGGTCTCCAATGAGGTAGATAGTTACTCAGGAATGGTCTTTATTTGGTGATAGTTGCCTGATAACAGCTGGGAAGAAACTGTCCCTGAATCTGGACTGGAGGTGTCCGTTTTCACACCTTTTGCCTGATGGGAGAGGGGAGAAGAGGGAGTGGCCAGTGTGTGACTGGTCCTTGATTATGCTGCTGGCCTTGCTGGAGGCAGCGTGAAGTGTAGATAGAGTCAATGGAAGGGAGGTTGGTTTGTGTGATGGGCTGGGCCACGTCCACAATTCTCTGCAATTTCTTGCGGTCTTGGATGGATCTGTTCCAAAATCATGTTCCCAAATGATGCATCCCGATAAAATGTTTTCCTTGGAGCAAAAATCATATGATTGTTTGTGTTCATAGATTACTGGTGAATTGTGAACATATTTCAGACATCTTAGTTCTGGAGCATTAACGCATAACATAAATTCTGTACTGAAATGCATGTTTATGAACTTTATTTCAGTTATGTCCAGGTGTGTATACTCACATATGACTGCACTAAATCATTGGATGCCGGAGAGATTTCATCTTGTTGCGATCATTACAATTCAATCATTTCTGATGAAATGTCATTGAGCTGAAACATTAACCTTGTTTCTCTCTCTATAGATGCTGCCTGACCTGAATATTTCTAGTACTTTGTGCTTTCATTTCTGATTTCAAGCATCAGCAATTTATTGTTTTTCAATAATTTTATTACTTGTACTTGTTAAAAAGAGTGGCATATCCTAAGGCGGGCGAATAGGCAAGCCACGTGTGGTGAATCGAAGAGATCTTTATTGTTGAAGCAAAGAGAACAACACACACGTGAATGGGGGAAGGCTGACCCTGGGCTCAATACTTATGGCCCTGTCCCACGGTACGAGTTCATTCCAAGAACTCTCACGAGTTTTTAAAAAACCAAACTCGTGGTAAGCACGGAGAATGAACGTAGCAGGTACGTCGGAGCTCGGGGACGTCTCTTAGCGGCTCATAACGCTAACGGCAGGTACTCGGGAAGACTCGCTATCGGCAGGTAAGCTTGGGAAGACTCGTGAAGATTTTTCAACATGTTGAAAAATGCCCACGAGAGCCCCGAGTACCGACGAGTGGCCATTACTGTAAATCTCCAAGATCGAATCAGGGCAAACTTGGGAGAACTCTTTGAATGAACTTGTACCGTGGCACAGGGGTTTTATACTAGGGCACACCCCTATACCTCATGACAACTTATTCCCGCCATTACCCAGTAAAGTGACCCTACCCCCGACTGCCGAGGGTTTGCATAGTAAGTGGCCTAACCACCGGGTGGCGCCACAATCCCACTATTCACCTTTTTTTCTCTTCTTAAAATCGGTGCTTTTTGACTCTCGTGCAGGTTTTATTTTATTCTTGCAGTTGAGAACATTAAAAATAAACGAACAAGTTGCAAATAGAGGAAATAAGACACTGTTCTGAAATATTCCAACTTCACAGCCAGTATGTGGCTTCAATTATCACATGAAATAGGGGGTGATAAAGCAATGAAATTGTATTGCTGCCTTCCATCCCACTCGCTGTTTAGTCTATCTCCAGAGCAGCTCTTTGGCGAGGTCTCAAGGACAAGTTGAGTTCACAGAGCAGGTGGGAGGGGATTGGAGATGGCACGGTAGATCCGGATCTCGGGTGCTGTCTGTGTGGAATTTTACACATTCTCCCTGTGACCGCGTGGGTTTTCTCCGGGTGCTCCCGTTTCCTCTCACTTCCCAAAGATGTGTGGATTTGTAGTTTAAAGGGCCTCTGTGAAATTACTCCTAATATTTTCTTTTGTTTAGTCGTATCACGGAAACAGGCCCTTCGGCCCACCGTGTCTGTACCGACCAGCGAACCCTGCACACTAACACTATCCTACACACACTAGGGACAATTTACATTTATACCAAGCCAATTAACCCACAAACCTGTACGTCTTTGGAGTATGGGAGGAGACCAATGATCTCAGAGAAAACCCACGCAGGTCACGGGGAGAATGTACAAACTCTTGTCAGACAGCATCCGTAGTCAGGATTGAACCCGGGTCTCTGACGCTGTAAGGCAGTAGCTCTAGCGCTGCGCCACCATGCTGCACTAGATGTAGGAATATGTAAGGAACGGATGAGAAATTGGGATAACATAGATCTACTGCAAATAGGTTGGCGTGGACTCAATGCCCGAAGGGTCTGTTTTCTTGCTGTGTGTATATCTCTATCTCTATATACGGAAAGATTGGGAAATATGAGAGTTCGAGGCAAGGCAAAAGGCTTGGGGAATCAATAAAGAGATTCCAAACAACACACTCCATATTTGTATAGTGGATACTATGATGTAAAGTCCACCCTAAGTACTGTGCTGCAAATGTTAGCACAATGCTCCAGAAACTAAGCAAATAGGCCCCAAATAAGCACTTCTTGTTCCGTCTTGTCTGAAGAAGGGTCTCGACCCGAAACGTCACCCGTTCCTTCTATCCAGAAATGCTTCCTGCCCCGCTGAGTTACTCCAGATTTTTGTGTCTACTTGTCCCTGTTAATTGTTCTGTAAATATTGCAGTTGAAGTTCAGAGTGATAATGTTACAGTCGAGGAGATTATTATCCTCATTTGTCTAATATTATGACCCTTTCGTCGAAGGCAGGAGAGTTTGGTTTGCAGAGTATCATTTGCAGCATAATTTCCTTTTAGCAGGTTTTGCAAAATGCGTTATTTCTGCACACAGCTCTAGTTCTCTGAAACACAGGAGCATTTCACAACCCACTCATTTTGCCTCTTGTAATTGCAGTGTAAGTAATTGCTACCAACAAGGCTCTGTAGTCCTTGTATATAATCTGGTGTTTATACCTGCCCTGTGCCAGAATACACTGCAAATTGTTGAATTAATGTTGATTTACGAGGGTGTGGTGTTCAGGGCTGAATTTAGAAAGAAAAGGCCAGTTTATTATCCAGTTGTACTTTGGAGTGGCTGGGCAATTAAGAATTGGTACTTGGTATCCATGGAACCCACTTCTGGCAAACGTCCAGTGCAAACTCTAAGATGCCCCGGTAGACTGGGACTTCACTGACTGAGGGACTGGAGTTCAGTTATTTTTTTTTTTTTTTTTTTTTTTTTTTTAATTAATATTTTTATTAGAAGTGATATACAATAATATAAGACATGAATGACATATTACATTTCATGTACAACTACTTATTTTAAATTTAATAGTAGAAAGAAAAAAGGTAAGAAAAGCAAGAGATATCAAGAGGGAAAGTATTGTATAGCTCGAAAAAGAAAAGCAGAGGGTGATGTGAACTAAGCAAAAAGAAAAAGAATAGGTGAGAGAAAAGAGAGAAGAAAAAAAAAGAGAAAGAGATTGAAAGGGATATGCCTCCTTCATATCTTTACCCACCTCTCACCCGGTTCTGAAAGACTTAATTTCTAAGGTTGTGTTGCACCACATGCTTGTAATAGGTCGATAAATGGAGACCAAATCTTTAAGAATTGGTCTGATTTGGCTGATAGGACGAATCTCATATCTTCCAGTTAATTTTTTAGAGATGCAGCATGGAACCAAGCTCTTCGGCTCTCCGAGTCTATGCCGACCAGCAATCACCCGTACACTATCACTATTCTACACACTAGCGACAAATTACTGAAGTTAGTTAACCTACAAACCCGTACGTCTTTGGAGTGTGAGAGGAGAACTGGAGCACCAGCAGAAAACCCAGTGTTCACAGGAAGAACGTACAAAATTCGTACAAACAGCACCTGTAGTCCAGATTGGACCTGTGTCAGGACACATAAAGCTGGAGTAATTCAGCAGATCAGGCAGCATCTCTGTAGAAAAGGAGTAAGTGACGTTTAGAAATCTTCAGTCTGAAGAAGGATCTCGACGCGAAACGTCTCCTATACCTTTTTGCAAGAGATTCTACCTGACCCGCTGAGTTACTCCAGCTTTTTGTGTCTGTCTTAGGTTTAAACCATCATCTGCAGTTCTTCCCAACACCATCACCTGTGGGTTTCCTCCAAGAAGCGCGGCAATTTTTCTTGGAAACATATTGTCATTTATTCGTTGGTGACCCTAAGGTCAGGAAATTCCTGTCCAACGGTATCTTTAGCAATAACAATTCAGAGCTTCAGAAGGTTGCTCATCATCTTAAAGGCAGTTGGGGGTGTGAAATAAATGCTGATCTTGCCAGCAATGTCTCAATCTTGAGAAATGTCCTTTCCTCATTTAGTTCCCCAAACCAGGGACTCATTTATTTCATGGTTATAACGCATCTACTTTGAAACATGCTTATCATCTTTATATTTTGTGTTTAAGAAAGAACTGCAGATGCTAGAAAAATCGACGGTAGACAAAAATGCTGGAGAAATCCAGCGGGTGAGGCAGCATCTATGGAGCGAAGGAATAGGTGACGTTTAGGGTCGAGACCCTTCTTCAGACTGTTATCGGGGTTTCAAGGTCTCGACGCGAAACGTCACCTATTCCTTCGCTCCATAAATGCTGCCTCACCTGCTGAGTTTCTCCAGCATTTTTGGCTACATTTATATTTTGTGTGTTCATTTTGCCCAACATTTTTTTGCACAATTGCCCTTCAACTGCAATATTTATACCATTGTCCTCTTTCACAATGGTAGACACTAAATATTCATTAGGAATCATGGTCCCAACTTTCACTCCCTTTGGCACGGATCTAGGAAATACCTTTTGGGTCAATTGGTGCTGCACGGTGGCGCAGCAGCAAAGTTGCTGCCTTACAACACTAGAGAACCGGGTTCGATCCTGTCTGTGGCTGCTGTTTGTACGGAGTTTGTACGTTCTCCCTGTGACCGCGTGGGTTTTCTCCGGGTGCTCCAGTTTCCTCCCACACTCCAAAGACGTACAGGTTTATAGGCTACTTGTCTTATGTAAACTGTAAATTGTTCCTAGTGTGTAGGTTGGTGCTAGTGTATGGGGTGATCGCTGGCCGGCATGGACTCGGTGGGCCAAAGGCCCTGTTTCCTCACTGAATCCCAATAGTCATAAACTGTGTTAACTTGACGATATTTTTCTCGAGTTACCGCTGTGATTACCTATTGTTTTCTTTTAATTTCATCACTAATCTTGCACTGTCTTCAAATTTGAGCTCTGAGGATGGCATGCTGTAATTTTCTGTTTGTCTTTCTCATCCTCATTATGCTCCTTGGTGCCCGGACAGCCTAGCCCTTGGTTGAGTGTTCATTTGGTTATTTGATGCAGTGACAGTGATTGGCCTCTAGATGGCAATGCCACATTACTTTAGAGAGAGTGATCATAATAATATGATACAAAATGCGGGTCAGACAGGATCTCTGTAGAAAAGGAATAGGTGACGTTTCGGGTCGAGACCCTTCTTCAGACAGACAGCATCTCTGTGGAAAAGGAATAGGTGACGTTTCGGGTCGAGACCCTTCTTCAGACATGTGATAGATGCACTTGTCCATTCCATTCCCCAAATCCAAAATTGGTGATAAAAAATTAGATTCTAGCTCCATGGCTGTGTGAAAGCCTTGAAGGGA
Source organism: Amblyraja radiata (assembly GCF_010909765.2). Lineage (NCBI taxonomy): Eukaryota > Metazoa > Chordata > Chondrichthyes > Rajiformes > Rajidae > Amblyraja > Amblyraja radiata. Next base: position 10,323,563 of record NC_045990.1, read on the forward strand.
ATTACAGAATTTATATTAGTACGTTAACTTGCCTACAATTCTCGGCGATCATTTCACTGAACAGCTACAGTCCTCAGTCCTATGTGATATTCGAGTTGCCAAACACTTTGACTCCCCTTCCCCTTCCCATACTGACCTCTCTGGGCAGCCTCCATTGTCAGAGTGAGGCCAAACGTAAATTGGAGGAACATCACCTCATATTTCACTTGGGCAGATTGCAACCCAGCGGTATGAATATTGATTTCTCAAACTCCAAGTAGCCCTTGCACCCCCTCTCTTCGCCCCTCTCCCAACCTAGTCGTCATACTAGTTTCACGGTCATCCTGTTGAGTTCCACTGTCTGTATTAATTCGTTATCACCTACCCTACAGCCAACAATGGACCATTGTGGGCTCCACATCTCCTTGATTATTGTTGCTTTCTGCATATCTTCCATTCATTTGTTCTAGGTACCGTCTATATCTCTCTCCCCTTTCCCCTGACTCTCAGTCTGAAGAAAGGCCTCGACCCGAGACGTCACCCATTCATTTTCTCCAGAGATGCTGCCTGAGTTATTCCAGCTTTTTGTGTCTGTCTTCGGTTTAAACTAGCATCTGCAGTTCCTCCCTACTCATTTGAGTAACGTTACCTGGATTCCTCTTTCATTGTGTTTTCTGTTTGCGTCATAAGCTTTCGGAGTAGTTCACGCATTTATTTTTAATAGCACTTCCTTGAAAAGTTAAAATGGCAACTTCCACTTTTATTTTTCAAATGAAGAAGAGGAATTACTTTACTTTTGTTTTTTAAATCAACCAGAGAAGGCAATAACACTCTCTTTTCAATTTAATTTGTGATGGTTCATCAACCCTTCAATGTTGGAGGAGGTATTATTCCAGTTTTTGTGCTTCGGTACTTGTGTTGAAGCATTAATCTTAGTTTGTGCCAATCTTGCTGTGAGTCTTTGGCATCTTTGATTGATTGATTGATTGAAAGACACAGCACGGAAACAGGCCCTCTAGTCCACCGCATCCATACCGACCATTGTTCGCCCGTTCACACTAGTTCTAAAGGGTTAATTCCCGGGATGCCGGGACTGTCATATGCTGAGAGAATGGAGCAGCTGGGCTTGTGCACTCTGGTGTTTAGAAGGATGAGAGGATATCTCATTGAAACATATAAGATTGTTAAGGGCTTGGACACACTAGAGGCAGGAAACATGGACCAGAACCAGGACCAGAACCAGGGGCCACACAGTTTAAGAATAAGGAGTAAGCCATTTAGAACGGAGACGAGGAAACACTTTTTCTCACAGAGAGTGGTGAGTCTGTGGAATTCTCTGCCTCAGAGGGCGGTGGAGGCTGGTTTTCTGGATGCTTTCAAGAGAGAGCTAGATAGGGCTCTTAAAAATAGCAGAGTCAGGGGTTATGGGGAGAAGGCAGGAACGGGGTGCTGATTGGGGATGATCAGACATGATCACATTGAATGGTGGTGCTGACTCGAAGGGCCGAATGGCCTCCTCCTGCACCTATTGTCCATTGTATATTATCCCACTTTCTCATCCATTCACTACACACTAGGGGTAATTTACCAAGGCCAATTAACGTACAAACCCACACCTATCTGGGATGTGGGAGTAAACCGGAGCACCTGGTGAAAACCCACGCATTCACAGGGAGAACGTGCAAACTCCACGCAGACAGCAAGGTCAGGATTGAACCCGGGTCTCCAGCGCTGTGAGGCAGTGGCTCTACCAGCTGGGCCTCTTTGCAGATTAATGGTGTCAGCAAGTCTTCTTGTGGTTTCTGTTGATGTAAATAGTTTTTCAGCGGCAGGTGTAAAAATAGATTTTGTGAATTCCTGCTCTTTATATTGTGATTAGTCGTGCTCTCCAAGGATTTGTTCTCCTTTTTCTCATTGATAACATTCAGGTTATGTTAGCTTCCATACATATCCATATCAATATCCCACTCCAGTTCACTCCCATTTCTCTCAATTCTCTTCTGTAATTGTGAATTGTCACTTTGCTTGATGGACATCCAATCCAGGATATGCAGAAGTTTCCAACAGTGCAGTGGAGTCATAATCATATCATACAATGTGGAACCAGGCCCTTCATCCCAACTTATCCACACTGGCCAACATGCCCCATCTATACTAGTCCTACTTCCCTGCGTTTAGCCATATCCCTGTAAACCTGTCATATCCATGTACCTGTATAATTGCTTCTTAACATTGCGATAGTGCCTGCCTTCTTCAGCAGCTCGTTCCATGCACCCACCACCCATCGCATGAAAAAGTTACCCCTCGGATTTCTGTAAAATCTTTCTCCCTTCACCTTAAACCTATGCCCTCTGGTTCTCGATTCCCCCCTCAATCTGGGCAAGAGATCCACCTGATCTATTCCTCTCATGATTTTATACATAGTCACCAATGAATGCATTCAAGGCTGAGATTAGGAGATCAGCCATGACTTTATTGATCGGAGGAGCAGACCTGGGGATTGTGGCGGCTAAATAGCTTATCGTTTCTTACGTCCTGTCCCACTATCCTGTCCAGTGTGTCCTTGCGTACAAATCAATAGAAGTTATTAAGCAATTGGGAAAGCAAATAGTACTTTGGTCTTTATCGCAAGATGATTTGAATGCTAAGCTAGTGACATCTTGCTGCAATTATAATAGAATGAATGCTGCAAAGGCTCAGCAGATTGATTTGTGAAACAGTAAAATTAATCATGAAGAGAGATCAGAGTTATTTCCCTGAGTTTTTGTTTTAAAAGAGAAATAATCTTGTCCTCATAACTGAAACTCCAATCTGGGTGCATCTCCAGTGTAATCATGTCCTTTAGTTTAGTTTAGAGATACAGCGCTGAAACAGGACCTTCAGCCCACCGAGTCTGTGCCGAACAGCGATCCCCGCACATGAACACTATCCTACACACACTAGGGACAATTTACAATTGTACCAAAGCCAATTAACCTACAAACCTATACGTCTTTGGAGCGTGGGAGGAAACCAGCGCACCCAAAGAAAACCCACACAGTCACAGGGAGAACGTGCAAACTCCGTGCAGATAGCACCGATAGTCAGGATCGAACCTGGGTCTCTGGCACTGTAAGGCAGCAACTCTACCGCTGCGCCACTGTGCCATACTTTTCAATGTTCTATTCTGCAATGTGATTTCAGAGGTTAAATTTGTATTAAAGATTCTTCCATCCAGTGTGGTTCACATTGGATAGTGGTGTACCAATGTAAGGCTGACGTGGTGCCAATGAGATGTTTCACCTGTAACCTTCTCTCCTCTAAAGGTATGACTATGGACCCTGCTTTAAAGGAGCTCCCTGACTTCCTGTATGTAGCAGTGTTTAAAATCGATTCCGAGTGCGTTGACGCAGATAGCCTAGGGAGCAGGAAAGCCGTCCGACGTCGTTCCTTGCTGAAGGGAGAGCGCGGCAAGGCAGCTAAGGAGAGACGGCCAGGTGCAGATTTAGTTAATCAGGATGGAGCCCAATATCAGGAGACATCACAAACACAGGATCCATCAGGCCAGGAAAACGGCAAACAGGAATGGTCCAAATCAAAGCCATCGAGACGCGTCACCATTGCCACCGTCCAACCGCCTCCTGGTAGATTAGTTCAGGATGAGGAAAGTTCGGGTGAGGAAAAGGTAGATCTGCAGAGGCCAAAAGCGCAAGCAAGCTCAAAGCGCTATGAGGAATGCCAGACATGCAGCGTAGGTCAGTAACATTCCTTCCCTCCAGAGATGCAGCCGGTCCCGCTGAGTTACTCCAACTTTTTGTGTCTAACATTCCTTATCTGTTTAGTTTAGTTTATTGTCACGTGTACCAAGGAAAGCTGCAAAGCAGCCATTTAACTCGAACATAAAATGGTTATGTGGAGGAAACGTTGACATTTTCAATGCCACCAAGCACAAAATTTAAATCTTTAATACAAAGTGCTCTCCATGTCAAGTTGAATATTTTGTACTTTGTCCTGTGCAAAATTTCTAACTGAGAAAGTTGTATCAATATATACGTTTGGGGAGTACAGAATGGCTCAAGATGACCATTTTCCCAATATAGTACTTTAACAACAACACTTCTTCTGAAGAAGGATTTCGGCCTGAAACGTTGCCTATTTCCTTCGCTCTATAGATGCTGCTGCACCCGCTGAGTTTCTCCAGCACTTTTGTCTACCTGCAAAGTCCCTTCTCGGCTTGGTGCCACTGTAAAAGCTGTGTCTCTTGAGTTGAGTGAAACTCGCATCACAGTGGGGTGAGATGGCTTTCTTCCACCTGTGGCCTCCACCACCCATCTTCTCCAAGTTGCACCCTTGCCACTTTTATCCGTGCTGTCTTTGATACCCGATTTAGGTACTGTCGTGATCATGCTGCCTCATTTGATATTGTATTTAATTTCCTCTCAGAGAGTCATACAGCATGGAAACAGGCTGTCCACACTGACTAATGTGCCCCATCTACACCATAGTCCCGCCTGCCTGCCTTTGGCCTATATCCCTCTATACCTATCCTATCCATGTACCTGTCCAAATGTTTCTTAAACGTTGCGATACAACCTGTCTCAACTGCCTCCTTTGTCAGCTTGTTCCATATAACCACCACCTTCTGTGTGAAAATGTTACTCCTATTAAATCTTCACCCCTCACCTTAAACCTACGTCCTTTGATTCTTGATCCCCCTACTCTGGGCAAGAAATTCTGATGCTTATTAAATCTTCACCCCTCACCTTAAACCTACGTCCTTTGATTCTTGATCCCCTACTCTGGGCAAGAAATTCTGATGCTTATTAAATCTTCACCCCTCACCTTAAACCCATGTCCTTTGATTCTTGATCCCCCTACTCAGGGCAAGAACATCTGATGCTTATTAAACTTCACCGCTCACCTGAAACCTTTGGTTCTTGATTCCCCCTACTCTGGGCAAGAGCCTCTGTGCGTCTACCCAGTCTATCCCTCTCAATGCTTTTGTTCTCCTTGCCGTTGTGACTCTCCTCACAGGAGGAACTGATGGGGACTCTGTGGTGAGGCAGCCGGAGTGGAAGCTTGACCCTGCGAGTGTGACCACTCACTCACCAGCTCTGTCCCTGTCTCTGTCCGTAGGGACCGAGGGACCAAAGGCACAGACTTCAGAGAACAACCGGGCTGCCTTGCTGAGCCGCTGTATATCCATGCCCGTGGACATTTCGGGTGAGCCTGGAGTCTGTCTTTCAGCATGCTGGAAATTAACACACTTAAATACTTGGATCTCAAGATACCAGCCCGTAAACACCACTCAGAGAAAAATCTGAAGCTCTCCGATAAGAAATAGAAGATAAAGTGCTGCCCCGCATCATCTGCTCTGCATGCCGTTCTAATGCTCCCAAATCTAACTGCTGAATGGGACTAATATTATTTATCTACAAATGCTTTCCTTCTGTGGGGGTGGGGGGGGTTTGGGGGGTTGTGTGTGTGATCTGGGAGGGGAGAGAAGGGTGTGGGGGTGGGGGGGGGGGGGGTTCATATTACTTGGTATCTCATATAATAATCCTAAACTTTGGGAAATAAAACCTGTGACTTGTGGCCAGCCAACTGCCTGAAATGCAAAGAAAAATACCACTGTAGCATTTGAAGTTGTATAATTTATACCATTTTCTGCTAAATCCTATCAGCTAGTATTCTTTCCCTGCCGCTTCTTACTTTAATGTTAATGCATGAAGAATTGGTTAGAGCAGTGACACTAGTAATAAGGTGTTGAAGGTCAGAGTGTCACAAATAAACTGCTGTGAAAATCAGGATGAAAGTAAAACTGTTCTTGCTTCCATTTTAGGAATACACAAAGGAATGTGTTCAGATTTTGATATGGCCTACGAGCGTGGGAGGATCTCAGTGTCTCTGCAAGAGGAATTGCCATTTAGCCCTTCATTTAGCAGAGTAAGCGAAAGACTGTTCCACTACTCAGACTTCCTGCGAACGGCCATAGTAGTTTGGGGGTTTTGTTCAATATCCCTATCAACTGTTCCATATTAAATAGGCTGAATTATTTTTAATATTGGCGTGAAGGTAACCTTCACTTGCAGATGCGTTACGCATATTGAACATGCCAAATCATAGATATGCCACTTGAGGTGCATTCTCACCCAGATTGAGTTTAAGGATCTGATATGGCCCGGGCTGAGTATGTGGCCTCCAGAGTTAGTGTGTCGGTGAGCAGGCATGTTGTTGATGGTGTGCACGTGCTCTCAGCTGGTCAAGGATTCCTCCCTCCATAAAAATAACTCTTTGGAACCGCCTCCCGACATGAGATCCAGTCCAGAAACTCATCTCACTGGGCATTAGAACACAGAAACATAGAAAAATGGGTTGGAGTTGGCCATTCGGCCCTTTGAGCCAGCACCGCCATTCAACATGATCATGGCTGATCATCTAAAATCAGTAGCCCGTCCTTGCTTTTTCCCCATATCCCTTGATTCCTTTAACCCTAAGAGCTAAATCTAACTCTAACTCTCTCATCTCCAGAATTGTATAGAGCCACATACAAGAGAAGAGTTTTGACATTGCCCCCAGTTCCAAGGGACTAAAGATTCTGACCCTGAACAGAGTTCCAACTAGGATGCTGCTGCATTGATTTGTGCTCTTTGTTTAGTTTAGTTTAATTTAGTTTGTCACATGTACCGAGGTACCGTGAAAAGCTTTTTTGTTGCGTGCTATCCAGTCAGCGGAATTTTACAATCGAGCCGTCCACAGTGTACAGATCTTATAAGAGTGGAGTGATTGTAAGAAGTAATTGCAGATCCACTTCTGGGACCAGCAATCAGAGGGCGCCATTTGTGCTTACTTGTTCATTTGCCCTCTCCGTTCACCAGTTCATCAAATATAGCAACTTTTAGCAGGTTACAAATTCAAATGTAAGGCGTGCTTAAGTCAATTATTTATGAGAGTGCGGATCAGTGCGTTGGCAGGCTCACTATTAGTGGAGTGGAACCCAGTCTGCCTTGTCCTTCTATTCTTTGTCCTGCAACCAATTGATGTGTCTCAACTGGTCTATTATATGTACAATCTGTGAAATAAATACTCATGATTTGACAAGAAGCTATGCACTGTTCTCAGGTATTTACAGGAATAACATGATATTTTTAACCCATTTTCATTGTAAAAGAATTGTCCTGTTTTGGAAAAAGTATTAAAATGAAAGAATGCTATAGAATTGGAATGGCCCTTCGAAATGTAACAGTGCCGTTAAATGTCATGAGACCATGTAGCTCACTTGCCCAGCCTTGTCCTTGCAAGCTCTTGAAGAAAAAATACAATAGTTGGAAGACCAAGCTATTGTGGCTCTCTGAAAGTTACTCTTAGTTACGGATTGAGGTGGAGACACGTTGTTTGTTAATGACCACACGCACTCTCCTGTGGAGTAAATGCCCAAGGCTTGGTGGCATCTTCTGTTTGTTAGAAGGTTGGGACGAAGAAGGTATTGGGCAGCAAGGGATGGGAATGATCTAAAGAGGCTGTGATTCCTTAAATAACAAAGTTTTGTCAATACTAGTCAGCACCACACGATACCAGGGAACGCAGGTCCGTGACCGTGGAGGGCCAACCCTCATCCGTGCACCTTTACCCCGAGGATGAACCAGATGACATTGATGGAGCATTTCAGGTGAAGCACGTTGGAACCATTTTCGAGGAGGCAAAGCAGGAGCTCTTGAAGTTGATGCGGATTGAGGTAGGGACACGTTCCTTGTTTAATGACCACGTCCATTCTTCTACGGAGTTTGCATTTCTCCAGATAGTTAGCATCTTTGTTGAATGTCTGCGAATGAGGATGCAATCTTCTGAAAGTGTATCACGGTAAATGCAGTTGCTAAACCCGGATTTAAAACAAAGCCTAGCCCACATTCATGTTCATAAGTGAAAGGAGCAGAATTAGGCCATTCGGCCCTTCAAGTCTATTCTGCCATTCAACCTGTTAGGGCAATCGAAGCTCCCGCAACCGGCGGTCAAAGCCCCCGCGTCGGGATGGTCGAAGCTCCTGCGGCTTGTAGTTCCCAAAGTCGGTCTCTAATCAGAGACCGTGAGCTCCACAATGTTAAAGTCCGCAGGAGTTGGAGCTCCGAAGTCGATCCCTGGCAAAGGGATCCTTTCGGTACCTTTTCCAGAACCTTGGTATCCTTCAATAAAACAGGCTTCTGTAAATTGTCCGCAGTGTGTATGGTACAAACCCATTCCTTCTCTCCAGAGATGCTGCCTGTCCCGCTGAGGTACTCCAGCTTTTTGTGTCTATCTTCGGTTTAAACCAGCATCTGCAGTTCCTTCCTCCACTAGTGTCCATATGATCGTTTCTTGACGCGGACTCGGTGGGCCGAAGGACCTGCTTTCATGCTGTATCTCTAAACTAAACTAAACTAAACTATCCTTGAAGTAAAAGTCTACTTTTAAAAAATGTTCCTTTTTTGTCCCAGGATCCATCACTTCTTGACAACCGGGTAACGCTGCACCATGCCAAATGTGGGAGTCTGCTCGCCCGTGAAGGGGATCAGGTGGGTATCCGCATTCTTGCCAACTAGAGTTCATCGTGGCTGAATCATCTGGCAATGACGCTAAACTATTTCGCAGATCTAAAGATAGCGGAGACAGGAGATATGGGGAGAAGGCACTGATTGGGGATGAACAGCCATGATCGCATTTAATGGCGGTGCTGGCTCGCTGGGTCGAATGGCCTACTCCTGCACCCTATTGTCTATTGTTTACAGATCAATGGCGGCTGGTAGAGCTATTGCCTCACAATGGCAGAGACCCGGGTTCAATCCTGACTCGGGTGCTGTCTGTGTGGAGTTTGCACGTTCTCCCCGTGACCGGATTGGGTTCCCTCCGGGTGCTCCAGTTTCCTCCCACATCAAAACAGATGTGCGGGTTTGTAGGTTAATTGCCTTAGTATCAATGTGAATAAATCTAAATGTTCCACTGTAAATTGTCCCTAGTGTGTAAAAGTGGAATTACATAGAACTAGTGTGAATGGGTGATCGATGGTCGGCATGGACTTGGTGGGCCGAAGGGCCTGTTACCATGCTGTATCTTTCAATCAATCTTTATTACTAATAATGCACTTTTGAAGTGTGGGAGCTATTGTAGTCTTGGACCATGGACAGTAGGTATACATATATTTATAACAAGATATTACGGCTGAAAGAAGCCAGACATGGGTGATACTCCTGCTTGTAGGTTTTTGGTTTTTTTGTGCATTGGGTTAAACTGGTGGAACTCCCCTGTTCTTCTTCAGCAGAGCATCTTGGAATCCTTTACATCCACGTGAAAGGAGAAGTGTGGATGTGGTTTAAAAGGGGCCATGTCAGATAGTGCAGTTGGGTGCCATAGAAACATAGAAAATAGGTGCAGGAGTAGGCCATTCGGCCCTTCGAGCCTGCACGATCCAACTCAGTATCCCGTACCTGCCTTCTCTCCATACCCCCTGATCCTTTTTAGCCACAAGGGCTACATCTAACTCCATTTTTGATGGTGGACTCTAGTCTCTGAAGTGAGATTTTGATTCCCCTAACCTTGACTGGATTTTTACCTCATGAAGCAGAACTAAACAGCCTCCTTGGAGAGTTTTGCAGAGAGGTTTGCTCTTGAACTGTATGAGGTTGATCTGTTTTTTTTTTTTAGAAATGCAGAGAAATTTAAGATGTGGTCGTTTTTCGGACAATTGTAAAGTACATGTCACGCACGCTGCAACTTGGTCTTGGTCCCCCCTATCAGTTTAGTGAGATGTGTGCTGTGATCTCTTCCCATTCTCAGGACGTCAGTTTACATTTTGTGTTGTCCGGCTGCCTGCACATTTATCAGCGGACGATCGACATGGAGGATGATGTGTGCTTATTTGTGACCTACCCTGGTGAAATGGTGGGCCAGCTCGCCGTCCTAACTGGGGAACCTCTGATCTTCACCATCAAAGCAAACCGTGACTGCATCTTCCTCAAGATCTCCAAATCCGACTTCTACGAGTTAGTATTATCAGACCACTGACATTATACAGTATTTGCATGTTGCCTTTCCTTTTTTAGTCATGTGTATATTCTTTGTGTCGATGTCAATTCCACTTCTTGACTTTCGTCTTTAGAGATGCAGTGAGGAAACAGGCCCTTTGGCCCCACTGAGTCCAAACTAGCACTATCTCACACAATAGGGACAATTTATAATTTACAGAAGCCAACTAACCTACAAACCCACATATCTTTGGAGTGTGGGAGGAAACCGGAGCACCCGGAGAAACCCCGCGTGGTCACGGTGACAATAGACAATAGGTGCAGGAGTAGGCCATTTGGCCCTTCGAGCCAGCACCGCCATTCAATGTGATCATGGCTGATCATCCCCAATCAATACCCCGTTCCTGCCTTCTCCTCAAATCCCCTGACTCCGCTACTTTTAAGAGCCCTATCTAGCTCTCTCTTGAAAGCATCCAGAGAACCTGCCTCCACTGAGGCAGAGAATTCCACAGACTCACCACTCTCTGTGAGAAAAAGTGTTTTCTCGTCTCTGTTCTAAATGGCTTACTCCTTATTCTTAAACTGTGTGTGGCCCCTGGTTCTGGACTCCCCCAACATCGGGAACATGTTTCCTGCCTCTAGCGTGTCCAAGCCCTTAACAATCTTATATGTTTCAGTGAGACTGTACAAAATCCGTACAGACAGCATCCGTAGTCGGGATTGAACCCAGGTCTCTGGCGCTGTGAGGCAGCAACTCTACCGCTGTGCCACCCTTTGTATGTGCCACTTACATTGTAGGGAATGGGCACTCGGCATAATGTGACTGCACTGCCTGCAAAATGAGGCGTCGTCGCATCGTGTTGTAGGTAGCACATTTTCCTCAAATTATGTTGTGCTCAACGTGCCAAAATCAGTGAGCTTACCGGACACCACCCTGCCTGAGGTTATTAGTGGCTAGCCTTGATTGGTCTTGGTCTTTTCCCCCTCCACCTTTTCACCTCCTACTTTCAGTCTGAAGAAGGGTTCCGACCTGAAACGTCACCCATCCTATTTCTGTAGCGATGCTGCCTGTCCCCCTAAGTTACTCCAGCACTTAAAGTCTATCTTCAATACTTTCAATGAAGTTCCAAAGTCTAATCATCGAGCTCCTAGTATGTTGAGTTCTCTAATTTTATGTCACTTCCACTACCACTCCTGTCCCCTTAATACAATACAATACAATACAATTCAATTTATTGTCATTTGGACCCCTTGAGGTCCAAACGAAATGCCGTTTCTGCAGCCATACATTACAAACAAATAGACCCAAGACACAACATAATTTACATAAACATCCATCACATTGCTGTGATGGAAGGCCAAAAAAACTTCTCTCTCCACTGCACTCTCCCCCCCGATGTCAGTCAAAGTCAAAGCCCCCGGCGGGCGATGGCGATTGTCCCGTGGCCATTAAAGCCACGCCGCGTGATGCAAGGTCGCACACCGGGTTCTTGGTGTTAGAGCCCCCGGCGTGCGCTCGCAGAGACCCGCCGCCATTCCAAGCCGCGCGGGGTAGTGCTGTAAGGCCCCGCTCCAGGAGCTCTTCAACCCCGCAACTCGGGCGGGAGAAGTCGCCGTTGCGGAAGCCCCGAAAAGCTGACCCCCTCCAGGGACCCGCGGGCTCCCGGTGCCGCCGCCCGCCAAACCCGCAGTTGCAGCCACCGAATCTCCGGGGGTCGGGTCGCAGCAGCGTCCACCACAGCTCCACCCGCTCTGGACTCGGCCAGCTCCGCGACGGTGAGTAGTCGGCACCACAGCCCCCGGTCTTCCTGTTGGAGGCCGCTCCTCGTTGCAGCCCCAACGACAACGGAGACCCGACAAATTCCACCCTAGTTGTTCAACCAGTTCCACGGTTCACCATGATATATCCCTCTTGAGATCGCACCTCCCCTCGTCAACAATGAGCCTGGTTCCTGCTGGTGTAGGAAGGAACTGCAAATGCTGGCTTAAACCGAAGATAGACACAAAATGCTGGAGTAGCTCAGCAGGACAGGCAGCATCTCTGGAGAGAAGGAATGACATTCCGGGTCGAGACCCTACTTCAGTCTAACGAAGCGTCACCCATTCCTCCTCTCCAGAGATGCTGCCTGTCCCGCTGAGTTACTCCAGTATTTTGTGTCTATCTTTGGTTCCTGCTGGCCTTTGGTACCTGTTAAGTCATATCCCCCCCTTCTCCCTCTTCCCCAAGCCTTGCCTACATTACATGGATGTTATAAGGAGCATTTCTCCCTTGGCTAAGAGGCAGTTAAAGAGAACATACCTGAAACATCATAACCTGCCGTTAGTACTTTGTGTTTTGCTGTGATAAAAATTGGTGCAAAATCATTGATAGTTCTTCATACTGTAATTCAAATCTGTTAATTGCGGGCGGGGGTAGAATGGTCAAGATATCAGATCCCAGAATGTTGATATATTCTATCCATCAGCCAGAAACCGGGAAGAGGAAGAATCAGTCTGAAGAAGGGTGCCAACCTGAAACGTCGCCTATGTTCTTTCCACAGATGCTGCCTGACCCGCTGAGTTCCTATAGGACTTCAGTCAAAGGACTGTCTTTAACTCTCCAACCCCTAACACACTGGCCTGAACAAAATCTCCATTCTGTGATTCTGATTCTGGTTTCATGAGCATACCTGGTTTCCTTTGCCAACTGTTTGCAATACTAACGGGGGCGGCAAGGTGGCGCAGCGGTAGAGTTGCTGCCTTGCAGCGCTGTTAGCGCCAGAGACCCAGGTTCCATCCCGACAACGGGTGCTGCCTGTACGGAGTTTGTATGTTCTCTCCGTGACCGCGTGGGTTTTCTACGAGATCTTTGCTTTCCTCTCACACTTCAAAATGAGTTTCAAGTTTGTGGGTTAATTGGCTCAGCATAACGGCCATTCTTGGTCACGTGTGTGGCCAAAAATATGAAAAGTTGTGGATTACATCTCTTCTAATTCTGAAAGCATTACAGGTGTATTGTTTTTGTACTGTATATATGATTCATGTTTTTTGAAGTTTATCAAGTGAAATTTTTATGTTGTGCTGACAATGTTTGTTTAGGGTCAGAGGTCAAATAGGACTGGTCACGTGTGTGGCCTCACACGGAAGTGTTTTACAAACTCTGTGAATTTTTTAAAAAGCAAGAATGCTCATATCTTTAGCAGACATGCATTATAACTCAGCTGGACATGGCCAGGCAGCATCTCTGGAGAGGAGACATTTTGGGTCGAGTAGGAAAATAGCCATGAATCAGATTCATCTCTTACAAGAATTTTTTAAATGTATTACTTTCTGTGATGACGGTCTGGTCACGTGTGTGACATTTTGGTTCACTTTCCGAAGAATGGCCCGTAAGTGTAAATTGGCCCTAGTGTGTGTGTGTGTGGGATAGTATTAATGCGCAGGGAGCGCACGTCAGTGCGGACTCGGTGTGCACGCTGTATCTCTCAACTCTAAATACCTAAAATTGCCAGACTAATTCAACTTTAATGTCTTTTGAATGCATCCTGATTTCCAAGTCCCATAACCCTGAATAAGAATTCCCATAAAACCAGTATTTGGCAACCTTTTGACTTGGATTACACTTCTTTCCTGATGAGATTTAAGACATATTTCCCCATGAAAAACACAATGCAAATTCTCTTCATTCATTCAAGCCTTTGCCACAGCATGAGTTTATTTGATAGAATTGTTTCTGAGCAGCTTGTTGAAATGCATCTGCACCATGTAATTTTGGTTCTGTTTCGATAACTAGCTTGTTCTCTCCCCATTTACTCTACTGTGGATTGGAGGTGTCAATGGCAAAACTTGTGATTACTTTCAACCACTAATTGATGTGGAGAAGACAGTAATGAGCCATTAGCTTCAGCCACAATACTTCATAAGTTTATTGGCCAAGTATTCACATACAAGGAATTTGCCTTGGTGCTCCGCCCAGAAAGTAACAACATGACATACAGTGACAGTTACGATTGACTCAGAAAACACTAAACATTAATAATAATAAAACATTAATGATAAAACACCATTGATCAAGCATGTGAACCAACAAAATACCAGATCAAAGGGAGGCTACAGATTTTTGGCTGTTGAGTAGAGCAGCTACTCGTGGATAAAAACTGTTTTTATGTCTGGCTGTGGCAGCTTTGACAGTCCCGGAGTCGCCTTCCAGAGGGAAGTGATTCAAAGAGTTTGTGGCCATGGTGAGAGGGGTCAGTGATGATCTTGCCCGCTCGCTTCCAGGCCCCTAAAATGCTTTTTCTCCTCTGCAAGAAGATGGGTCTTTGGACACATCAAGATTGTGTGAAGGGCTCCTGGACAAGAACTGGTCTGAACAAGTGCACATCCATCAGGCAGATTGGTCTTTTGGTTTAGTTTAGAGATACAGAGCGGAAACGGTCACCGAGTCCGCACCGACCAGCGATCCCTGCACACTAACACTATCCTAGGGACAATTTTACATTTTTTAAAATACCAAGCCAATTAACCTACAAACCTGTACGTCTTTGGAGTGTGGGAGAGAACCAAAGATATCGGAGGAAACCCACGGGGAGAACGTACAAACTCCGCACAGACAGCTCCTGTAGTCAGGATTGAACCCGGTTCTCTGGCGCTGTGAGGCAGTACGTAACCATGTCGTCCATGCATGGTCTGGGTGACACCTTTGAGTTGGTTCTCTCTGGGCTGTCCCGAGCACAGTTAGCTCTCCCCTGGATAGCAGCTCATCCGTGGCGGTGCTGCCAGGCCAATCTTAGCATGGACTTTGATGATCCCCACCCCATGTCCCAACTCGGATTGCAGTTGCCTTACAAGCAGTTAATTTTCCAGACTCCATTTAGTGAGTCGGGCTTCTTCAGTTGAGGGTAGACAAGGTAACAAGATGGTTCTGATAAATAGTAGTGTTAGTGGTCCAGTGTCTAATTTAGACTATTTCTTTACATTTGCAGGATAATGCGTGAACAGCCTAATGTGGTCCTCAGCACTGCACACAATGTGGCTGTCAGAATGTCTGCATTTGTCCGACAAATGGACTTTGCAATTGATTGGATGGCAGTGGAAGCAGGCCGTGCCCTCTACAGGTAAAGTAGAACAGTCCAACTTCTCTCCAGCTTACTGTAAACATGCTGCGGCTTACTTATCTTCTGCATGTACCATGAACCACATGTAGTTCCCAATACAGAAGCAGGCCATTGGCACAGCTGGACTCTTCAAACAAATTCGGACATTTAATGTTGGCTCTACAACATCCCAACACATTCTATTTGACTTATTTTTGAGATGTTCCGCACAGTGGGTATTATAATACTGTATCACCAGGTAGGTTTAAATACAGATAGACACAAAATGCTGGAGTAACATAGAAACATAGAAAATAGGTGCAGGAGTAGGCCATTTGGCCCTTCGAGCCTGCACCGCCATTCAATATTATCATGGCTGATCATCCACAATCAGTACCCCGTTCCTTCTTTCTCTCCATATCTCCTGACTCCACTATCTTTAAGAGCCCTATCTAGCTCTCTCTTGAAAGTATCCAGAGAACCAGCCTCCACCACCCTCTGAGACAGAGAATTCCACACACTCACCACTCTCTGTGAGAAAAAGTGTTTCCTCGTCTCCATTCTAAATGGCTTACCCCTTATTCTTAAACTGTGGCCCCTGGTTCTCGACCCCCTCAACATCGGGAACATTTTTCCAGCCTCCAGTGTGTCCAACCCCTTAACAATCTTATATGTTTCAATAAGATACCCTCTCATCCTAAACGCCAGAGTGTACAAGCCCAGCCGCTCCATTCTCTCGGCATAGGACAGTCCCACCATCCCGGGAATTAACCTTGTAAACCTACGCTGCACTCCCTCAATAGCAAGAATCTCCTTCCTCAAATTAGGGGACCAAAACTGCACACGATACTCCAGGTGTGGTCTCACTAGGGCCCTGTACAACTGCAGAAGGACCTCTTTGCTCCTATAATCATCTCCTCTTGTTATAAAGGCCTGCATGCCATTCGCTTTCTTCACTGCCTGCTGTACCTGCATGCTTACTTTCATAGACTGATGAACAAGGACCCCCAGATCCCGTTGTACTTCCCCTTTTGCCAACTCGACACCATTTAGATAGTAATCTGCCTTCTTGTTTTTGCTACCAAAGTGGATAACCTCACCGAAGAAGGGTCTCGACCTGAATCGTTCACCCATTCCTTCGCCCAAGAGATGCTGCCTGTCCCGCTGAGTTACTCCAGCTGTTTGTGTCTATCTACCAAAGCCTGTCGTTTTGTTTTGCAGGCAGGCTGACCGATCGGACTGCACTTACATTGTGCTGAACGGACGCCTGCGATCGGTGATCCGAAAGGCCAATGGCAAGAAGGAGCTAGTGGGAGAGTATGGACGTGGAGATCTGATCGGAGTGGTAATGATATCTTTTCCCCCATTCCCCCCACTCCCACACCTACAAAACCTTTCACGTATGTTCTGGTTTCATGCAGGGGATTTTTAATATTGTTTTGGGAAGCAGTGATAAATGCAGCTGTCAGGTGGCTTCTCCCCATTAGATAGGGTAGACAGTCAGAACCTTTATCTCAGGATGGAGAAATCAAATACTTTAAGAGTATTTTTTAAAAGGGCAACTTTTTTTTACACAAAGGGTAAGTGTCTGGAATGTGATGCCGGGGTCGGTGATTGAGGCAGATATGATAGTGGCATTTAAGAGACTTTTGGCTAGGCACCTGGATGTGCAGAGAATGGAGGGATATGGATTATATGAATTGAATTGAATTCTGTCTTTACTTTGTGTACTAGTCATGTCTCTACTATTTATTTCATTCCCCTTACATGTTTTTCCTCTACATGCTCAATTTTTGTACGGTGTTCTTGAGACTCTTGAAAGGCGCCCATAAATAAAATGTATTATTATATGCAGGTAGACTAAGAATAATTTTGGCATCATGTTTGGCACAGACATTGTATGCTCAAGGGCTTGTTGTTGTGCTGTACTGGTCTATTTGTTCTTTTCTCTTCTGCGGAAGGAGCTGTGTTCATTGTCTATTGTCTATTGACCTATTGTCTATTCATCAGGATATTCAGGATCAGACAATCTGACTAAATGCCATTTGCTTTTTACCATCCCTCGCTGATTAAGACTGTTGAGCTGGTCTTCAGCTTGTGCACAGTGCACTGCACAAGTGGCCGTCATTATGTCTCTTGACTTCTTCCTGACCCATTTCACCTTTTGTGTTCAACGTGCTATGTCGCCCCCTCCCCCGACAGTGCCACAACCAAACAATGTGCCGTAAGCAACCCTGAGTTAGGAGGTTGCAAAAATGAGGATGAAACCACATAGTATCTGACCATTAAGGGAAGAGACGCTGACGTCTGAGAATAAAGTCTGGGGATCACATTGTGTCATTAATACCAGAAATAAAACTAAATGGAACATGTAAGATATCGAAGGTAAAAAAAGTAAAAGGAATGCCTTTTAGTTTTGGACTCTATACCTGGGTCAGATAGGCTGGCTGGTAGCGTTAATGCTTTTGCATCGTATTTGGTACCAGGGTGAAAATTCTGAAGACTAGGTCAAGTATCTTATGGATGTGCAGTTGGCCCAGTGGTTCTTTATCTGAATCTGGATAAGTTTATTGGCCAAGTATGTACACATACAAGGAATTTGCCTTGGTGCTCCGCTCGCAAGTACCAACACGACATACAGTGAAGAATAAAACAATAAGAATAAAACATTAAAACATTAAGAATAAAACATTCTAGTTTAAACATGCGAATGAAATAGAATACCAGAGCAAAAGGAGGTTGCAAACGTTTGGTTATTGAGTAGAGCTACTGATCTACTCAATAAGCTGTTTTTATGTCTGACTGTGGCGGAATTCTTTTGCACAACCACAATTGCACAGTCACCGTATTTTGGCGCCCATTACAAAGGAGAAAGATAAAAAACAGACCAAAGTTTGGTCCACATGTTGGAGTTTCACGAGTACCCCCAATTCAGGGAAGCCCCAGGCTGCTGCAGCCTGCGACCCAGGCCTGCATAGGATTGTAACTACACTGCATAAGATTGTAACTACACTGTGGAAATTGCACTGCATACCTACTGCAAGCATACACCGTTCATCCATGGTGAAAAGACCATCTTACACGGGCCATTGTGAGAGGCTGGCTGGCTGGACCAGAGGGTTGTTTCCTGTCCATCATCACTCAGCTGTCGGTAACCTGAGACTCATTTCACAGAGAAGTTTCTCTTCCTGTTCAGGTGGAAGCCCTGACACACCAGCCCCGAGCCACCACGATGCATGCCGTCCGCGATTCGGAACTGGCCAAGTTGCCCGAAGGGACGTTGAACAACATCAAAAGGAGGTATCCTCAGGTGGGTGTGAAACCGCGCGCGGGCTGGTGCCTGTTAATCAGGGCAGGTTTCTCATTGATGTGCTAAATGAGCGCTGTGGTTAGCGGTGACACCAGGTCTGAAACCACAAACCTAAATCAGGACCTGGTTATGTTAAGAAATCTTTACCGTGGTTTGTAGTTTAAATCTCATTCACATCTCACAAATGCTGCCGCTATCTGGAAAGACAACTTTCACATTTGACGAGATCTGTCTGTGACAGGCATGGAAATAGGATCGGTTGGGAAGTAGCTGAGGGAACTGAGATCTCCTGGAGTGGACCTCAGACAACAGAGGAATGAATCCATCATACCGCATGCCTGAAAATGCAGTCACGGTGGCGTTGCTGCCTTACAGCAGAATGCAGCGCCAGAGACCCGGGTTCGATCCCGACTACGGCTGCTGTCTGTATGGCGTTTGTACGTTCGCCCCGTGATCTGCGTGGGTTTTCTCCGAGATCTTCCGTTTCCTCCCACACTTCAAAGACGTACATGTTTGTAGGTTAATTGGCTTGATAAAATGTTAAAAAAATTAGGCTTGTTTTGGCTGATAAAGTAGACCAATTCTCCAAAACATGGTCTCCTTTCACTGAATTTCTTCAACAGCAGAATGGTTGAACGCAAAGTTAAAACCGATGCTTGGGATGGGTGAGCGGGGGGTGGGGGGGGGGAGGACGGTGGGACATATCTCCGTTTCTTTTCTCTTCTCTCTGTTTTTGCTGCTCGCAGTTCTTAGGCAGTTCAGGGGTCTTTTCTCTTTTTTGTATCTTTCTTCTTTTTCTTCATTCTCTCCTTTTTACTCTTTTACTCGATTTATGTATCAATTTATTCTTCTCGATTTATATATCAATATATAAAATGTTAAAATTGAAGCTGTAAGAAAATTGTATAATTGTCATGCCGATTGCTTTATTCTTGTACAATTGCTTCTAATAAAATAAACATTAAAAAAAAAATTGTCCAGTATAAAATTGTCCGGTGCTCTACCTAGAGCGTTTCAGCGTACTACATCCACATCCAGATCCAGATTACAAGCCCCAGAAAGGAGTATTGTCTTTGGGCCACACATCCAGGAGTCTCTGCGCCTCTGATCCTTCAATCATTGCCAGGACTCGGAAGGCCTGAGCTATAGGGAGAGGCTAGGACTCTATTCCTTGGAGCGCAGGAGGATGAGGGGTGATCTTATGGAGGTGTACAAAGTCATGAGAGGAACAGCTACTTTTACCCAGAGTAGAGGTTTAAGGTGAGGGGGGAAAGATTTAATAGGAACCTGAGGGGCAACTTTTTCCACACAAAGGATGGTAAGTATATGGAGCAAGCTGCTGGAGCAGGTAGTTGAGGCAGGTACTATCACAACGTATAAAAAACATTTGGACAGGTACATGGATAGGATGGGATTCGAGGTTTATGGGCCAAACACAGGTAGGTGGAGCTAATGTAGATGGGACATGTTGGTCGGCGTGGGCTAGTTTGGTCGAAGGGCCTGTTTCCACGCTGTATGGCTCTCGATGACTATGGGATTCCGGAATAATAATCCTCACACAGGACAATTATCCAATTCACAAATATCCTGGAGGAGATCACGTCATTGTTTACAGCGTATATATTCATTTTATTTCTGAGGTGGAAGTCAAACCGTTTACTCCAATTTCTTTGCTGATGAATAAGTAAACCATGCCATGCAAGTCAAAAACCTCATCAAGAGCTCAGACCACAAGAGGAAAATGTTGGGTTGAAGCTTGACGGAAACTGGTAAAAGTCCTGATAAAAAATGATTGCAATAAGAAATGAATCAAAACCCTTTCAAAATTCAGGCAAAATGCTCCTCATGCATAATTTTTGACTATAAAT
This sequence comes from Amblyraja radiata, assembly GCF_010909765.2. Taxonomy (NCBI): domain Eukaryota; kingdom Metazoa; phylum Chordata; class Chondrichthyes; order Rajiformes; family Rajidae; genus Amblyraja; species Amblyraja radiata. Next base: position 10,343,769 of record NC_045990.1, read on the forward strand.
AGTGGCAGATGTAATTTTCTTTGCAATGTGGGGTAAATCAGAATTGTAACAGATTCTGCAGCCATTCATGAGATGAATGCTCTAATTATTTTGTCATACTCTGCGTGATTTACAGGTAGTCACTCGGTTAATTCATCTGCTGGGTCAGAAGATCCTCGGGAACCTGCAACAAGTACACGGACCATTTCCAGGTAATGTAATCGGGCACCGGGTTCTGAGTTGAGTAACTTTAAAAACTCTTTGAGATAAGACATGGGAGCAGAATTAACCCATTCCACCCACTAAGTCTGAGGAAGACTGTTCTTTCATCCCCTTGTATCCCTTCGTTGTCACCTCTTCCACGTTCTGCACCTTTTCATACCTCTAGACTCCCTCCCACCTGACTCTCAGTCTGATGAAGGGTCTCGACCCGAAACGTCACCTATTCCTTTTCTTCAGAGAAGCTGCCTGACCTACTTTGTTACTCCAGCACTGTGTGTCAATGTTCTGAAGACCCAGCCACTTTCATCCATGCCATCTGTAATTAGTAGAAAAAGAATAGCAGTCCTTAAACACGTCCCCTATGCCCCTGTCCCACTTAGGAAACCTGAACGGAAACCTCTGGAGACTTTGCGCCCCACCCAAGGTTTCCGAGCAGTTCCCGGAGATTGCAGGTGGCTGCCGGAGGTTGCAGGTAGTGGAAGCAGGTAGGGAGACTGACAAAAACCTCCGGGAACAGCAAAGGAAACCTTGGGCGGAGCACAAAGTCTCCAGAGGTTTCCTTTTAGGTTTCCTAAGTGGGACAGGGGCATAACTCTGTAATAATATGGTATTCTAATCCTTACAAGAGAGTATGTTCTCACTTGCTCAATAGAAGAGAGGTGACATTGGGATGTAAGCAAGACCACTTCTCAATCCTGTTTAAGAAGGAACTGCAGATGCTGGAAAATCGAAGGTAGACATAAATGCTGGAGAAACTCAGCGGGTGCGGCAGCATCTATGGAGCGAAGGAAATAGGCAACGTTTCGGGCCGAAACGTTGCCTATTTCCTTCGCTCCATAGATGCTGCCGCACCCACTTCTCAATCCTGTCTTGAATGCTTACACCCAGTGGTGATAATGGAGGCATCAGTGACTATCGCACTACCAGACTGACGAGGAGCTTTCATCTGTGTTTAAGAAGGAACTGCAGATGCTGGAAAATCGAAGGTACACTCCGTATCCGACCTCTCTGTCCTGGGTCTCCTCCATGGCCAGAGCGAGCAACACCGGAAATTGGAGGAACAGCACCTCATATGGGGAGTCTGCATCCTGGGGGCATGAACATTGAATTCTCCCAATGTTGTTAGTCCTTGCTGTCTCCTCCCCTTCCTCAGCCCTCAGGTTGTCTCCTCCCATCCCCCAGCCCTCGGGCTCCTCCTCCTTTTTCCTTTCTTCTCCCCGCCCCCCCCCCCATCAGTCTGAAGAAGGGTTTCAGCCCGAAACTTTGCCTATTTCCTTCGCTCCATAGATGCTGTTGCACCCGCTGAGTTTCTCCAGCATTTCTGTGTACCTAGGAGCTTTCATCTGTTTATTTTAACCCTGCACACCCTCAAAAAAAGCTTTCATGAGCTGTATTTTTTTTCTCTTGTTTGTCTCACTTCTTTTCAGGCTCCAGCTTGGGACTGTCGACAGCCAGCAGTGCTGATGTCACGAACCCAACCAGTAACCTCTCCACCGTGGCTGTGCTTCCCGTCTGCGATGAGGTGCCGATCGCTGCCTTTGCCATGGAACTGACGCATGCACTCAATGCCATCGGTTAGTACGAGTCCCGTACAGCGACCTTGCGGGAAGCTGGATATTGAAATCCGTGGCTCTGCAAAATCAGCAGCTCTTTGATTTTGAGAAAGAAATCAACAACAGCAGCATGTTTGAGAACTGCTGCTACTTAATAATTAATTAATAATTTTGAGCCTTGCCTGCGTTTCAGTGAACCTGCACCTGTTTATTTAAAAACTCGGATTGTGGAGTGAGTTCAAGCAACCCGTGTTTTAAGCGGATGTTACGTGCGTGTAATTAAAAAAAAAACATAAATGAAACATATACATGACTACACTGTCAGCAGTAAATTTGAGCACGCCATTCCAAAGCTACGGATGTGTAAATCAAGCTTTGGTATCAAAGGAACAAGCATGTTTTTTCAAAAATGCATACATCAAACGCGAGTAAAATGTGCGCTGCCTGTGCTTTCAGGACAGCACGCTGGTCTGCATGTAAACATAAAGAACTGCAGATGCTGGTCTATGCCAAAGATGGACACAAAGTGCTGGAGTAACTTAGTAGGTCAGGCAGCATCTCTGGAAGAAAAGGAATAGGTGGCGTTTTGGGTCGGGGCCCTAATCTGAGGAAATACATTCTTGCCATAGAGGGAGTACAGAGAAGGTTCACCAGACTGATTCCTGGGATGGCAGGACTTTCATATGAAGAAAGACTGGATAAACTCGGCTTATACTCGCTAGAATTTAGAAGATTGAGGGGGGATCTTATAGAAACTTACAAAATTCTTAAGGGGTTGGACAGGCTAGATGTAGGAAGATTATTCCCGATGTTGGGGAAGTCCAGAACAAGGGGTCACAGTTTAAGGAGAAGGGGGGAAGTCTTTTAGGACCGAGATGAGGAAATCATTTTTTACACAGGGAGTGGTGAATCTGTGGAATTCTCTGCCACAGAAGGTAGTCGAGGCCAGTTCATTGGCTATATTTAAGAGGGAGTTAGATGTGGCCCTTGTGGCTAAAGGGATCAGGGGGCATGGAGAGATGGCAGGTGCAGGATACTGAGTTGGATGATCAGCCATGATCATATTGAATGGCGGTGCAGGCTCGGAGGGGCCGAATGACCTACTCCTGCACCTATTTTCTATGTTTCTGGTCCCGACCCGAAACATCACCTATTTATTTTCCTACAGAGATGCTGCCTGACCCGCTGAGTCACTCCAGCACGTTGTGACTACCCTGATCTGCATCTTGGCTTCCATTTCTTGCTTCTCACTGGTTATTATAAGAAGATATCTTGAGAACCGGGCATATCTAGCTGGCCTTCTCGCCGCTTACCAAGGTGCTCAGTGCCACGATGAGGGAGCTTGGCAGCAGATTATCCTTTGGCCGCTCAGGCTCTGTGGGGTGTACGAACCACAATGGAGAACCACAATATATCTGCAGTGTTCCCTGTGAAAAACAAACCACTGTATGTGGAAAAATAAGTGGGGAAAGTTCTTAAAGTAGATATTGTCACTAAAGTTTATTTTATGTTTAAGAAGGAACTGCAGATGCTGGAAAATCAAAGGTAGACAAAATAGCTGGAGAAACTCAGCGGGTGAGGCAGCATCTATGGAGGGTCTGAAGAAAGGTCTCAACCCGAAACGTCGCCTATTTCCTTCGCTCCATAGATGCTACCTCACCCGCTGAGTTTCTCCAGCTTTTTGGTCTACCTAAAGTTTCTTTTATAGTTGATTCTCAATAATCTCATTCTGGATTGAAAATTATTGACTAAGCATTAAAGACTAAGCACTAAACTGCTCCTTATCTGGATTGAATAGCCCCCCTTTTCAACTTGTTGGCCGCACCAAATCCCTAAGCCAAGCAGGGGACTCCAACAGCCAGCATTGAAATCAGCTTTCTAATCTCTGAACTGGGACTGCTTACTTGCTCCTTGCAATCAATTAAGTCTATCCAGATTTAGACTTGTAATTGTTTTGATCTACACTTTTTCACTGATGAAAGCATTGCAAGATTGTTAAAGTAGTTATTGTGGAGGATTGTGCTGTGCTAGTGAGAGGTTTGAGGGAATACAAAATGGGAACTCTGAGCCCAGCCAATTGATATAATGTCTATTTTGCTAATTGCTTTGAAGAAAGTTCACTACAACCATTTATAAAGGCATTAGCAATTGCTCTTAGCTGTCTATTGCTGTCTTATGTTTTACCAGGCCCAACATTGCTGATGACCAGTGATATCATTAGACAGCGCCTTGGTGCATCAGCATTGGACAGGTAGGGGAACGATATATGTACACTTCGAGAATACTTCCAGCTAATGCCGCGAGAAATTGCAGTTTAATTTAATACTTAGTGATAACTGATGTTAGGTATAAATTACATCATTAAATTGTAAGCCTATGAGGTTATAAGCGGACAATGTATTACTTTATATAATTATTAGTAGTTTAGAGATACAACATGGAAACAGGCCCTTCAGCCCACCGAGTCCACTCCAACCAGCAATCACTCGTACACGAGTTCTATCCTACACGTTAGGGACAGTTTGCAGAAGCCAATTAGCCTGCAAGTTTCCAATTTGCTTCATCGGAGGTGCTGTTTCGTGACTGACATTTTGAAGTGGTGAGAGATAAGTGCTCAAGATGGGAGAAACCTCTTATCAGATGATGTCTTTCACAGTATGATACAGCACAGAAACAGCTCCATTGGTTCACCAGTCGCTGCCTCAAAAAGGCTAGCAGCATCATCAAAGACCCACACCATCCTGGCCACACACTCATCTCCCCCCTACCTTCAGGTAGAAGGTACAGGAGCCTGAAGACTGCAACGTCCAGGTTCAGGAATAGCTACTTCCCCACAGCCATCAGGCTATTAAACTCAACTCATACAAAACTGAATATTCATAGCCCATTATCTGTTTATTTGCACTTTATCTGTTTATTTATTCATGTGTGTATATATTTATATTATGGTATATGGACACACTGATCTGTTCTCTATTATTCATGCCTATGTTCTGTTGTGCTGAAGCAAAGCAAGAATTTCATTGTCCTATCTGGGACACATGACAATAAACTCTCTTGAATCTTGAATCTTCATGTTGATCAACAACACGTATCCACACTGTCCCTTTTATCTGAGCGGTGCAGCGGTAGAGTTGCTGCTTTGCTACGCCAGAGAACCGGGTTCGATCCTGTCTATGGGTGCTGTCTATACGGAGTTTGCACGTTCTCCTGGTGACCTGCGTAGGTTTTCTCCCAAACTCCAAAAATCGTCCCTAGTGTGTAGTATAGAACTGGTGTACGGTGGGTTAATGGTCTGTGCAGACTCGGTGGGCCGAAGGGCCCGTTTCCACTCTGTATCTCTAAACTAAACCAGCACTTGGTGGATAGACTTGCATACTTTGGTGATTTAAGTGTTCATCTGGATTTGTGTGTTAACATATTCCCACTGCAAATAATATTAGTTTTATTTGTGCTTCATCCCGCTTGAAAGCTTGCTCCAGTAACATTATTGTAACGCAAGTGTAAACCATAGTGCACTGCTGAGCATTATTTTGCACTTCAATACTAAAGACACAAACACCAACTATTTCTCTTCTCTGAAATGTCTCTGCATTGTTCGGGATATGTGATAACCCCATGAATATTATTTGCCTGAGCCCTATCAATGACTAAAACACAACAAAAAGGAAATCTTAAGCACTAATACCTGTTGTCCAAAGCAATAATTCCCCCACTAGTCCCTCTCCTTATCCATTGTGGTGACCTATTTGAAAGAGTTATATTATATTCAGTCTGGATTTTATCTACTGCATTTAGACCTACAAGCAAGAATAGTGTATACACTTTGAGCCTCTACTGAGGCATGAATCCATCCCAGAAAGTGTTTGCTGAAGGTTTTCAACAAGGCTAGTGCCCTAACGGTTTCAACTAAGTACCTCACATCAGAGTCCAGGGCTCTTCTCAGTTGAGTTTATTGTCACGTGTACCGAGGTCCAGTGAAAAGCTTTTGTTGCGTGCCAACCAGTCAGCAGAAAGACAACACATGATTACAATCGATCAATTTACAGTGTATAGAGACATGATAAGGGAATAACGTTTAGTGCAAGGTAAAGCCAGCAAAGTCCGATCAAGGATAGTCCGAGGGTCATCAAAGAGGTAGATAGTAGTTCAGCACTGCTCTCTGGTTGTGGTAGGATGGTTCAGTTGCCTGATAACATCTGGGAAGAAACTGTCCCTGAATCTGAAGGTGTGCGTTTTCACACTTCTATATCTTTTGCCTGATGGGAGAGGGGAGAAGAGGGAGTGGCTAGGGTGTGACTCGTCCTTGATTATGCTGCTGGTCTTGCCGAGGCAGGGTGCGGTATAAATGGAATCAATAGAAGAGAGGTTGGTTTGTGTGATGGTCTGGGCTGCATCGACAATTCGCTGTAATTTCTTGCGGTCTTACATGGAGCTGTTCCCAAACCAAGCTAGTTTCTGGCTTCTATGTTATCTATAGGCTTTGGACACTAGGTTTGCAGAGCATGTGCCTTACTAACATTGCACCCTGAGCAACTGGTATCTCTTCTATACTATTGTAGCATCCATGAGTACCGTCTCTCAGCATGGCTGGCCCAGCAGGAGGACCTACATCGGATCGTGCTGTACCAGACTGACTACAGCATGACGCCTTGGACCCAACGCTGTATTCGACAAGCTGATTGCATCTTGATAGTTGGTCTTGGAGATCAGGAACCCTCCTTGGGACTGGTAGCATGAAATTTTGCATAACATTTTAATTCTCGAACATAGCTGATTTTGTTTAACATATGAAGAGATGTCCGCGTGTGTCTGTCTGTCTGTGTGTTCGTGCTGAATGTACTCTGTCGTCAGTATCAGCAAGATAATGTCATTGATTGAATAACCTCTTGACTCTCATAACTAGGAAAGGATAGGGGAAACAGGATTATGGAAAATGATGCAGGATTAGCAAGGCATAACTATAAGCATCTGTGAAAGGAGGCCAAAGAAATCTGGTAGCACCATCTAAGTAATAATAATAATAATAAATTTTATTTAATGGGCGCCTTTCAGACATCTCAAGGACACCTTACATAGTAATCGGAATAAAAACATATAATCGGAATATAACAAGTAATAAAGACATCACAGAGACACAAATTAAAAACAGAATTCAATCCAAAAACAGAAAATCAAAAACACATTGTGAATTGGCATTGTCACACCACGTATTATTACCTTTTTGACCCAGAAGAGATTTTGGTGTGGTTTATGTTCTACTTAACCAGCCTCTGGAGATCATACAGACTCATAGAAGCACGCAACACAGAAACAGGCACTTTTAGCAGTAAGACCATACAAAGCAGGAATATCGGCCCATCGAGTCTGCTCTGCCATTTAATCACGCCTCATCTATTTTTCCCCCTCAATCCCATTCTCCTGCCCTCTCCCCGTAACCTTTGATGTCCTTCTAATCAAGAACCTATCAATCTCAGTTTTAAATTACGTGGCCTCCATCGCTGTCTGTGTCAATGAATTCCACCGATTCACTACCCTCTGGCTAAAGAAATTCCTCTTCATCTCCATTCTAACAGTGCATACTTATACTCTAAGGCTGTGCCCTCTGGTCTTGGATTCTCCTGCTACTGGAAATATCCTCTCCACATCTATTCTTATCCCGTGCTGACCATGAGGCCAATCAACCACTGTATAGACCATGAAATCTTAATCTGCCTGAACAAAGATTGAATATTTTGTATTTTCCAATTAGCGTTTTATATAATGCCTCGACAAATTTCAAGTTTGCATTATCTCGTTTGATTTGAAGCTCAAAGTGGAACATCTGTCTCCACTGAGATCGTTCTCACTCCTCCAAATGCCACCAACCCCCATTTCATTTGATCATTGCTTTGGAAATTACCTTGGGATTCTTTCCTATATGTACAAGTGCAAATGCGGTAGGTTTTCTTCTCTTGGATGCTCATATTTCTGTGTCCCGTCTCTGCAGCTGGAGCAGATGTTGGAGAACACAGCAGTGCGAGCACTGAAGCAACTCATCCTGTTGCACAAAGAAGATGGCCCCAGTCCTTCCCGGACCGTCGAATGGCTGAACATGAGGAGCTGGTGCTCCGGGCACTTCCATATCAAGTGTCCACGCAGAATCTTCTCACGTCGGAATCTTCAAAAATTGGTGATTTAATTTTCTAGCCTGCCATGCCAACCCAACCTGAATTAACACAGAAGACTAAAGGGCCTGTCCCACTTGGGCATCATTTGCACGTAATTTACGCGACATCATTTACGCGTCACGATGCGATGTTTTTTACATTACAAAAGATAGCGGAGTCAGGGGATATGGGGAGAAAGCAGGAACGGGGTACTGAAATTGGATGATCAGCCATGATCATTTTGAATGGCGGTGCTGGTTCGAAGGGCCGAATGACCAACTCGTGCATCTATTTTCTATATTTCTGCAATCAAACTTGAGTACAAGTGTAAGATAGTAGATTACACCGAGGCAGTATACAGAAGTGTCGTCTGGTGTCGTCTTGTACCCCTCAAGTTCAGCGTTGTTGAAAATCTAGAGTCAGAATTTGGTCAAAACGTGCAGTTGTTCTGGTGGCAGTGCAAGGTTGGAGTTGCAGGGTTTGTTTGCTTGGACAAACGATGCCGTCGCCATCCTCCACTGCTGCTCTGCTGATCCGTGCCGCTGCAGGTCGCGTCCTATCCGCACATTCAGCCACTTGGAGCAGCATTTGATCTAATCGAGCCCCATGCTGTTGTCGGGCCTCCAATGGCCCACACCAACAACACCTTGATCCCAGAGTTGACCAGGACTGAAGTATGTTCTAAATGTCCGTGTCAGAATTTGAGAGCTGGGTTGGAGAGGAAGAAAGCCTTGCTGTGAGAGGAGTGCTGAACTGGGCGAGGGGAGCAGTTGGGTATAAATTGAGTGTGGAAGATTACGGGTGGGAGGAGGTGGGCGTACATCACCAGCAGGAGAAAAGGTGGGAATGGTAGCAGGGTTGGGAACAATGGCTTGGGATGGGTGGGATCCTCCATTGTGGGAATGCTGATGAGGGCATTCCAGGGAATGGGTTGGTAGGAGTGAGCGGCTGGTTTCATGGGGACCTATTAATGGCCTGCAATTTGCTACAAACCTGGCAAGAAAGCAGCTGGAAAATTAGCTAGAAACGTGTGATAATGGGATAACCAACCTAAGATAGAGACAAAAAGCTGTAGTAACTCAGCGGGCCAGGCAGCATTTGTGGAGAAAAGGAATAGGTGACGTTTCGAGTCGAGACCCTTCTTCAGTCTGAAGAAAGGTTTCAATCCCAAACATCACCTAATCCTTTACTCCAGTGATGCTGCCTGACCCGCTGAGTTACCACAGCTTTTTGTGTCTGTCTTCGGTGTTAACCAGCATCTGCAGTTCCTTCCTACACAAGATAATTAGCCTGTTGAGAGAGAGAGAGAGAGAGAGAGAGAGAGAGGGGGGGTAGAGCTGCCCGTAGTGTGGCTTAAGGACATGGGAGTGGCGCTGAATCCAGCACACACCGTCAGATAGACACAAAAAGCTGGAGTAATTCAGTGGGTGAGGCAGCATCTATGGAGCGAAGGAATAGGTGACGTTTTGGGTCGAGACCCTTCTTCAGACTGATGTGGAGGTGGGGGCGGGGGGGCGGAAGAAGAAAGGAAGAGGCAGAGACAGTGGGCTGTGAGAGAGCTGGGAAGGGGAGGGGAAGGAGGGAGAAAGCAAAGACTACCTGAAATTAGAGAAGTCAATGTTCATACCGCTGAAACTACCCAAGCGAAATATGAGGTGCTGCTCCTCCAATTTGGGGTGGGACTCACTCTGGCCATGGAGGAGGCCCAGGACAGAAAGGTCAGATTCGAAATAGGAGGGGGAGTGTGAAAACTCCTGCACTTTGTGTCTGTCTTCGGTTTAAACCAGCATCTGCAGTTCCTTCCCACTACGCACACTGTCGGATGTCTCTTGGAACATGGGATTTCAGCGAAAGTTAAATATTTTTCATTTTTCTAGACGGAGCTATATGAGAATGTCGTTCAGAAACCCGCGGACCGACACAGTGACTTCTCCCGTCTGGCCCGGATCCTAACGGGGAACACAATTGCATTGGTGTTGGGAGGAGGAGGAGCCAGGTAACTGCAGCACGTTCTCATTTGTTGCATTATTAAGGCTGAGCAGAAAGAATTGAGAACAGTGACTTGTTCCAGTAGGCACTATTCCTCCCATGCTTATTGTGCCACATAGCACAAAGCAGGCCCTTCAGCCCAACTCGTCTGTGCTGCCCAAGATGCTCCATGTAGGACTTTGTCCTCCCACATTTTAAACTTTCTAACGGGGACCGCTGGTTGGCGTGTTCTCGGTGGGCCAAAGGGCCTGTTTCTGCTCTGTATCTCTAACCTAAACTAAACATTACTTTAGAGATGTAGGCGGTCACGGTGGCGCAGCGGTAGAGTTGCTGCCTTACAGCGAAAGCAGCGCTGGGGATCCGGCTTCGATCCCGATTACGGGAGCTGTCTGTACCGAGTTTGAACGTTCTCCCCGTGACCTGCGCGGGTTTTCTCCGAGATCTTCAGATTCCTCCCACATTCCAAAGATGTACAGGTTTGTAGGTTAATTGGCTTGGTAAATGTAAAAAGAATTGTCCCTAGGATAGTGTTAATGTGCGGGGATCGCTGGTCGGCACGGACCTGGTGGGCCGAAGGGCCTGTTTCCGTGCTGTATCTCTAAAACTAAAAAAACTAAATATAGCATGGAAACAGGCCCTTCGGCCCACTGGGTCCGCGTCGGCCAATGATCACCCTTCTCACTGGCATTATGCTACACACTGGGGATTAATTTCCTCCCTCCCATCTCTCCCTCATCCTCACCTGCCCTCCTTCATCTGCCCTCTCACCTGTTTCATCACGGCCACCCCCATAACTCCCCTCTCTCTCACTCCCTTCAGAGGATGCTCGCATGTGGGTGTAATAAAAGCCATGGAGGAGAGTGGAATCCCAGTCGATATCGTTGGTGGAACGTCCATTGGGTCATTTATTGGCGCATTGTACGCAGAGGAGCGGAGTGCAGTGGGGACCAAGCAGAGAGCGAAGGAGTGGGCAAACGTGAGTGTTCGAACGAAGCTTTGAAACCTTTTTATCCAGGGTAGAACTATCTGAAAGGACAAACTTTCCCATTGCCGAGTTTAAGGCCCTGTCCCACTTTCCCGAGTTACTCACGAACTCTCCCGAGTTTTCCCCTTGATTCGAACTCGGGGAATGTCGGGAAATGTCTGTAGCGAGCTCGTAGGAGGCCGTAGGAGTCGCTAGATGTTTCGCAGCGGCTCGTAATGCCAGCCGGAGGAACTCGGGGCATCAGGTAAGTCGGGACGTTTTTTCAACATGTTGAAAATTATCCACGAGTTTAAAAAAAAAAAAGCCCCGAGTACCTACGAATGGCTATTACCGTAATTCCCCGAGTTCGAATCAAGGGGAAAACTCGTGAGAGTTCGTGAGTATCTCGGGAAAGTGGAACAGGGCCTTTACACAAAGTGAAGGACTGTCATGCATCTTTCATTTCCACACAACAAGATTCCTAGAACAACACAGGAGCACCCACATTATCTGTGCCGAACATAATGCCTCGACCAACCCTTATCTGTCTGCGTATCATCCATGTCCTTCCATTCCATGCACACCCAACTACCTCTCCACCGATCTCTTCAATGCCACTATCGTATCTGCCTTTGTCACCACCCCCAGCAGCACCCACCATCCTCTGTGTATCATTGTGCCGTCTCTACCACTTCCACTTGTCCAATGTATCCGCCAGAATCTGTGTGGGAAAAAATGTCCCTCAAATCTCCTTTAAATAGATCCCTCTTATTTTAAACCTCTGCCCGCTAGCTTTAGATGCCCCTACCATTGGTAAAAGATTCTATCCATGCCCATCGAAATCTCTACAAGATCATCCCTTGGCCTCATGCGTGCCACAGAGTCATGCAGTCACACAGCCTGGGAACATGCTTCACCTTCGACCCAACTTGTCCATGCTGACCAAGATGCCCCATCTGCACGAGTCCCACCTGCCGATGCTTGGCCCATATCCCTCGAAACCTTTCCTATCCACCTGCCATCCAGTGATAACATTCGGCCCATCAAGTCTACTTCGCCATTCAATCATGGCTGATCTATCTCTCCCTCCTAACCTTCCCCCATAACTTCTGACACCCGTACTAATCAAGAATCTATCTATCTATCTCTGCCTTAAAAGTATCCATTGACTTAACAAGATTAGAAACATAGAAACATAGAAAATAGGTGCAGGAGTAGGCCATTCGGCCCTTCGAGCCTGCACCGCCTTTCAATATGATCATGGCTGATCATCCAACTCAGTATCCTGTACCTGCCTTCTCTCCATACCCCCTGATACTTTTAGCCACAAGGGCCACATCTAACTCCCTCTTAAATATAGCCAATGAACTGGCCTCAACTACCTTCTGTGGCAGAGAATTCCAGAGATTCACCACTCTCTGTGTGAAAAATGTTTTTCTCTTCTCGGTCCTAAAAGATTTCCCCCTTATCCTTAAACTGTGACCCCTTGTTCTGGACTTCCCCAACATCGGGAACAATCTTCCTGCATCTAGCCTGTTCAATCCCTTAAGAATTTTGTAAGTTTCTATACGATCCCCCTCAATCTTCTAAATTCTAGCCAGTACAAGCCGAGTCTATCCAGTCTTTCTTCATATTCTTCAAATACTGAGCCTGGTAGCTCAGTGCAAGATTGGAAGTCACAACTACTGTCTGGAGTACTGTTTGGGCAAAGGGTTAACTCAAGAAGAGTTTCATGGTTCCAGCTGAGATCATTCAACCTTTTCCTATCCTTTCTTTACAGGCCATGAATTCTGTCTTTAAAACAGTGTTAGACCTGACCTACCCCATCACATCGATGCTCTCTGGCTCTGCTTTCAACACGAGCATTGCTGATGTCTTTGAGGATAAACAAATTGAGGTAAGCTTCAAGCCACAGTTGATCCCTCTTGAAAGTAGCGTGCATGGTATTGTACAAGACCTTATGAAGTTAAGCTTAGATGGCGTGCAATGTCCAATGTTAAGGTAAGACAGTTCTATGTGAACTCAATGCATGTCGACTACTAGTGCTTCCACAGAGATTGCACCTTGATTTTTAGAAGCCACTCTGACTACTGCTCCTTGAAGGTAGACAAAAATGCTGGAGAAACTCAGACTGAAGAAGGGTCTCGACCCGAAACGTCACCTATTCCTTCACCCCACCCTCACCCGCTGAGTCTACCTTCGATTTTTCCAGCATCTGCAGTTCTTTCTTAAACATTGCTCCTTGACATTCGTTTGATATTTGAGCTAATAATTAATCCTAGAAAGAGTGTCGTACTGCTAGTTTGGTCATGCCATGTACTTGTAGACCAGGTTCAGCGGCAGCATGTCAATGTAGTTAAATCAGCTTCAGTTGCTTCAGTTAAAGTGTTATCCATTGGCCCTTCTATTCAAATAGCTTCTTGAAATGTACATGTAATCTTCTGCAATGAAAGTATTGAGCTTAAGCATTTATTTAATTGCCTGCATACCCTTGCTTAGGGTTGCCAACAGTCCCGTATTAGCCGGGACATCCCGTATATTGGGCTAAATTGGTTTGGCCCATACGGGACTGCCCTTGTCCCGTATTTGACCGCCACTACCAGTTGCTCATCAACTTACGACGCGGTTACTTTCCAATAAACCTCTCGTAAATCGAAAATATCGCAAGTCGACAATGCGTTTAATACACCTAGTCTACTTCTCAGCAGTGTGTTCAGGATTGGACTGCCAGAAGCTCGTGGGTTTTCATTCCCTGGGTTAGTTTTTCCCCTCCTCCCCCCTCCCCCTCCCCCCTCGCTCTCTCTCTTCTTCACTCTTCTGCCTCTGGGAGTGTTTTTAATTTCCACGTCTTAGTTATGAAATCTCTTTGGCGTCTCTCAACCGCCCCCCTACCCCCGCTCCCACCACCGCCCCCGTTCGATCGCAGCGCTCACCAATTCCCTGAACACCGATGCCCCTTAAATCTCCCGAGTGCCAGCCCCCCGTAGAAGCAAACACATGCCGAATTGTCACAGCAGGTGTAGCGGCTCTGAGATTTTATCAGCCGGCTCATCAGATCTGTTGCTGTTCGACGTCCATCTCGCCTCCTGCAAGATGGCTACACGATGCACAACTTTTCCACCCGTGAGTTTGCAACTCTCTCTCCTTTTTGGGCTCATACCTGCCTTTTCACCCCTGGGCTTTGCCCAACAATCTGCCTATAAAATCAGCCTGCAAAGGTCCCGACCCAAAACGTCGCCTGTCCATGTTCTCCATGCATGCACCCCGACCTGCTGAGAAACTCCACCACTTTGTATCTTTAATGATTTTCAACAGACTGATTTATTCTTAGAATCGTAGAAGTTTACTGCATGACTGGAGCTCATCTAATGGGCAATGTTTTCTATTAGGAAGCCTTGCTTATTTCATGTTTCATCTATTTTGTGTTTTTATGACTGTTGGCAGATCAATTTCACTACTGGGATGAATAAAGTCGTATTGTATCCTTGCTACCATTGCTTTTAATAGATCGTGACCTTTTACTCCCACCACCTCCCCTCCCCTCCCTTCCTGCTCAGGACCTGTGGATCCCGTATTTCAATGTGACGACTGATATTACTGCGTCTGCAATGAGGGTGCATAAGGATGGTAAGAATGTCCACGTGTGCTGTACCTTCATGCCTGGTTCTGTGTGTAAAGGCTTTGCATCCCATCCATGACTACCCTGCCTCCTGCCAGCAAGATGTTTAATGCCATTTACATGCCCGTCCATCTTTGGGTCATTTCCCCCCACTCCCCCTCTGTAACGTGAAGGGTTCAACGGATTGAACGAGGGTCTCAGCAGCACAGAGGGAGAAATTCTGTTGTATGGCTCCTGTGCGTTTTGTACATTCCTAAAACTCTTACTGAGCTAAAGGCTGAAGTTGACTCATTTTCTGTGGATAGACACAAAATGCTGGAGTAACTTAGCGGGTCAGGCAGCATCTCTAGAGAAAAGGAATAGGTGTCTTCTCAGGTTGAGACGTCACCTATTCCTTTTATCCAGAGATGCTGCCTAAACCAACTGAGTTACTCCAGCATTTTGTGTCTTTCTTCGGTATAAACCAGCATCTGCAGTTCCTTCCTACTCATTTTATGTGGATCTGTATAAGGAAGCTGCCCAGGGCACCACCTTGATCACTTTCACATGATAAAACACAATGAATACCAGTGAAATGGAGCTTCCCTGATGTTGTTGCTCTTGCCCTTCACACTGGCATAGTGCTGTAAATGTAGCTCAACTCTCCTGGCATTGTGTAAGAGAATCCCATGGCATGTTGACCATAATCCCGCTTTGATATTGTGGGAGAAGCTTAATTTTTGAAATAAATTGCTATCCTACTTAAAATAAAATTAAGGAAGAGTCATAGGAAAATTAGTAGATGTTAAATACTAAATCAGTATCTCAGGGGCCCATTCTATGCAAGAATTGGAATTTGATTGTAATGGGATCCTTAATGAAAAGTTTCTCCAATTATTCCTCTCCAAGTATCCTGTTGGCTTCTCCGTCTGCTTCTACCCAACGTTAGGACTAGAGGGTCTGAGCTATAGGGAGAAGTTAAGCAGGCTGGGACTCTATTCCTTGGAGCACAGGAGGATAAGGGGCGATCTTATAGTGGTGTATAATATCATGTATAAAATCATGAGAGGAATAGATTGGGTAGACGCACCAAGTCTCTTGCCCATACTAGGTGAATCGAGGACCAGAGGGGAAATTAGTTAATAGGAATCTGAGGGGTCACTTTTTCACTCAAAAGTGGTGGGTGTATGGAACAAGCTGCCAGAGGAGGTAGTTGAGGCAGGGACTATCCCAACATTTAAGAAACAGTTAAGCAGGTACATGGATAGGACAGGTTTGGAGGGATTAGCGCAGCTGGGACATATTGGCCGGTGTGGGTAAGTTGGGCCGAAGTGCCTGTTTCCACACTGTATCACTATGCCCTTATTTTACCAGGAATTTGCAAATCTTATTATACAAACTAGACAAAAAAGGACGACATCAGACAAAACTGTTAAAATTCTCATTGCTAGTGAGTCATGGAAACATAGAAAATAGGTGCAGGAGGAGACCATTTGGCCCTTCGAGCCAGCACCGCCATTCATTGTGATCATGGCTGATCGTCCCCGATCAATAACCCGTGCCTGCCTTCTCCCCATATCCCTTGACTCCACTAGCCCCTAGAGCTCTATCTATAGAAACATAGTCCTTTTATACTGCACTCGTTACAGGGTTGGATCCAGGAGAATATTTCAGCAATGGTTTCCTATTATTGTGGAAGCTTGCATTTCTGCTTGAATCCTTCCTCTGTGGCCACCACAAGTTCCCTCATTGCACTACAATCCCTTTCCCTGCTCATTTGAATCATGCATCTTGGCCTGGCAGAGGCACAGTAGTCCGGGAATGGTTTCTCACCACGTCAGTGTTTGCTTTCCGTGTAAGAGATCGCCTTTTTGAATGGTGCGGGCATTTGACCCTTTAAACTGTAACTTACTAAATCCACCCTTCAGGAATGTGATTTTTGCAGCTATGGCCAAAGCCTGTGCAAGTGATCCTGCTCTTGCTTGTTTGCTCATGTGCAGTTTAAAAGCAGCTCGAATCTGGGAGTGTAGCAAACTGGTGCAAATTAGATCTCGAAAATCAAAGTGCTCACAGGTCCGACCTTGGTTGCAGTGGAGATTGATATTGTCATAGCTTGGGCGGTAGTTTACAAATCAGTAAGCAATAATGCATGGCAATAATGCACCTGCCTTTGTGTTGTCAGCGTACGTGGGTACAATGGACTCTCTCCCTTCATCCAAGTCATCAGTCTATTGCAACTCGCTATTTTCTACCTGTGTCACTCCCCTGTCCAAGCTAATCTTTAACTTCCAACCTTCTGCAGTCTCTTCTCGTGCAGTAACCTATTCTGTGGTATTTCATCGAATGGCCTTTTGAAAATCCAGATACACCACCTTTATTGGTTCCTCTCCATCCACCATTTGTCAAAGAATTCTAGCAAATTCACCAAACACTTTTTCTAATCCTTTTCTTAAACAACATCAAACTCGTCTTTGATGTTATGACTTTTTTTAAATGTCCTACCAATGCTTCAATAATGTATTTCCCTAATGGCTGCTCTGAGTTTCCTAATGACTGGGGTAACTGGCCTATGAGTTGCAACTTTCTCCCTACATTCTGAACAAAGCATCCACTATCACTGCAGCTGCTATTTTTAAGATCCTGTGACTAGGTCCATGGCATTTGCCTCACCTGATGCTTTTCTCAAGCAATTGTTTTAAGTTCCTCCTCCCTATAAACTTTTAACTCTGAACAATCGTATTGTGCAGGAACACATGAATGGTCACCAGGGCCTGTCCAGCTTATGCGATTTTTTTCGCCGACTTGCCGGCACCCGTCATTGTTGGAGCAGGTCGCCGAAATTTTTTATATTATGAAAATCCAGCGGCGACCAGAAAAAGGTACGACTCTTTGGGCGACTACTCACGACCATACAGGCGTCACCCCGCGACATGTCGACACGTGACGCCTGTATGGTCGTGAGTAGTCGCCCAACGAGTCGTACCTTTTTCTGGTCGCCGCTGGATTTACAACATGTTGAAAATTTTCGGCTACCTGCTGCGACTATGATGGGTGCCAGCAAGTCACCGAAAAAAGTCACGTAAGTGGGACAGGCCCTTCAGAAACTAGTGGGGTTTTTTGTTTACACAGTATTTGGTTATTCCTATATAATGTGTGAGCTAATCCAAAAATTTTGATTGGTAAATGTAGATCCAAAAGTACATACTTTTCGACAAGGTATCTCTGTGAGCGGGCAGCATATGAGTAACAGTAACAGCATTAACAGGATTACTGATTTGTGTTAATAAGAACCTTGCATGATCACTTGAGTTATCATTAGAGTGGAACACTCAGGTTTTTCACCATTTTATTTAATTTGCTATTTTTGCTTTTCCTCAAATAATGATAAACCCTCAAATAAGGGTTTTTATCCCGCCCTGTCCCCGGAAATGTAAACCTAGCCAAAAAAAAAAGAATCAGTTGGATAGAGTGACATGGTTTGTGTTCAAAAGCATAATGGTCTTCTCCTTTAGTGAATCACGGCCTTACTGGCGTGACCATTTCACTGTAATTGCCTGAGAGACTTGTCTGTGGTTGTAGGCAGTTTAGAGCAGTATAACATGGGATCAGGCCCTAAAGCCCACTGAGTCCACACCAACCGTTAATCACCCCTTTGCACTAGTTCGATGTCATCCCACCTTCTCACTCCTTGCACACTTGGGGCAATTTACAGAGGCCATTTAACCTACAAACCCGCACGTCTTTGTGATGTGGGAGGAAACCGGAGCACCGGGAAGAATCCCATGAAGTTCACCAATCATATGACGCGTTGGCTTTTAAAACAGTTTTATTATCTCTTTTTAGAAGGCTATTTCCTACTGAAATAAGATCTCATTACTGTTAATTGTGAATTTAGCAGTTAGTTGTAGCAGGTTCCAACAGTTGTTGCCTTTTGAGGTCCCCCTATCCCATTCTCCTTGACCTGTGACAAGTGCTTGCATTTGTACCTTCCACTTCACTTGCGTACTTGTGCATCTCCCTAACTGTCTGGCTGTTCTGCTTCTGCATTGTGCCTGAGTTTACATCAAGTGCCACCTGATGCAAGGGGTAACCAGAACCATGCAGCTGCAGCCAAACCTATTGTCCGCCATTTTAAACCAGCTTGACCAGAAATAGTGATGAATTTTAAAAATAGCTTTAAATCTTGATTGACGCCATAACAGATGGCTGAAAATTGCATTGCATCATTAAAACTCTCCAAAGTTAGAAGAATATTACTCAGTGTTCCTCTTTATTGATTTTAATTTTTCATTAACTTCCATGTATTGAACTGAAGCAGATGGAGCCTTAACAGCACAGAAAAGCCATTCTGTTCTCTTTTAGATCGGGTTTGCACACTTGGCTCTTTAAGTTTCTTTCATAAGTTTCCGGGAGATTTAGTTACAATCCTTATTTTGGTGGTAGATGCGAGCCTGCCGGCCTCCTTTGTTAAAACTCCTATCTGATTCTGTCACCGATACTGAGCTGTTCTTGGGACATTGCGATCCACAACTCCTTGTCCTACCCTTGAGAGTGGATGTTGTCATGTACGTAAGTGTGTGTGTGTGTGTGTGTGCAGAGCCGGATTTATCTATAAATTAGACAAGCTTAAGCTTAGGGCCTTGAGGTCTTAGGGGGGCCTCCGGCCAAGGCAGGACACCTACCGTTCAACTCTGGGCGGGCCCCCCTCTCTATCTCTCTCTCTCTCCATCTCCCTCCCCCCTTATCCGTGTCCGGGCCGCCGGGCTCCGCTCGCTCCTCATCCGCCGGCACGGCAGGCCACCTTGCACATGCGCATTGCTGCGGCCTGCACGTCCTCAGCCCCCCTGCACATGCGCACAACCACGGCCAGCACATCATCGGCCGCCCTGCGCATGCGCACTGCAACGGCAACTGGTCGGCGCTGGGCACTTTCTCCCTCGCTTTGAATTGTGGGAGATTTGGCCGCCATGGCTGTCCGGTCGCCGCCAGCGCTGAAAACCAACGCGGAGGGGGCCTCACAAGTGGAACAGCTTAGGGCCTCTCTTCATCTAAATCCGGCCCTGTGTGTGTGTGATGCTCCTCACCCCCTCACCACTCCCCAAAGCTTTGGTTTCCTGTCTCATCGTGGTAGCATTGCTGAATAATAACATTCTACCAAAACCAGCACCAACTCATAACTACATTTATTAACCCAAAGTTAACCGAAGCGTAACTTTTCACCCAACGTTGTGTTTTTTTATCTTCCTTCCCTCCCTATTCCCTTTTTATATAAAAAAAATATTTTGTTTTGACCCTTTCAGTTCTTGCCTTTCCTTGCATTAAAACAAATGTTTAGCTTTACCTGCCATTTACAGGCTCTGTAAAACAACAGTGGTGAGTATTGGACAAGAATGCAAAAGATTTTAAATTTGTCCTGTTTAAAAAAAAAAAAAACAGCCTCCTGAATGTTTGCTGTTGAGAGCTAAAATGTACCATTGACAAAACAGTCTTCCGTTTGCGTTGCAAACAAGAATATTTTCCACACTGTTTCGCCTGCTTTGACAAAGCATGGTTATCCTCTTACCATGCACCCAATCTCAGCAGTGAGTATTAGAGTCTATAGGTCTGAGAATCTCAATGACTGTGAGTGGGCACTTTGTCACTGTCAGGATCGAAAGTCCCCAGAGGCTGACTCCACCACATCAGTGTAATAGAAATTTATTTCTACTCATGGTAAATATACATTGTAACTATTCCCATACTGTTCAAGGTTCAAATACGGGCAGTATGGTGGCGCAGCAGTAGAGTTGCCTTACAGGACTTACAGCGACAGAGACCCGGGTTCGATTAAAGCCTCAAAGCCAGAGTTTAGTTTAGTTTATAGATGCATAGAAACATAGAAACTAGGTGCAGGAGTAGGCCATTCGGCCCTTCGAGCCTGCACCGCCATTCAATATGATCATGGCTGATCATCCAACTAAGTATCCCATCTCTGCCTTCTCTCCATACCCCCTGATCCCTTTAGCCACAAGGGCCACATCTAACTCCCTCTTAAATATAGCCAATGAACTGGCCTCAACTACCTTCTGTGGCAGAGAATTCCACAGATTCACCACTCTCTGTGTAAAAAATGATTTTCTCATCTCTGTCCTAAAGGACTTCCCTCTTATCCTTGGGACGACAGATGGCACAATGGGCTAAGTGTTCGGCTGGCAACCGGAAGGTAGCCGGTTCGAATCCCGCTTGGAGTGCATACTGTCGTTGTGTCCTTGGGCAAGACACTTCACCCACCTTTGCCTGTGTGTGAATGTGTGTGAGTGATTGGTGGTGGTCGGAGGGGCCATAGGCGCAGAATGGCAGCCACGCTTCCGTCAGTCTGCCCCAGGGCAGCTGTGGCTACAGAAGTAGCTTACCACCACCGAGTGTGACTGAGGAGTGAATGAATAATGCGATGTAAAGCGCCTTGAGTATTAGAAAGGCGCTATATAAATCCCATCCATTATTATCCTTAAACTGTGACCACTAGTTCTGGACTTCCCCAACATTCCCCAATAATCTTCCTGCATCTAGCCTGTCCAACCCCTTAAGAATTTTGTAAGTTTCTATAAGATCCCCCCTCACTCTTCTAAATTCTAGCATGTACAAGCCGAGTCTATCCAGTCTTTCTTCATATGAAAGTCCTGCCATCCCAGGAATCAGTCTGGTGAACCTTCTCTGTACTCCCTCTATGGCAAGAATGTCTTTCCTCAGATTAGGAGACCAAAACTGTACACAATACTCCAGGTGTGGTCTCACCAAGATCCTGTACAACTGCAGTAGAACCTCCCTGCTCTTATACTCAAATCCTTTTGCTATGAATGCTAGGTCTCGTTGCATCTCCCCTTTTCCTAATCGGCCACCATTCAGATAATAGTCTACTTTCCTGTTTTTGCCACCAAAGTGGATAACCTCACATTTATCCACATTATACACATTACTGCGCGGAAACAGGCCCTTTAGCCCACCGAATTCACACCGACCAGCAATCCCCGCACACTACACTACCCTACACACACCCGGGACAATTTACATTTATACTGAGCCAATTAACGTAGAGGCAAGTATGTCTTTGGCGTGTGGGAGGAAACCAAAGTTCTCAGAGAAAACCCACGCGGGTCTACCATAGGGTAGACATTCAGAACCTTTGTCCCGGAATTGAAATGTCAACAATTAGAAGGCATAGTTTTAAGGTGAGAGGGACTCACTACCTTTAATGCAAAAAAAAAAAAAAATCTCGCCCCACACATCTCCTTTAAACATTGTCCCTCTCACCCCTTCCCAGTTCTCCCATGGCCTACTGTCTCCCCCTACTTCCTCCCCCCCCCGATGGCAGTCTGAAGGTCTGAAGAAGGGTCTCGACCGATTCCTTCTCTCCATAGATGCTGCCTCTCACCTGCTGAGTTTCTCCAGCATTTTTTCTCTACTTAAGAGTTCGTCATGGCATCATGTTCGGCATATTCCCTCGAAAATATGTTAAAAGTAACGGAAATTGGCAGCAGACTGCCACATATGAAAGGACAAAAAAAATCTGTGGGTTTAACTGCACCAAACTGCCTCAGAATAAAATGACGCACCTTTAGAAAGGAGATGAGGTGGAATTTATTTGGTCAGAGGGTAGTGAATCTGTAGAATTAATTGTAGAGAGCTAGATAGGTCTCTTAAAGATAGCAGAGCCTGGGGATATGGGGAGAAGGCAGGAACGGGTTACTGATTGGGGATGATCAGCCATGATCATATTGATTGGCGGTGCTGGCTCGAAGGACCGAATGGCCTACTCCTGCACCTACTGTCTGTTGTCTATAATTGCCACAGAAGGCCGTGGAGGCCAAGTCAAGGGATATATTTAAGACGGAGAGTGACAGATTCTGGATTAGTAAGGATGTCGGGGAGAAGGCAGGAGAATGGGGTTGAGAGGGAAAGATAGAAGGGCCATGATTGAATGACGGAGCAGACTTGATGGGCCGAATGGCCTAATTCTGCTCCTACGGCTTATGGACATGAAACCTCCCTCAACCCAGCTAACTAACTCAACTTCTCAACATAGGATTTCCTTTTAATATTCCATGATAAAGTTTGAAGGGAGCAATAAAGAACAGGAGAAAACTGCTGGGACATGAGTTCTCCTCCTACCCCTCTGTCCAAAATGCATATTGGCTGGGGTACATCATAGTAAATTTGTTTTGATTTTGTTCCTCCTAAAATATCTGCACCATCAAATTGCTTCTTTCACTTTTAATGCTCATTTAAAACCAGTCTGCTTTTGTGATTTAGTGTCATAAATGTTTTCATTGATACCACTGTTGTGAGAACCATTGCTGTGTCCATGGCAGGTAGTCAATTGCATTGTACTGCAGATAGCCACAACAAGCTGGAGTAACTCAGCACGTCAGGCAGCATCTCTGGAGAAAAGGAATAGATCGAGACTCTTCTTCAGACCGGCGACCCAAAGCGTCACCTCTTCCTTCTCTCCAGAGACGCTGCCTGTCCCACTGAGTTACTCCAGCTTTTTGTGTCTATCTTCAGTGTAAATCAGCATCTACAGTTCCTTCCTATACATTATACTGCAGTTTGCTCAAATATGGACAAAATAACAGTAGCCCAAAGCAAAGCAGTCGCTGTTTAAAGCGAATATAATGTCCTTGAAGGACAGGAATGCTTGCAAGGAATTTTCTGTCCCCCCAACTCTTCAAAGAGTTCTCCCAATTGACCCTTATCATGCTTTATCTCTGTGCCTGTGTCCCCTTTATTTCTTTTTTCCCCCCTTCCCATGCTGTTCCACCTTGCTGTTCGTTTTCTTACTCTTCATCTTCATCCAGCAGGCAGCATCTGGCGTTACGTCAGAGCGAGTGCATCTTACGTCCCTTATTTGCCTCCTCTCTGTGACCCCAAGGACGGGCATTTGCTTGTGGATGGCTGCTATGTAAACAATGTCCCAGGTCAGCACTACAATCACTTCCTATCTACACTGGCCACGTGGAGACATTGGAAACTTGTGGCTCGAAAGGAAACGGCATTTGGGTGTTTGCGATCTCTTTGCCTCCCCATCGATAATCAATCATTTGGATATATTGCAGATCCTTAAAGTTATGGAAAATATCAATTAAACCACTGGTTGCCACCAGCAATCTCCTTTTCTAACAGGACTGTGTCAGCTTTCTGTGCTCAACGGCCAGATGCCTCAAACTGCTTTGTTTCCTTCTGAACCAAGTCTCTCTATGAAGGTTTATTGTCCTTTCGCCCAAGGACGGGCATGAGGTGGATAAGTCTTGCGTGTGGACCCATCTTGCTCATTGGCAGCTGTGCTGCAAAAACTCTAAATCTACACAGCATCAAAGGAGTCTCGCAGCCGACAAACTGGTCTGGGTTTTATCATGAGATGGTTATCTGCCCAGTCTCCAGGTGACTCTTTCATTTTATTTTGACATTGTCACCATTAATCAAATTAATAATACCGTTACTTGGTATACTCTCCCTCAATTGTCATTTAACAACAGCCTGTCGCACCAAAAGCAACTTTCAAAATCATTGCATCCTGGCCAGATGCTCGCTAATATAAACTTTATTAGTGAGTAAATCAAATAAAGAATCTTACAGTGGAATCTCATTCTTCCCATCTGTGGAACAAGGAAAATTGCCAATTCTCACCCTCAGCTGAGTCCTTCAATCCCAGACTTGAGTGCAGATACATTCTGAATTGGGGTAAGCAAGGTGGTTCTGGTTTTAAATAAGCGATAGGTGTGAGCGCCTCCAAAGACACGTGTGTCTCCTCCCTGAATGAATGAATGAATGAATAGGTTTATTGGCCAAGTATTCACATACAAGGAATTTGCCTTGGTGCTCCGCCCGCAAGTGACAACACGACACACAGTGACAGTTACGAATGACACATTAAACATTAATAATAAAACATTATCGATTAAACATGTGAATTAAATAAAATACCAGAGCAAAAGGAGGCTACAGATTTTTGGTCATTGAGTAGAGCTACTACTCGTGGGGGAAAAAGCTGTTTTTATGTTTTATGTCCCGTTTTCTTCCCTCATCCCAAAAAAAACGTGCAGATTGATCGGTTAATTGCCAACTATAAATGACCTCTAATGTGTAGAATCTGAGAGATGGGAGATTGAGCTGTCGAAGAGAGTAATAAGGGATTGAAAGCCTTGTCCCACGGTACGAGTTCATTCTAAGAGCTCTCCCGAGTTTGCACTGATTCGAACTCGGAGATTTACGGTAATGGCCTCTCGTTGGTACTCGGGGCTCTCGTGGACATTTTTCATCATGTTGAAAAATCTTCACGAGTCTTCCCGTGCTTACCTGCCGTTAGCGAGTCTTCCCGAATACCTGCTGTTAGCGTTACGAGCCTCTAAGTGAGGTACCCGAACTCCAACGTATCCGCTACGTTCATTCCCTGTGCTTACCACGAGTTTGATTTTTATTTAACTCGGGAGAGCTCTTGGAATGAAATCGCACCGTGGGACAGGGCTTTAAGGCGGAATTTGTGGAAAAAATTGGTGTTTGAAGATTGGCATGGACTCGGTGTGTCAAGTGGCCTGTTTCTTTCTGCAACACGGAAGTGAGCTTGTTGGTGAAATGATTTAGAGTGGGATTGTAAAGCTGTACAAGGGAAGCAGCAAATGACATTTATTCGAGGACTTCGGCATGGTAAATGTCGCAGATGTAGATCAGATGCAGAGGTGTAAGGGGAAGTCAAATGGTTCAACATTGTAGTGTGGAACTGGCAGTGCCACTACTGAACTGCTTGAGGAGACATCATGATGTCAGCCACAACACTGGTGTACAAAGTCCTATTGATCTGATATCAACCCTCACACTTCCTTGCACAGGTGACCGAATACTTTGTCAAAGAGATAGATTTACCAGTGGTGCAGCTGGTAGAGTTGCTGCCTCACAGCGCCCCAGACTCGGGTTCGATCCTGACCTCAGGTGCTGTCTGAAAGGAATTTGCACGTTCTCCCTGACACCATGTGGGTTTCCTCCGGGTGCTCTGGTTTCCTCCCGCATCCAAAAGATGTGTGGATTTGTAGGTTAATTGGCTTCTTTCTCATCCACTCCCTAGCAGGTAGGGAGTGGATGAGAAAGTGGGATAACATGGAACTAAAGTAGGATAACAGAGAACCAGTGTGAATGGTCAGTGGGCCGAAGGGCCTGTTTCCATGCTGTGTCTCGAAACTAAACTTGCACCCAGAAGGGGACTAAAAGTTCAGGAGTAAATTCCAGGGTAGTGAGGAATACACAAGAACTCAAGGTTGGAGAAATGCTCAGATCTTTGAGGGGGAGAAAGTTAAGGGCCTGTCCCGCTTTCCCGAGTTATTCACGAATTTTCCTGAGTTGTTCACGAATTCTCCCGAGTTTTCAATCTCGCAGAATTTTTTCGTAACGAGTCCGTGGGAGTCTGTGGATATATCGTAGCGGCTCGTTTTGCCAGCCGTAGGTACTCGGGGCTATTTTTTTACTCGTGGACATTTCCAACATGCTGAAAAAACTCCCGACTTACCTGATGCCCCGAGTACCTACGATAACGAGCCGCTACGATACATCCACGGACTCGTTACGAACATTCTGCGAGTTTGAAAACTCGGGAGTATTCGTGAATAGCTCAGGAGAATTTGTGAATAACTCGGGAAAGTGGGACAGGCCCTTTAATGTTAGTACGTCTTTCTTTAAAGATGTAAACTTTAGAAATCATCCATGGAAGAACGGACACACAATGTTACTGATTATTCAGGGGCATGATGATTCCACTGTAACTGAACATTAATCACTGACAGTGCTGGTGACTTTTGGCCATTCTGCTGAAAATCTTTGTCACCAAAGAGATTTGGTGTCAAACTGTTCTCACTTTCACCATCTCCACCTGCCCCTCGGAAATAATTTGGCCTGGAGGAGGACATTGGGCTGCAGGAGATGAGATGCTGTGGAGATTTCCGTCGGCCTGTGAGTAGTAAGCTGTGACCTCCCCTCCTCTACCACTCTGCATAGAGCACATATTTTGCAACGAGGAAGTGGGGGAGGGTGGCGTGTCGCGCACACCGATGCTCTTTTAGGCCTCTGACTGCATCTGTTCCTCGTGTGGTTAGGCTCGCTGTGGCGGTACGTGCGAGCTAGCATGTCCCTCTCGGGATACCTGCCGCCACTCTGTGACCCCAAGGACGGACACTTGCTCATGGACGGAGGATACACCAACAACCTGCCAGGCAAGTATGTGACATTAGGAGAGAAAAGGCCCAAGGTGAGATCTGAATTAGCTTCTTGATAGCAAAATAAGTCAAGTTAAGCTACTAGGTATGCTCTTGAAATTACAGTATAGTGATTGTAAAAGCTAATGAACGCCAACCAGCTCTTCTTATGTGAGACGCAAAACCTAATTTCATATGAATTTCTTACAGAAGTCACAGATCACATCAAATCCGGGGGCCACCGATCTGCTGCAAATTAACTTGCTCCAGAATAAGTTAGCTGCAGAAATGGATTGGCACAGTCCACCAATTCATTGACGGCAACCTAACTTGTCCTGTCATGTTGTCGAACGTGTGGTTTGTACGGAAGCATCTTTGTTTGGCTTTTTAAAAAGATATTAGAATGAATTTGGCAAAATTTCAGTGCCTTAAACCCACGGTGGTTTTGGAGATTGGGCAGGTGGGAAGCAGCAATCTAAGCTTGTTGCAATGCAACTTCAGGGTACAGTTTCTGCTGTAAAAATGCTTCCTCGGTGACAGAGGTGTACAAGCAACGGATGTGTGTGTGGTGGAGGGACCGCGGGGGAATATCTGGCTGGGCAGTGCAGGTCTGGTCATTATTGAGACCATCAGCGGTAGGAAATACCAGCAACAATTCCCATCTGCAAGAGAAAACCGTGCAATAATCCATTGCCAGCGTGAAGCCACACACAAACTGGAGGAACAGCACCTCGTGTTCCGAAGATAGACACAAAATGCTGAGTAACTCACGGGTCAGGCAGCATCTCTGGAGAAAATTGATAGGTGACATCTTCAGATTCCGCCCGTTCGCTTACAGCCTAATGGTATGAACATTGAATTCTCCAATTGTAGGTAACTATTCTACAAAGTAATCTACAAACCCCCTCCCCCCCAACCCCGCCTTCTCTGTGCCCCATCGGGATTCACACCCATTTCTCCCCTTTCCCCTGTTCTCTTCCACCTGCATTCCTTCCGCTGGGCGTCACATTTCACACCTTCTATCCTTATCTCACACTTTTTGTCTTGTGTCCTGGCTTTTGTCCAACCATCAGCCGATCAACCCCCTCACCTGTATCCACCTATCACTCACCAGGCTTTGTCCTGCCCCCACTTCTTCTCCAGCTTCTCCACCGACCCCCTCCCACTCCACAATCAGTCTGAAGAAGGGTCCAAACCCGAAACATCACCTATCCGTGTTCTCCAGAGATGCTGCCTGACCCGCTGAGTTACTCCAGCACTTTGTGCCTTTTTTTTCGTAAGCCAGTATCTGCAGTTCCTCACATCTCCATTTTAACACGGCATTCGTGAGATTATGGACAGTTCTTGCGTGAAATGGAACAGAAACTACCTACGCAAATTAGGATATTAATTCTTCCCTTGGCGAGCCATTATGGCTCACAGTGTCGCCAGGGTAACATGTGTTGGGTGCCCGGCTGTTCTTGGGTCAGTGGGGTAGGAATGTTGGGGAGTTAGAGATAGGGAACTATTATTTGCTATGGAGAACACACACACACAGCCTTGCATGGTGCACTTTTGTCTCCAATTTCATTTCTCAAGTGTAATCAAAACATATTTGAAACTTGATCCTTGAATGAATTTGTATAGTGTTACCTGTTGGTGCAATTGTGAAAATATATAGCATAGTATGGGGAGAAAAATGCACATGGCTGGTCAATAGTCTTTAAAAATGTTGGCTCTGACAATGTGCAAAGGCATCGTATGTGCCTGAAGGTGGCGGTCTCAGTCTGGGAGTTATTTCATTTCGGCCTGCAGAGCTCCATGCTTCCATTTAAGTACCCAATATTATCCCCCACAGTTTTCTTCAGACATACTCTGAAGAATTGTCCCGGACCGAGCTGTCACCCATCCATGTGCTCCAGAGATGCTGCCTGACCCGCTGAGTTACTCCAGCACTTTGTGTCCTCACCCCACCTGTTCATCAGCTAATATACCATTGCAGTCAATGATCTGCTTTAAGTTCAATGGTCAAGTGGATACAAATTATGTTGGCCATTGGAACCCACGAACCTGCTGCACCATCATTAACATCGTACATGAGCTGATTTTAACCTTAGCTCTACACCCTGGCTAACCTTTTCCGCCACCCCTGCACAATGATTAAAAAGCGCCATCTATTTCTGCCTTTAAAATATTCAAAAACTCTACACCTGCAGCCTTCTGAGCGTGAGAGTTCCAAGGTCTTCCAACCATCTGGCAAAAATATTCAGGTCAAGTGGTTAAGCAGAGACCCCTAATTGTAACTCCCGAATGAATGAATGATACTTTCTTATCACATGTGACACGTCACAGTGATATTCCTGGTTTTGCGTCCCATATACAAGGTATGCAAAGATTCACCACCTATAGGGCATTGACAAAGTCGCAGAGTGTTCCATGTAGTTCCAATGGTCCCTCTGTGTTCTCCGCGACGCTTCTTCGATCGACCTTGACACTCACGTGGTCCCTCTGTCCTCCGGCGCTCACCTGATCCATCATTCGACCTCCGGCACCCATCCTTGGCCACCCACCGCCGGGCGCAAGCAGAGGCTTCTTCCCCCAAAGTGGAAGCTTTCGCTCCAAATGCACCCAATCAAGATCCCTCACAATGTTGTGTGTTTCAGTCTCGTTTCCTAAACTTACCATTGCAAGCCTCATTCGTCCAATCTTCGCTTTAAACCACCAGACATTACGACCATCAGCATCGTAAGTCATCTCTGAATTGCGTTCAATGTATTAACATGTTTTCTCTTTAAAAAAAGACCAACACTGCAAACAATATTCCACATGTTGCCTCACCAAACTCCCATGTAACTGAAACATACCCTCTCTACTTTTGTATTCAATTCCACTTGCAACAAGCAACAACAGTCTGAAGAAGGGTCCCGACCCGAAACATCACCCATCCTTTTTCTCCAGAGATGCTCCTGATCCGTTGAGTTACTCCAGAACTTTGTGTCTATCTTGGGTATAAAGCAGCATTAGATTAGATTAGATTAGATTAGATTAGATTCCCTTTATTGTCATTCAGGCCTTTCGGTCTGAACGAAATTATGTTGCCTGCAGTCATACACAGAACTAATAAAAACAAAACATACAATAAACACAAATCTTAGTCTCCGTCTCTTCCCTCCTTGTTCTCCCTCTGCACTGAGGCGATCGATCCAGGCCGGAGATGCCGCCCTCCAGTCCAACGGACCGCCGTGGTGATGTCGCCGCCGCCGAAAGCCGGAACGCCGTCTCCGCTCCGAGACGGCCCGCCACAGCATCAGCTCCGGGCAGCCGCCCCAGCTCCGGGTCCCGCAGTCTCCGCTCCGGGCCGCCGCCCCAGCTCCGGGTCCCGCAGTCTCCGCTCCGGGCCGCCGCCCCAGCTCCGGGTCCCACAGTCTCCGCTCCGGGCCGCCGCCCCAGCTCCGGGTCCCGCAGTCTCCGCTCCGGGCCGCCGCCCCAGCTCCGGGTCCCGCAGTCTCCGCTCCGGGCCGCTGCCCCAGCTCCGGGTCCCACAGTCTCAGCTCCGAGCCCCGCTGCATCAGCTCCAGGCCGCCGCCGAAAGCCAGAACGCCGCACCAGCAAGTCGGGCCACCGCTGCCTCAGCCCCGAAGACGGCCAGCCTCTCGTTGGTGAGTCCTGGCTGGCTCTGCCTCCGGAGCCTCGGGGTCAGTCGCAGGCTGGAGGCCGCCAGCTCCGCCATTAGGCCTCAGCGCAGACGGAGGCAGAGAAGGGGGATACGACACGAAAAAGTCGCATTCCCCCGAAGGAAGAGACAGAGAACATATTTCACCCCCCCTCCCCCTCTCTCTAACACAACCCAACAAACTAAAACGTAACCAAAACAAGACAAAAAAAACAACAGAAAAAAGTAAAGACAGACGGACTGCAGGCGAGCCGCAGCTGTTAACAGCGCCGCCACTTCCGGTGCTTCCTTGTTTCTGTAACATTTTGTTATAACATCTTATGACATTTTGTTAGCTTTCCAAACTGATTCCTACTGGAACTCCATATAATGTATTATCCACTTAAATTTTCCTATCTAATACATACCCTGCCTCGTCAATAAAAAATGCAACAAATGGTTTGTTGTGATCTAACAATCAACGTTGCAATTCACCCATTAAAACTACATCTAATCTTTAGTTTAGTTTCGAGATACAGCGTGGAAACAGGTCCTTCGGCCCACCGAGTCCAGCTCTGAAATTCCATCCCCAGATACCCCTGCTTCTCCATCTCCTGTAAGATGCTTCCTAAACCATCCATAACTGACAAAGTAAAGACACAAAATGCTGGAGTAACACACGACAGTTTCTTTATTGTTATGCCTTTTTTTTGTCAACCAGCATCTGCAGTTCCTTAGATGGAGACAAAATGCTAGAGTAACTCAGCGGGTCAGGAAGCATCTCTGGAGAAAAGGAATAGGCAATGTTTCGGGTCAGGTTGAGACCCTCCTTCAGACCTGTCTGGACCCATTCGAAGATGGGTCTTGACCCAAAACATCGCCCATTCCTTCTCTCCGGAGATGCTGCCTGACCCGCTGAGTTACTCCAGCATTTTGTGTCTATCTTTGGTTTATCCAGCATCTGCAGTTCCTTCCCACACACTTTGTCTGCAGTCCCTTATACCCTTGTGTATTTTTTTGTAAACCAGCATCTGCAGTTCCTTGTATCTCCTTTAGTGACAAACTATTTGATCAACTTTCCACATATCTTGGGCATGCTTATTGGCTGGGCAGTGGACTTTGCTGATGCCCGTGCAAAAAACACTTATGATGAATTTCTTTGTTAAATAAAATTCATTGTCAATTGTTAAACACAACTATTGCTGTGTTTTTCTCATCGGGCTGTCAGTTTACATTAGAACAGAACACTCTGTGCAATCCAATCAGTCAGTATGCCAATACTTTCAACCGAACGCCCGCATTAGGTTCATATATTCAGGGTTGAATGACCATTTTATTCCCAACTGGTACTTCTATGCTGTGCTACTTCTATTTGATATGAACTAGCATGCCAGATAAAATTACTGCCTTGCACTCATGTCTCTGCCAACCATCATTCAAAATGGAGTTTGTTATTCATTAAAGAACGCCATGTATTTTTCAAGGTAGACACACAATGCTGGAATAACTCAGCTGGACAGGCAGCATCATCTCTGGATTGAACTATTCCTTCTATCCAGAAATGCTGCCTGACCCTCTGAGTTACCTCAGCATTTTGTGTCTATCTTCGGTGTAAACCGGCATCTGCAGTTCCTTCCTGCACATGTGTTTCTGTGATTGTTCTATATTTTAAAAAACCCATTAAAATTGCTCCTTTGCTTAGTGAAGTTGCTTATATTTTTGTTTGCAGTGGATTGTGGTAATTGTAGTGCAATGTAGCTTTTGACCGTTTACAGTTTAATAAGGAATGGAACTTTTTTGTGTTATTTTTGGAAACGCTGCAAAAGTGAATCTCGAGAGGACTTGGCGAATGGAAGCTGTTCCTGGGTACAGTTTTCAGGAAGCACCTGTCCAAGGCCAGATGCAGTTTTACACAGCATGCAGTGTTCCTGGTTGTTCAGCCGAAATGTTAAATAAATTGTGTTCTTTTTTTAAAATATAATTGCAGCTGATATCGCCAAAACGATGGGTGCCAAAACAGTCATTGCTATTGATGTGGGAAGCAGGGATGAAACCGATTTGTGTAACTATGGAGACAGCCTGTCGGGATGGTGGTTGCTTTGGAAACGCCTAAATCCATGGGCAGAAAAAGTCAAAGTAGGAAACTATGCGGACAAGTCTGTTTTTCAATCCATTGCACAATAAGCTTTGTAAAGGAGCCACGGAGACTGGATAATGCATTGAGAGAATGGTTGATTAAGTGCCTCCCTTTCCCTGCAGACCTACTCGTTTAATCGTGTAGGAAGGAACTGCAGATGCTGGTTTAAAACCGAAGATACACACAAAACCTGGAGTAACTCCGCGGGACAGGCAGCATTTCTGCAGTCAAGGAAGAGGTGATGTTTCCAGTTGAGACTGTCTGAAAAAGGGTCTCAACCCAAAACGTCACCTATTCCATTTCTCCGGAGATGCTGCCTGCCCCGCTGAGTTACTCCAACATTTTCCCTGTCTATCTTCGGTGTAAACCAGCATCTGCAGTTCCTTCTTACACATCTTGAGAATTTGCTGCTTGTGAAGTGTGCGTATAGAAAAATGAATGTGCATACAAAAGTGAATATTTGTGTATAAAAAATTATCATTTCACTGTACCTCGGTACAGGTGACAATAACGTACCATTGAACATGGTCAAGTATATCAAGATGATACACATCCACTGTACTCATCCCAGCCAACCTCTGAAATCCGCTTGCTTGCTTGTTCTTTTGGCTTGGAGCAATACCCGAGTCAAAAGTGCCTGGTGGATTTTGTTCACATTTGTCCTCCATTGCTGCCTCGCACTCCATTCTTCTCCGCACAAATGCATACAGACACGGGTCTCCCTTGTTCAGCCTGCATGCCTTTTCTGTGCTCTCCTCCCTCCTCCTCTCTCTAGATGAACAAACACTCAGGTTATTATTTATGTTACTTGAATAGTGATCACAGATGGTTTATCTTGGTTGTAATCTTTTGATTAGCAATGGAAAAGTGCAAAGCGCGGTAAAGAGTAGAACGGGGCAGCGGCAGAGTTGCTGTCTTACAGCACCGGGAGGCCCAGGTTCGCTCCTGACCACAGGCGCTGTCTGTATGGACTTTGTACATTCTCCCTGTGACCACATGGGTTTTCTCTAGATGCTCTCATTTCCTCCCACATTCCAAAGACGTACAGATTTGTAGGTTAATTGGCTTCTGTAAATTGGCCCCAGTGTGTCGGATAAAACTAGTATATTGGTGATCGTTGTTGGGCCGAAGGGCCTGTTTCCAGATAGTATCTCTAAACTCAACTAAACTAAACACAATAGGAGGAGGACCAAGGACCATCGAATAGGAGGATCACGATTGACATCCAGAAGACAAACAGGCTGGAAGAAAAATTCCTCATGAACAAGAGAGACAATACAGACTAAATGGATCAAGTTTACGCAGGGTGCAGGGGCTAAGAGTCCTATTACTGGTATAAATCTTTGGCAGAACACAGTCATAGAGAGATACAGGGTGGAAACAGGCCTTTCAGCCCAACTTGCCCACACCGGCCAACAATGTCCCAGCTACATTGGTCCCACTCGCCTGCGCATGGTCCATATCCCTCCAAACCTGTCCTATCGATGTACCTGTCTAACGGTTTCTTAAACAATGGGATAGTCCCAGCCTCAACTATGCTGCAAAACAGTTAATAAAATATATGGGATCCTAAATTTCATAGTTTAGATTAGTTTAGAGATACAGCGCGGATACAGGCCCTTCGGCCCACCGAGTCCATGTCGACCAGCGATCCCCACTCTTTAACACTATCCTGCACACACTAGAGACAATTTACAATTTTACCAAACCAACTAACTTACAAATCTGTAAGTTTTTGGAGAGTGGGAGGAAACCAGAGCTCCTGGAGAAATCCCACGGGGAGAACATTCAGACTCCTTAAAGACAGCATCCAAAGTCAGGATTGAACCGGGGTCTCTGGCGCTGTAAGGCAGCAACTTTACTGCTGCGCCACCGTGCCATAAGCAGATGAGAGCAAACAGTTATGTTAAATCCGTGTAATGCACTCGCTAAATATTTCAGTGAATTCTGATCATTGCTCTTTAGAAAGATTCTGGAGGGCCCAGTAAAGGTGTTTAAAAGACTAATGAGTAGTTCCAAGGAAGAAGGGTTTCAGTTACAAAATATAGTTTGTAGACAAAATTGCTGGAGAAACTCAGCGGGTGCGGCAGCATCTATGGAGCGAAGGAAATAGGCAACGTTTCGACCCGAAACTTTGCCTATTTCCTTCGCTCCATAGATGCTGCGGCACCCGCTGAGTTACTCCAGCAATTTTGTCTACCTTCGATTTTCCAGCATCTGCAGTTCCTTCTTGAACAAAATATAGTTTGCAGTCTGGGAAGCAAGTGAAGTGTAAAAGGTCCTGATGGACAAGGCGCTGGGTAGGTGAAAAAATTGCCCGTTTGTGGACCAAAGCACAGATTTAACTTGACTGGCAAAAGATTCACTCGAGGATTTTTAATATCTTGATCAATGCGATGGAGGCAGGTTAGACAATAGACAATAGGTGCAGGAGTAGGCCATTCGGCCCTTCGAGCCAGCACCGCCATTCAATGTGATCATGGCTGATCATCCCCAATCAGTACCCCGTTCCTGCCTTCTCCCCACATCCCCTGACTCCGCTATTTTTAAGAGCCCTATCTAGCTCTCTCTTAAAAGCATCCAGAGAACCCGCCTCCACCGCCCTCTGAGGCAGAGAATTCCACAGACTCACCACTCTCTGTGAGAAAAAGTGTTTCCTCATCTCCGTTCTAAATGGCTTACTCCTTATTCTTAAACTGTGGCCCCATGTTCTGGACTCCCCCAACATCGGGAACATGTTTCCTGCCTCAAGCGTGTCCAAGCCCTTAACAATCTTTCAGGGTTCCTTTGTGGCGTTGACAAGTGTTTGAAGTCGAGCGATTTATAGGGTTGAAGGGAAAGAAGAGTGGCGGGAGACTGACTGGCTTACTCTTGAAAAGATCTGGCATTTGAAAGACTATACTGTGTGTATTTCCCAAGTTAATTCCCTGTGTGAGTCATGGAGAAAATGTGTCCCACCCTCGCCCACTTGCAGTCATGTGGGGGAAAATCGAGGACAAGGAAAAATGAGTTGCTGCCATGTGGGAAGCACTCTCTGCCTTTAATTCTGCTGACTGAAGTGAGTAGTAATCCAGCCAATGCTTGAGTTGATCAAGAGCAAATGTATCCGAAGCAGAGCAAAAAAAAACAACTGCTGGAAGATCTCGGCAGGTTGAGCAGCATCCACGGAGGCCGATATTTTGGGTCCAGACCCTGCATTGGGGCAAAGAGTGCAGCGGCGATGTGTAGGAAGGAACTGCAGATGCTGGTTTATACCAAAGATGGACACTAAATGCTGGAGTAACTCAGCAGGTCAGGCCACATCTCTGAAGAAAAGTAATGGGTAATGTTTCGGGTTGAGACCCTTCTTCAGACTCCTGTGCTAGCCAGGCTACTGGTGTAGAGGGGAAATTGTCAGCATATAGAAGTGGGAGAGAGGAGTGAGATCGAGCTTTGTTTTCCATCACTTGCTATCTCTTTCCCTCATTATAACTGCATTGATTCAACTGATTCAATAATTCAATGATACTTTTATGTCACACGTACCTGGGTGCAGTGAAATGTTTTGTTTTGCGTTCAACCCGGTAAAATCCTACAGCAGATCTTTTTATTAATTATACATATACAAAATAAAAATAAATATACAGAGTATTAACACGATTAAAGGCTGCCTGTATTGACAGTTTACAAACATACGGTCATCAAATTTATATATCGCCAACTTTATCGACAATACATCAGCGTTCACGGAAGTCCTCGCCTAGGCTGTACACAAGTGTCACCACATTTTTGGCACCAACACAGTCACGAAAGTTCGCCGAACAGTCCTACCTGCTGCCTGCCGCTGCACATGGCAGCATGCGGCCCCCCGTGACAGTCCCCCCTCGTTCTCGGCGACCCCCCTCCCAGTCTCCCTTTCAATATTGGTGGCCTCACCTGCTGTGTCCCCCCTTCATAACAGCCGGGTCCATCTTAATTCTGGTCGGATGAAGAGATGGATACTACCATTAGTATTGGTAATGTCGCGGAGAGAGCATGCTTACAGTTCAGTAGGTTGGCGCACGGGTTGTGGACGGTGATGTTTGCAGACCCCATGTCACGCCCTGTTGATCTGATTTATTGCAGGTCCCAGACATGTCAGAAATCCAGTCACGACTGGCTTACGTGTCCTGTGTCCGACAGTTGGAGGTGGTGAAGAGCAGCGCCTACTGTGAATACATCCGCCCACCTATTGACAGGTTTAAAACCATGGACTTTGGCAAGTTTGATGAAATTTATGTAAGTACCTCCCTTGGTTTTTGTTTTTTTTTCAGGGAGTCAAAGTAACATCACAAGGCATCTGAACCATTGTGGGCGTGTCTGAATAACTCACCCAGTTGCCCCATTCTCCTGCCCTTTGGCTAGTAGCTTGATTCAAAGTTTGTGTTAACCTCTCAACGGAGGTATTCTGCCCTCTTTTGTATGATTTAACAGTTTAAGAACTTACTTGTTCTTGCCATTGCATGAATGTCTCAAGATTGTTAAGGGTTTGAACACGCTAGAGGCAGGAAACATGTTCCCGATGTTGGGGGAGTCCAGAACCAGGGGCCACAGTTTAAGAATAAGGAGTAAGCCATTTATAACGGAAACGAGGAAACACTTTTTCTCACAGAGAGTTGTGAGTCTGTGGAATTCTCTGCCTCAGAGGGTGGTGGAGGCGGGTTCGCTGGATACTTTCAAGAGAGAGCTAGATAGGGCTCTTAAAAATAGCGGAGTCAGGGGATATGGGGAGAAGGTAGGAACGGGGTACTGATTGGGGATCTTCAGCCATGATCACATTGAATGGCGGTGCTTATTCACTGCCTCATTCTGTCTGTCCCTCGAGACGTTTTCTTTCATTTGTCTGTATTGGAAAATTTCCTGCTTGTTTAGCTTAGAGATACAGTGCAGAAATAGGCCCACTGGCCCACAGAGTCCACGTTGACCAGCGATCCCCACACTCTTACACTATCTCTCACACGCTAGGGGCAGTATAACAATTTTATCAAGCCGATTAATCTACAAACCGGTAGGTCTTTGGACTGTGGGGGGAAACTGGAGCACTCACACAGGTCACAGGGAGAATGTACAAACTACATACAGGCAGCACCCTTAGTCAGGATCGAACCTGGGTCTCTGGGGCAGCAACTCTACCGTTGCACCACCATGCTGCTTGTGTTTCCACATGTATTGAGTTTTGTTTTGGGATCGTGGGCAAATCACGGATAGAGTGGCTAAAAGCCTGCTAACTAGAGAAACATATAAAATTATAAAAGGACTGGACAAGCTAGATGCAGGAAAACATTTCCCAATGTTGGGCGAGTCCAGAACCAGGGGCCACAGTCTTAGAATAAAGGGGAGGCCATTTAAGACTGAGGTGAGAAAAAACGTTTTCACCCAGAGAATTGTGAATTTGTGGAATTCCCTGCCACAGAGGGCAGTGGAGGCCAAGTCACTGGATGGATTTAAGAGAGAGTTAGATAGAGCTATAGGGGCTAGTGGAGTCAAGGGATATGGGGAGTAGGCAGGCACGGGTTATTGATTGGGGACGATCAGCCATGATCACATTGAATGGCGGTGCTGGCTCGAAGGGCCGAATGGCCTCCTCCTACACCTATTTTCTATGTTTCTATGTTTAGAGGAAATTTGCAGATACCATGCACACCAATTTCACTGCTAGCCCAAGTTTCCCAGTGGTTTTACAGCACCAGCTCATCCTGAAGTGTTGGCTCATCCCACTGTGCCCCGTCAGGGAGGTTGTGTTGTTTATCTGGTACAATATACAGTGCATTATTCCCACTCATTAAAAATCACTATCACTGAACGAAACTGCCTCCCACAAAATAATTGTGGCCTCAATTCTACATAATGGGAGCGGGCAAAATGAAGCCAGTAATGTCTGATCAAATATATTCAGAAGAACTGCAGATGCTGGAAAAATTGAAGGTAGACAAAAATGCTGGAGAAACTCAGCGGGTGAGGCAGCATCTACGGAGAAAAGGAATTGGCGACATTTTGGCTTGAGACCCTTCATCAGACAATATAGTCTGAGGGTCACCAATGAGTTAGTTAGTAGTTCAGGACTGCTCTCTAGGTGTTGGTGGGATGGTTCAGTCGCCTGATAACAGCTGGGAAGAAACTATCCCTGAATGTGGAGGTGTGCGTTTTCACACTTCTATATCTTTTCCTGCAGAATCTCGGCTACCAGTACGGGAAGGTGGTGTTCGGCAACTGGAACAGAGGAGACATTATCGACAAGATGCTGAAGGACAGAAAGTCAGTTGACTACTACGAAATCAAGAAGAAGAATGTGAGTACAGTACCCAGAAATGCTCCCTCTTGGCAGATGCAGTGCTATGGCCATTAATAGCAATGCCTGGCTTCTCGTTGTATAAGAAGGAACTACAGATGAAGTAAAATGCATTGCCTCAAGTAACCTCCATCCAAGACGTTGAGCAATTCCAGCGAATTGTGGACCATCACACAAACCAACCTCCCTTCCATTGACAGACACAAAAAGCTGGAGTAACTCAGCGGGACAGGCAGCATCTCTGGAGAGAAGGAATGGGTGACGTTCCGGGTTGAGAGCCTTCTTCAAACTGAAACGTTGCACATTCCTTCTCTCTAGAGATGCTGCCTGTCCCGCTGAGTTACTCCAGCTTTTTTAATCTATCT
This sequence comes from Amblyraja radiata, assembly GCF_010909765.2. Taxonomy (NCBI): domain Eukaryota; kingdom Metazoa; phylum Chordata; class Chondrichthyes; order Rajiformes; family Rajidae; genus Amblyraja; species Amblyraja radiata. The sequence continues at coordinate 10,382,878 of NC_045990.1, forward strand.
TCAGTTTAAACCAGCTTCTGCAGTTGCTTCTCACACACTCCCTTCCATTGACTCCATTTATACCTCACACAAGGCCAGCAGCACAATCAAGGACGAATCGCACCCTGGCCACTCCCTCGTCTCCCCTCTCCCATCTGGCAAAATATAAAAGTGTGAAAATGCACTCCTCCAGATTCAAGGACAGATTCTTCCCAGCTGTTATCAGGCAATTGAATCATCCTATTACCAACCAGAGAGCAGTCCTAAACTACTATCTACCTCATTGGTGATCCTCGGACTATCCTTGATCGGACCTTGCTGGCTTTACCTTGCACTAAACGTTATTCCCTTTATCATGTATCTATGCACTATAAATGGCTCGATTGTAAGCATGTATTGTCTTTCTGCTGACTGGTTGGCACGCAACAAAAACTTTTCACTACCTCAGTACACTAAACTGAGAAGAGCCTTGGACTCTGATGTGAGGTACCGAGTTGAAACCGTCAATGGTGAACACACAGGGCACTAGCCTTGTGGAAAACCTTCATCAAACACTATCCGAGATGGATTCATGCCTCGGTAGAGGCTCAAAGTGTTTACACTATTTGTGCTTATGCAGTAGATAAAATCCAGACTGAATATTATATAATTCATTCAAGTCATGCTTGACACTAAACTAAACTGAAACTAAGACTGCTCTGACTTTGTCGGTCCTCGATCAGACATGAACCAGGTACCAAGTTGCTGTACTGAGACTATTCATTCCACCTTTGCTTCCACAGGCCTTTATGTCCTCCAACGCTGCGTTCACTGACCTCGCTGAGATTGTGTCTCGAATTGAGCCTCCAAAGACCTACAACTTGGCTGACGGTAAGTCGGGCACTTCCCAGAGTTTCTCTTCATTCCACTTTCCATTCGATGCCTGCCAGCAAACACCAGCCAGGGCTGGCCTGTAAACCATCAACATTTTCTCTGCAGTATTCATTTAGTTTAGTTTACAGATACAGCACGGAATCAGGCCCTTCAGTCCACCAGGTCCGTGCCGACCAGCGATTCCCGTTACTCTAGCACACACTACACATTAGGGACAATCTTAAGGGCCTGTCCCACTTAGGCTATTTTTAGGCGACTGTCATAGTCGTAGCAGGTCGCCGAAAAACTGGCGACTGGACCCCCCCTTCGACATAAAATTTGAAATAGAATCATTTACTTTAACAACAAAAAATAAATGAAGTCATCACCGGCGACAACCTACGTTAACCTGGCAACAACCAACGACAGCACTTACATCAGGAGAAGTCAAGCTACGCTCATTGGCGTCAAACCCACTGTCGCCAACTTTTCTCCGAAAATGTTTCAACTTGTTGAAAATCCAGCGGCGACCAGAAAGATGCGACGACACTTTGGGCAACTGAGGAGACGACTCACGACCATACAGGCGACACCCAGGCGACCATGTGGCGACAGCCTAGTCGTCTAAAAAATCACCTAAGTGGGACAGGCCCTTTACAATTTTTACCAATTAACCTACAAACCTATATTTCTTTAGAGTGAGGGTGGAAACATAACATCCTAACTCATGCCCTCAATACAGTGAGTGATGAAGCCCAATGCCTTCTTCACCACCTGGTCCACTGGTGGTGCCTCTTTCATGGAACATGTAGCTGCACTCCTTGGCCTTTGTGTGCCACAACACTCCGACCATTTTGTTCTTTAAAGGGCAAGTGAGATAAGTTGACAGGTGAAAGGAATAGAAGAATGAGACAGAAGGGTGAGGTTGGTAGTGTGGGACATTTCTTGTGTAAAGTGGCCAGATTCAAAGCTACAAACTCACTAACTCTTGCCTTTGCGAAGTTGAGGTCCCTGCTCTGCTGCTGTCGGCTCCCATCTGTGTTAGGGCCCTGAGTGAGAGTTTTTTTTTTAGTTTAGTTCAGAGATACAGCGTGGAAACAGGCCCTTCAGCCCACTGAGTCTACACCGACCAGTGATCCCCGCACACTCACACTAGGGAGAATTGTACATTGATACCAAGCCAAATAACCGACAAACCTGCACGTTTTTGGAGTGTAGGAGGAAATCGAAGATCTCGAAGAAAACCCACGCAGGTCACGGGGAGAACGTAAAAACTCCATACAGATAGCACCCGAAGTCGGGATCGAACCCGGGACTGTGATGCTGTAAGGCGTCACAGACCCGTGCCGTTCTGAGTTTACTGCCCTGGCCCCACTCAATGTCAATAGACAATAGGTGCAGGAGTAGGCCATTTGGCCCTTCGAGTCAGCACCGACATTCAATGTGATCATGGCTGATCATCCCCAATCAGTACCCCGTTCCTGCCTTCTCCCCATATCCCCTGACTCCGCTATTTTTAAGAGCCCTATCTAGCTCTCTTGAAAGCATCCAGAGAACCTGCCTCCACCGACCTCTGAGGCAGAGAATTCCACAGACTCACCACTCTGTGAGAAAAAATGTTTCCTCGTCTCCGTTCTAAATGGCCTACTCCTTATTCTTAAACTGTGGCCACTGGTTCTGGACTCCCCCAACATCGGGAACATGTTTCCTGTTTCTAGCGTGTCCAAGCCCTTAACAATCTTATATGTTTCAATGAGATCTCCTCTCATCCTTCTAAACTCCAGAGTGTACAAGCCCAGCTGCTCCATTCTCTCAGCATATGACAGTCCCGCCATCCCGGGAATTAACCTTGTAAACCTTGTCATTGAAGCACTTTTATCTTCTCTTTGTCTGGTCACGGCAGAAGAGTCCGATTATCTGACTGAGTATGAAGATGATATAATGGATGCAATGAGGGATGAAGATGACGACCCAGAAGAGTTACCGGACAACGAGGAGCTGGGTGATCAGGAATATCCCGACCAAGACCATTCTGCTATGGAGTGGAACATGGACCCGGTAGGTGAAAAATATATTATTCACATTTGCCAAATTTCCTATAGACTCATACAGCATGGAAACAGGCCCTGCACCCCAACTTGTTCATGCGCACCAAGATGCCCCATATCAGTTACCCTCCCCCCCCCCCCCCATACACTTACACTATCCTACACACACCAGGGACAATTTACTCTCCCCCTCTCTCCCCCCTCTCCCCCCTCTACCCTCTCTCCCCTCTCTCCCCTCTCTCCCCCCTCTACCCTCTCTCCCCCCTCTCCCCTCTCCCCGCTCTCCCCTCTCTCCCCTCTCCCCCTCTCTCCCTCTCTCCTCCCCTCTCCCTATCTCCTCCCCTCTCCCTCTCCCCTCTCCCCTCTCTCCCCCCTCTCCCCTCTCTCCCCTCTCTCCCCTCTCTCCCCTCTCTCCCCTCTCCCTCTCTCTCCCCTCTCCCTATCTCCTCCCCTCTCCCTCTCCCCCTCTCTCCTCATCTCTCCTCTTTCCCGGGACTGGTCCCCTGTTAAAAACCATGATCCAGGGACAAAATAAAGAACCGTATCCCATTGTACATCTGCATGGAAAGGTTGAATGAGGAATGAATGAATGAATGAATGAATGAATAGGTTTATTGGCCAAGTATGTACACATGCAAGGAATTTGCATTGGTGCAGCAGTGCAGCGTGCAGAGGGAAGGGCGGCCGTGGTGACTGTCTCTGCAAATGTTGTTCCTGAGTAGGACGTGGTTTGCTGCCATTCATTCAAGGTCACTGTGAGCTCAACAGTTTGAGCTGTGCACAAAAGAGCAAATGATTTTATCTTGTAGATTGTGATATGCAGATATCGCAGTTAATGCATCAAGATCAGCAGTTTTAATCAGCACTTCCTTTACCGTAGTGTGGGTTTGGGCACGCTAGAGGCAGGAAACATGTTCCCAATGTTGGGGGAGTCCAGAACACAGTTTAAGAATACTAATAATGGGTAAGCCATTTAATGATGGAGACGAGGAAACACTTTTTCTCACAGAGAGTTGTGAGTCTGTGGAATTCTCTGCCTGCGGTAGAGGCAGGATCTCTGGACGCTTTCAAGGGAGAGTTAGATAGGGCTCTTAAAGATAGCAGAGTCAGGGGATATGGGGAGAAGGCAGGAACGGGGTACTGATTGGGGATGATCCGCCATGATCACGTTGAATGACGGTGCTGGCTCGAAGGGCCGAATGGCCTACTCCTGCAACTATTGTCGATTGTAATGGGACCAGCACAGTTCATCACTACAAAACACTGTGGTCTGTCTCCAAACTTGTCACACGCCAGCAAGAACTGATTACTTATTTATTGCTCATATTCTATGTCGCTCTTCTCGGGAGATGCTAATTGCATTTCGTTGTCTCTGTACTGTACACTGCACAATAACAATAAATTTGAATCTGATCTGATCTGATCTGATTACTATCTATCTGGCATGAAATCAAGCCACCATCTCCAAATTTGCATTATAAAGAGGCTGTCAAGAGTCAAGTTTTATTGTCATATGTCCCAGATAGGACAATGACATTCTTACTGATAAATATCTGATGGCAGTTTATACCACTATGAGAGGCATAGGTTGGGTACATTGTCAGAACCTTCTTCCCAGAATGGAAAGGTCAGGCGCTGAAGCCCATGGCTTTAAGGTCAGAGGGGGGAGTTTAAAGATTACAAATCAACGGGTTTTTTTACACAGAGGGTGGTGGGTCCCTGGAACATGCCAAATATGCCCATATAGTCACAGAGCATGGAAACAGGCCCAACATGCCTACATCGACCATGTCCCATCTACACTAGTCCCACTTGCCTGTGTTTGGCCCATATCCCTCTAAATCTGTCCTATCCATGTACCTGTCTAAATGTTTCTTAAACATCACGAAAGTACTTGTCTGGACTACCTCCTCCGTCAACTCGTTCCATACACCCACTATCCTTTGTGTGAAAATGTTACGCCCACAGATTCCTATTAAATCTTTCCCCCCCCCCCCTCAACTTCAGCCTATGTTCTCTGTTCCCCTACTCTGAGCAAAAGACTCAGTACTATTCAGTACCAGTACAGAATAGACTCGATCTATTCCTCTCGTGATTTTGTACCCCTCATCCTCCTGAGGGGTGGTGGTGCAGATACAATGGAGGCATTTAAGGGCTTCAGATAGGCACATGGACATGCAGGGGATGGGGGGATATGGGGTGCATGTACGCAGAAGAAATCAGTTGAATTTAGCCTCAGGTTCAGTACTGATATAGGATAGATACAGTGTGGAAACAGGCCCTTTGGCCCAACTTGCCCACACTGACCAACATGTCCCATCTACACTAGTCCCACCTGCCTGTGTTTGGCCCATAATCCCTCTAAACCTGTCCTATCCATGTACCTGTCTAACTGCTTCTTAAACGTTGCGATAGTCCCGGCCTCAACTGCCTCCTCCAGCAGATCGTTCCATACACCCACCACCACTCTTTGTGTAAAAAAGTGGCCCCTTTTACAGATTCCTATTCCCTGGGATGACGGGACTGACATATGAGGAAAGATTGAAAAGACTAGGCTTGTATTCACTGGAGTTTAGAAGGATGAGGGGGAATCTTATAGAAACATATAAAATTATAAAAGGACTGGACAAGCTAGATGCAGGAAAAAAATTCCCAATGTTGGGGGAGTCCAGAACCAGGGACCACAGTCTTAGAATAAAGGGGAGGTCATTTAAGACTGAGGTGAGAAAAAACGTTTTCACCCAGAGAGTTGTGAATTTATGGAATTCCCTGCCACAGAGGGCAGTGGAGGCCAAGTCACTGGATGGATTTAAGAGAGAGTTAGATAGAGCTCTAGGGGCTAGTGGAATCAAGGGATATGGGGAGAAGGCAGGCACGGGTTATTGATAGGGGACGATCAGCCATGATCACAATGAATGGCGGTGCTGGCTCGAAGGGCCGAATGGCCTCCTGCACTTATTTTCTATGTTTCTATGACAGTGCACCTCACTGGTCTAATGTCGGGGATGTGGAATGAAATAATATTTTTTCATCTTCTCATTTCTCCGCAGGATGAAGAAACCGATCTCAGAAACCGCAGGCCTGGTGGCATCGGCAGCGATCTGGCATGCCCCTCTCCATCCGACAGTGAAGTTTAAACACGGTTGAGGCGGCCCTGCACTGCGCGCTTACCCGAACATACAACCCACAGTTCAATAATGGAGCTAAGCTAAGCAAAGGAATCTACAAAATTATGCCGTTGAACGAGGGGCATCTTACCCGGTGGTCTGGGAATTACTGTTGCTTTTTTATATTACACATCCTTCCTCCTCTTTCATTGCAAGAGCGGTTAATAAGAAGCGGCCAGGGTACGGATGGCACAGACATCTGCAGTCGGTGGAGTTTGTGGTTACTTGTGATGTTCCTGTTTAATCGGGAATTGGTCCGCTTGTTCGGGTTTTCCCCTAGGGGGAAGTGTGAGGGGATATCGGGAGACCCACCGCAAGGGTCTAGTGTGTCTGTTCCCTGTTGCCCTCCTCTCCGGCCCCACCATCAACACATGCTGGGCTGGGCTGGGCTTGCCTGCTCCGTGAAGCTCGGCTGCCGTTACTGCTGCAAGAACCCACCCACCCACCCACACGGAAAAGAAACTGAGTTGTAAGCGTTGCACCGATTGCTGGTGGACGGCTTTGCCGACTGCCCACCGTAAGCCCCCGCGATAATCCTGCCCGCGATCAGTGGTCCCACGGTACAGAGATGAAGCCCAAACTCTCAGCTCAGACGGTGTGCTTGTGTAGGAAGGAAATTGCAGACGTTGCTTTACACTAAAGACAGACACAAAGTGCTGGAGTAACTCAGCTGGTCAGGCAGCATCTCTGGAGAAAATGGATAGGTGACGTTTTGGGTCGGAACCCTTCCACAGACAAAGATAGAGGTTAGGGGTGGGCAGCTTTAAAGCCCTGTCCCACTGTACGAGTTCATTCCAAGAGCTCTCCCCGAGTTTGCCCTGATTCAAACTCGGAGATTTACGGTAATGGCCACTCGTCGGTACTCGGGGCTCTCGTGGACATTTTTCATCATGTTGAAAAATCTTCACAAGTCTTCCCGTGCTTACCTGCCGTTAGCGAGTCTTCCCGAGTACCTGCCGTTAGTGCTAAGAGACGTCCCCGAGCTCCGACGTACCCGCTACGTTCATTCTCCGTGCTTACCACGAGTTTGATTTTTTTTAAACTCGGGAGAGATCTTGGAATGAACTCGTACCGTGGGACAGGGCTATTACAACCCAGCCGTATGAACGTTGATATCTCTAATTTCGTAACCCCTGCACACCCTCCCCCACCCTCCCCTCTCCTCTCTCCCCGTCATCCCCCACCCTAGTCGTCCGACCAGTTCCACAGTTTGCATGCTTGTATCCCTCACTCCGTTGTCTGCAACCTCGCTCTGGCAGCTCCTGCGACGGCGCTGGTGCCAAACTGTAAGGCCCTGCTGTTCCTTAGGATCAATCAGCGACGTGGAGAGGGGGGACATGCTGCATGGGCAACAGCCTGTCCTCCATATGACATCGCCCAGGCTTGCATCCGACCAGGATGCATCACCCATGGCCTATTACTGTCCCTCACATCTTCCCCTGCCAACAATGGGCCATTGTGGGCTCCACCCTTGGTGCCAGTCCTGTTTTGTTCTGCCGGCTTCCCACCTCCAGTTTCCACCCTCCTCGTCCGCTGCTACCGTTTAGTCTGAAGTAGGTGTCCGACCCTCTCTGTGCTGTGGGAGGAGGCGGTTCGTGGGGTGCCTGGTGGTAAAGGTGGCGCTGAGAGTGCAGGAGGGTGAGGCAGGGAGGGTCACTGCTCAGCTGCCAGAGTTTCTGGGCCAGTACTTCCCTCTCTTTGCCTTCACCCTGGAGAGAGTAAACAACACAAGAGACAGACACAAACAGTTCCTGGTTTATACTGAAGATAGACACACAGTGCTGGAGTAACTGAGCGGGTCAGGCAGCATCTCTGAAGGAAAAGGATGGGTGATGTTTCGGGTCGGGATCCGTCTACAGACTGGAACTACAGTTTTTCAGGCTTCTTCAGGATGGTTCTCTCAGGGTAACAGCGTTTTGTTGCAATCGCTATCAAATCAACTGCAGTCTGATGGAGTATCTTGACCCGAAACGTCACCCATTCCTTTTCTCCAGAGATGCTGCCTGACCCGCTGAGTTACTCCGGCACTTTGTGTCTTGTTTTGTAAACCAGCGCCTGCATTTCCTCGGATGGGAAAGGAGGGCTCGTGCTCGGACAGCGTTGATACCTTGTCACCATGTGCGGGAGGGAACTGCAGATGCTGGTTTACACCGAAGATAGACACAAAATGCTGGTGTAACTCAGCGGGACAGGCAGCATCTCTGGAGAGAAGGAATGGGTGACGTTTCGGGGTCGGGGTCGAAATACTTCAGACTGAAAGTTAGGTGGAGTGGGAGGAAGGGGGGCACTTTGTGTGAATCTACCCGATATACCTGTGTGGGTACATTGTCTACTGTTGGTAAGGTTGAAACAGGGCAGGTGGATGGTGCTCTCAGGGTACCAGATTTTTGCTACAAATGCGATTAATTTTGCATAGATGTTGACTGGAGATACTGCAGGTGCTGGTTCACAAAGTAAGACACAAAGTGCTGGAGTAATTCAGCGGGATCGGGATGCTTGCCTGAGCCACTGAGTTACCCCAGCACTTTGTGCCTTTTGCTAAGATGTTGCTGTTTTTGCAACTGCAATTCAGGCCGGTAGCAAAAGAGGGCAGAGTGTGGGCTGTAGATGAGGATGGGTGGCAGTACCCCATTCCACCCTGGTTAATCCCTATCATTGCTCCAGCTGCTTTCCGCTTGGTTCACGCCACCAGTCCAGAGAAGACCCTTCCTTAACCCCTTGCCCACTCTTATTCTTGACGTACAACCCTGGGCCACTGGCATCTTTCACTCCTGTAGTGTGGCCCTTGGGTCCCTGTAGTGTGGCCCTTGGGTCCCTGGCTTGTGGCCCTTGGGACTATAGTGTGTAGGAAGGAACTGCAGATACTGCTTCATACCGACGATAGTCACAAAATGCTGGAGCGACTCAGCATGCCAAGCAGCAGAAAAAGGATGGGTGACATTTTAGGGTCGGGACCCTTCACCCGACTCCTGTGCGGCTGTCCACCCGTCTGAAGAAGGGTCACTGACCCGAAACATCAGCCATCCATGTCCTCCAGAGATGCTGCCATTCCCCGCTGAGTTACTCCAGCACTTTGTGCCTAACTGGAGCACGGTCCCGTGACTCCAAAAAGTGTGATCATCGACCCATGTTCCAACCACTGCGGGCCTCCATATAACCCCGGCATTCCCTCACCAATTTCTCCTGGCCCGTGGAACAGTGGCGCCCAAACCAGACAGGAGCAACCCATCATCGTGGGGTAGCTTTAACCACAAATCCATCTGGGAGTCAGCAGGGAGACTCCCCTTGGTCACATGGAATGGCCGCACTGTGGCCAGACCCTCAGCTCTGCCACTACTTCCAACCTTTCACTGGAGTAAGTGTGGCGGCATGGTGGTGCAGCGACAGAGTTGCTGCCTCACAGCGCCAGAGAGTCGGGTTCTATCCCGACCTCGGGTGCTGTCTGTACGGAGTTTGCACATTCTCCTTGTGACTGCGTGGGTTTTCTCCGCATGCTCCGGTTTCCTCCCACACGCCAAAGACATACAGGGTTGTAGGCTAGTTGGCTTTGGTACAAATTGTAAATTTCCCATAGTGTGTAGGATAGTGTTAGTGTGCAGGGTGATCACTGGTCGGCGCAGACTCTGGGCTGAAGGGCCTGTTTCCATGCTGTACCTCTAAAGTCTAAAGAAAGTAAAACTGCCAGGTCCTGTTAGATTGCAGCACTTGATAGAGGTCCGCCTTTACTGTGTACGGCATGCCAATGGCGCAGCAGGTTGAGCCACTGCCTCACTTCACTAGAGACCCGACCACAGACGCTGCCTGTGTGGAGTTTGATGGCGTGGGTTTCCCCCAGGTGCTCCGGTTTCCTCCCGCGTCCTAAAGACATGCGGGCTTGTAGGTTAATTGACCCTCTGTGAAATGTCCCTAGTGGGGAGTGGATGGGAGTGTGGGATAACATAGAACTAATGTGTGAACGGGTGATCAACGGTCGGCGTGAACTAGATGGGCTGAAAGGCCTGTTTCCATGCTGTATTATTCAATCCATCATATTGGGGGCTGGCTGCTGAAGGGTGGGAGGGAGTTGTACACTGGCATACACTGGCATGGGGGAGGGAAGGGGGAGAGGCATTAGCCATGCCCACGCTGGGTGGGCTGGTCAGCAGAGAGTGGGGGCATTACTCTGGGGTAGTGAGGACCCACCCTCTCACTCACTGTGGGTATGGGGCTGGTGCTGGTCACCATCTGGCTTCAGTAAAAGGCTGCAGGGACTAAGGTGGGCACAGGGGAAACGGAGAGACTGGCACACCCACCCCCCCAACTGGTTAAAGCCTGCCTGCCAGTCACGAACCTCCTCACTCCGCCAACACTCCCAAACTAATGACCCAACTTTCAGCCGGACTTTCCGAACTCAGCCAAACGCTATTTGCACTGATCAATAACAATAATTTCCTTTTACAATACTAATATTTGATTTATTTATGAAGTTGGATAATGAACCAATATATTATTGACTGATGAGAAGTCATATCATTTGTGATGCTGTGAAGATTCAAAGATATTAAATGCCACTGATCCACTGACTGTGACTCTAAATGGTCCCTTTGTGATCATCTCATTTCTTACAATGTAAACGGAAGAGTTGCCTGTCTCCAGGGTGGAAGTTTCACTTCCGTTGCCGCTGCTCCCAGTTAGTGGGTGTTGGTGAAGGGCCTGTCCCGCTTTCCCGAGTTATTCACGAATTCTCCCGAGTTTTCCCTTTGATTCAAACTCGCAGAATGTTCGTACCGAGTCCGTAGGAGTCCATAGATATATCGTAGCGGCTCGTTATGCCGGCCATAGGTACTCGGAGCATCAGATAAGTTGCAATTTTTCTCCTCCCGACTATTTTTTTAACTTGTGCACATTATTTATCAGGCTGGAAAAAACATTCCGACTTACATAGAAACATAGAAAATAGGTGCAGGAGTAGGCCATTCGGCCCTTCGAGCCTGCACCGCCATTCAATATGATCATGGCTGATCATCCAACTCAGTATCCTGTACCTGCCTTCTCTCCATAACCCCTGATCCCTTTAGCCACAAGGGCCACATCTAACTCCCTCTTAAATATAGCCAATTAACTGGCCTCAACTACCTTCTGTGGCAGAGAATTCCACAAATTCACCACTCTCTGTGTAAAAAATATTTTGCTCATCTCAGTCCTAAACGATTTCCCCCTTATCCTTAAACTGTGTCCCCTTGTCCTGGACTTCCCCAACATCAGGAACAATCTTCCTGCATCTAGCCTGTCCAACCCCTTAAGAATTTTGTAAGTTTCTATAAGATCCCCCCTCAATCTTCTGATGTCCCGGGTACCTACGGCTGGCACGAGCCGCTACAATATATCCACGTACTCCTACGGACTCGTTACGAACATTCTGCGAGTTTGAATAAAGGGGAAAACTCGGGAGAATTTGTGAATAACTCGGGAAAGTGGGACAGGCCCTCAACACATCTTGGAGGAGCTCAGCTGGTCGACCAGTATCTGTGGGGGTGTTGCATTGTACCGTCTGCTGGGCCCTGTTGTGAACTCCTACCGTGGCCTTCGATTCATCAACTTCAGTCATTACTTCAGAGATACAGAGCGGAAACAGGCCCACCGAGTCTGCACCGATCACCCCGTACACTAACACTATCCTACACTCTTGGGGACAACCTACAAATCTGCACGTCTTTGGAGTGTGGGGGAAACCGGAGCACCCGAAGGAAAACCACGCGGTCACAGGGAGGACGTACAAACTCCATCCAGACAGCACCCACAGGGAGGATCAAACCCAGGTTTCTGGCGCTGTAAGGCAGCAGCTCTACCACTGCACCACTGTGCTGCCCCATGAAATGATATGTGAGTATAAGCCCTTCAGCAGATACTGGGCAGTGACCTGAGGAAAATCTAAGGTGCGACCTCTTGCTGGGTTGGAACCCCCCTCCCCTCATTTAGCCGGACTATTGTGTGGTGACTTGTGCTGGTGCTTGAGATCCTCACTGAAAAAGTCCTCCCTTGAAGAACAAGGTGCCTGGGTGATCCCAGCAGTGGGAGATGGAGCAGAGATCTGGTGCTGCTACCAGGGAAGATCCTGAGGTGAGATTAATAAAATGACCCCTCTAAACCTGTCCTATCCATGTACCTGTCCAAATATCTCTCCACAAAGTGTTGGCGGGGAATCTTTAAACGCAGAGACCGTTGATACCGTTACTAGGAAATTGGTCAATTCATTGTCAAAATATTTCGCTTTTATTCGATTCAGTAATTATTGGCGAAAGTTAGTCGCTGATCAAGGCCCTTATGTGCTCTGGAACACAGATGCTGATTCTGGGGTGACGACATTACAGAAAGCGGGCGTCTCATTAAGATAGTTCCAGTTCCCAGCCACAATTCGCCGGCACGCTGACAGAGCACAAAGGGAACCCCCCCTTCCCCTTCCCCTTCCACTTCCACCCGCATGTCGTACCGTTTGGTTTCGTTGGTTGTCACGTGATCCGGGGTACAGTGTAAAACTCTTGTGTTGCACGCTGCCCAGTCATCGGAAAGACTGGTTACAATCAAGACATGATTACAATCAAACAGTGTACAGTTACAGGATGAAGGGAATGACAAATGTCACAGCATTTTCCACTCCCACCGATCAAACATTATTCCCTCTCTGTCCCGCCCCGCTGATTTCATTCCGCACTTTGCAGGGAATCTTCCCGGACTAGCCGCCCCGGCAGTGGTTTCATTTTGAGCCAGATCCCCTTCTCGGTGCGAAGGATGAGCTCGGGTTTGCGGCGCACCTCGTGGGACGTATCCACGGCCAGTTCAAAGCGGTACAGAGTCAGGGCCACCGCCACCTTCATTTCATTCAGAGCAAAGTTCTGCCCAATGCAGTTCCTGGTGAGCAGACATGTGGCAGAGACAGTCAGAGAAGGCCGGTGTAGATCGTCACAGGCAGCCCAGCCCACCCTGACCCCTCCCTCACCCACCCCCTCACCCACCCCTCCCTCAACACCCCCTTCCCTCACCCACCCCTCCCCCTCCCCTCCATCACCCCCTCCCCCAGCCTCCCTCACCCACCCCCTCCCCCAGCCTCACCACCCCCTCCCTCACCCACCCCCTTCCCCACCCCCTTTCCCAGCCTCACCCACCCCCTTCCCCTGGCTCACCACCCCTCCCCATATCCTACCCCTCCCTCACCACCCCCTCCCCCTCACCCACCCCCTCCCCCTCCCCCTGCCTCACCACCCCCTCCCTCACCTGGAGTAACTCAGCGGGTCAGGCATCATCTCTGGAGAAAAAGGATGGGCAATGTTTTGGGTCGGTGTGAAGAAAGGTCCCGACGTGAAACGTCACCATTCCTTTTGCTCCAGAGATGCTGCCTGACCCGCTGAGTTACTCCAGCACTATGTGCCTATCTTTGGTATAAACCAGCATCTGCAGTTCTTTGTTTCTACATTTTCCGCCTTCTTCTTCCTGACCCCACCACTCCCAACTCATCCTTTGTTCCCCATTCCTCTGCCATTTACCTTTCTTACCTCCACCTTCCAAACCTGATGCCACATTCATTTGTACCTCCTACGACCTCATCTACTGTATCCGCTGTTCCAGGTGTCAACTTCTCTACATCGGCGAGACCAAGCGCAGGCTCGGCGATCGGTTCACCCTACACCTCCGCTCAGTCCGCCTTAACCAACCTGATCTCACGGTGGCTCAGCACTTCAACTCCCACCTCCCATTCCAAATCTGACCTTTCTGTCCTGGGCCTCCTCCATTGTCAGAGTGAGGCCCAGCGCAAATTGGAGGAACAGCACCTCATATTTTGCTTGGGTAGTTTACACCAGCGGTATGAACATTGACTTCTCTAACTTCAAATAGCCCTTGCTTTCTCTCTCTCCATCCCCTTCCCCTTCCCAGTTCTCCCACTACTGTCTCTGACTACATTCTATCTTTGTCCCTCCCCCTCCCCTGACATCAGTCTGATGAAGGATCTCGACCCGAAACGTTGCCCATTCCTTCTCTCCAGAGATGCTGCCTGCCCTGCTGAGTTGCTCCAGCATTTTGTGTTTGCCTGATACCACATCTCCCAGGTTCCTGCTCCTACCCTAATCACTGTCTCCCCAGCTGTAGTGTCCTCCTTCCTGTGGGGGCCTGATCACTTGGATGGATGGATGGATGGATGGATGGATGGATGAAGAACAAAATGAATGAATGAATGATATACACTTTATGAATGATTCATAGTTTGTTCATTCATTCACTCGCTCACTTGAGTGGGACGTGCTGGTGAGATGGAGGTGGCCTCAATGGCGTCAATGTCTGGCTTGTGTTCAAACTGTCAGAGAGACACCCAAGTGTCGGTGGAGTTTGCACTTCTCTCAGCCCTGGAGGAGTGCTGGATTGATGTCCACACCCACACACCCTTATAGATGTATATCAACATCCAAAGGGTTGGTACCCAAGGAGTTAGGTTTGTGTTGATGGAGTTCCCTGAACTTGAACTTGTGTTGAGATCCCTGAACTTGGCATTCTCTCCTCCTCGCCACCTCGCACGAGGGAGCGAGGGCTGAAGAGGGCCGGGCGAGGAGAGGGACATCAGTTCGCAGGACAACCGAATGGAGGCGATGGCTGCAACGGGCCTTTGTGGCCAAGTGCAGCTGGGATGTAAAATGGCACCTCTTGCATGTCGACCCAGTGGGCTGTTCTGTACAATCTGTACTAACCAGGAGATGCTGCTAATGTTTAAGATGCTGGAAAATCGAAGGTAGACAAAAGTGCTGGAGAAACTCAGTGGGTGCAGCAGCATCTATGGAGCGAAGGAAATTGGCAACGTTTCGGGCCAAAACCCTTCTTCAGACTGATCATATACGAGTATGGTCTTGTTGATCTGTATACAAAAAAACATCTTTCACTGTACACGTGATAATAAGTTCATGAGTTCTAGGAGCTGGATCCGGCCATTCGGCCCATCAAGTTTACTCTGCCATTCAATCATGGCTGATCTATCTTTCCACCTCAACCCCATTCTCCTCCCCATAACAAATATAGAAACATAACATAACGACACATAATAAATAAACCATTGAACCATTGCGAGTCAGACCACCCAGATAATTGAGACGCACAGCAGAAGCATTATCAATGGAAACTCTGTGAAAGACCCACAGGTCTAACCTCACCTCGGGCCCGCGGAGAACGGGATGAAGGCATACGGAGCTCTCTTGTCTGAGTTTGCCGAGTCAAAACGGGATGGATCATACACCTGTGGGATTCAACAGAGAGGGTTAACAGGGCCTGGACTGGAGAGTCTAAGCTCCACAACACAGAGGCCGACAGGGAGGACAGGCAGCTCAGTGCTTGCACCAGCTCAGGGCACCCCTGGGGCATAAAGGGTGGACGGGTGAGAAGAGGGATGTTTATGTCTAAGGAAGGAGACGGCTGGAGGCCCTGCAGCAGCCTGGGACTTGCCTGGAATGGGGACCGCTCATGAGGCGTGGACTGGATTTTGGAGCTTCTTGCATGTGGGCTCAGGAGACTATTTCTGTACACTTGCTAATCCTTCTGAACCTTCTGAATTTTGTAGTCGGCAGGGCAGTACTCTGTATATCGTCAACTTGGACAATTTTACATTTTTATCAAGCCAATTAACCTACAAAACTGGACGTCTTTGGAGTGTGGGAGGAAACCGAAGTTCTCTGAGAAAACCCACGCAGATCATGGGGAGAACGTACAAATTCTCCCCGTGACCTATGCGGGTTTTCTCCGGGTGCTCCGGTTTCCTCCCACACTCCAAAGTCGTACAGGTTTGTAGGTTCATTGGCTTCGGTAAAATTGGAAATAATCTCTGGTGTGCAGGTGTTAAATTGTGAGGTGACTACTGGCCGGCACGAATTCAGTGGGCACACGCTGAAGTCTAAAGTAAAGTCTAAAGGATGATCAATGGTCAGCATGAGTCGGTGGGCCGAATGGACTGGTTCCATGCTGTATCTCTACAACTAAAATTTAAGTGGTTTGATGATAATAGTGTGACTTTAGTTTTACAGAAGCCAATTAACCTACAAACCTGTACGTCTTTGGAGTGTGGGAGGAAACCGGAGCACCCCAGGTGGTTACAGGGAGAACGTGCAAACTCCATACAGACAGCACCCGAGGTCAGGATCGAACACGGGTCTCTGGCGCTGTGAGGAAGCTACTCAACTAGATGGTATAGATGTGTGTTGGATAGTCAGCAGGGACGTGGCGGGGCTGTTTCTGTGATGTGCGTCTCTGTGAGTCTGTCGTACCTCAGGATCTGGCCAGACAGTGGGGTTGTGGTGCGTTCCGTAGATGCTGATCAGACACGTGTTCCCTGTAAAGCAAGCGCACACCGTCACATCACCACCGTCCAATGAACCCGGCAACGAGGGCTCCGCCCCCTCAATGCCAAGTCTGCTGCCCGCGGGGACCATCGGCCGGAATCGCCAGCGTGTGGCGCTGCTGCCACCCTCTTGGCAAACCAACCTTGGGCACCCGCGTGCGACCGAGCACCGCGGCATAGAAAGCATTTCATTAGCTTCATCACCGCTTGGTTTGGGAACAGCTCCATCCAAGACCACAAGAAATCGCAGCAAGTTGTGGACGCAGCCCAGACCATCACACAAACCAACCTCCCTTCCATTGACTCCATCTACACCTCAAGGCCAGCAGCATCATCAAGGACCAGTCGCACCCCGGTCACTCCCTCTTCTCCCCTCTCCCATCGGGCAAAAGGTACAGAAGTGTGAAAACGCACACCTCCAGATTCAGGGACAGTTTCTTCCCGGCTGCTATAAGGCAACTGAACCATCCCACCACAACCAGAGAGCAGTCCTGAACTAGTATCTACCTCATTGGTGACCCCCGGACACAGATCCATGCACATGGAGCCTATCTTATCTCTAGCACCAAGTTGGGTCTCCCCTGCACAAGATAGGCACAAATCGCTGGAGTTACTCAGCGGGACAGGCAGCATCTCTCGAGAAAAATAATCGGTGGTGTTTCAAGTCGGAGCCCTTCTTCCGACTCGAAACGTCACCCATTTCTTCTCTCCAGACATGCTGCCTGTACTTCCGCACTTTGTGTCCATCTTGGGTGTGAACCAGCATCTGCAGTTCCTTTCTACACGGGTCTCCCCAACGCCTGATGCTGGGATCACCAGCTCCAGAGGGGAGAACTGAGACACCAGTGTCTGGGCAAATCTCCCGGCCAACCTGCCCCACTTATCCCCACCCCCCCCCCCCCCCCCACACCCATTCCCTCCTCCTCCCCCCTCATCTGCGCCCCCCTTACCCTTTGGGATGACCCTGTTGTCGGGCAGCTTGATGTCCTCGGTGCAGCAGCGGGCCACGGCAGAGACGGGGGGGTGCAGTCGGAGGGATTCCTTGATGCACATGGTGGTGTAGGGCATCAGCGAGAGATCGTCCCTGGGGGTAAGAGACAGCACAGGAGATCGGGATGGACGAGGAGGCTTTGGAGAAGGTGCAGGAGAGGTTGACCATAATACTGAAGATGGAAATGTCAAAGACTAGAGGGCATAGTTTTAAAATCAGAGGGGGAACATTTAGAGGAGATGTGCAGGGCAATTTTTCTTACATGCAGAGATTGGTGGGTGCCTGGAACGTAATACCAGGGGTGGTGGTGGAAGCAGATACGATAGTGACATTGAAGAGGCTTTTGAATAGGCAAATGGAGAGAATGGACCGATACTGCAGATGGAAGGAACTGCAGATGCAGTTTAAACCAAAGATAGACACAAAAAGCTGGGGTAACTCAGCGGGTCAGGCAGCATCTCTGGGGGAAAGAAATAGGTGACGTTTCGGGTCAACACCCTTCTTCACACTGATGGTCAGGGGAAAGTGAAACGAGAGATATAGACAGTGATATAAAGATATATGGAACAAATGAATGAAAGATATGAAAAACCCCCCCAATTATAATGGAAATAAACCATGGTTGGCTGTGGGCTAGGTGAAACTGAGTTTCAGACAATGGAACTCACCAGGGCTGTGGGCTAGGGGAAACTGAGTTAAAGACAATGGAACTCACCAGGGTGACAGTGAACTAGTACAACGACTCTGATGGGGGGGGGGGGGGGGGGTGACGGGGGGTGACATGGAGAGAGGGGAAGCAAGGGTTACAGTACTTGAAGTTAGAGAAATCAATATTCATACTGCTGGGGTGTAAGCTGCCCAAGCGAGATATGAGGTGCTGTTCCTCCAATTTGCGTGTGGCCTCACTCTGACTGTGGAGGAGACCCAGGACAGAAAGGTCAGTGTGGGAATGGGAGGGGGAGATAAAGTGATGTAGATCAGGTGCAGGCAGAGGAGATTAGTTTAACTCGGCTCCATATTCTTCAAAAAACTCCAGCAAACTTGTCAGATAACTTATCTTTCAGAAACCACCTTGACTCGGTTTGATGGCATTTAATCTTCTCTCAGGGTCAAGGAAAGAGCGTTCATGTCACAGCCCTGTCTCCACCAACCTTTCCACCCCCACGCACAAGAAGCGACAAGACAGACACCATTGTGTGCAGATGCCGAGACGTGTGTTCTGGCTGAACAACTTCTAATCCTGTGTGTGGACTCGATAAGAAGAAGAAGAATCTTCTCTAAATAACTATTCCTAACTATTTCTTCTGCAGCTGTATCGGGCTCTGGTGAGACCACATCTGGAGCATTGTGTACAGTTTTGGTCTCCTAATTTGAGAAAGGACATCCTTGTGATTGAGGCAGTGCAGCGTAGGTTCACGAGATTGATCCCTGGGATGGCGGGACTGTCATATGAGGAAAGATTGAAAAGACTAGGCTTGTATTCACTGGAGTTTAGAAGGATGAGGGGGTATCTTACAGAAACATATAAAATTATAAAAGGACTGGACAAGCTAGATACAGGAAAAATGTTCCAAATTTTGGGCGAGTCCAGAACCAGGGGCCACAGTCTTAGAATAAAGGGGAGGCCATTTAAAACTGAGGTGAGAAAAAACTTTTTCACCCAGAGAGTTGTGAATTTATGGAATTTCCTGCCACAGAGGGCAGTGGAGGCCAAATCACTGGATGGATTTAAGAGGGAGTTAGATAGAGCTCTAGGGGCTAGTGGAGTCAAGGGAAATGGGGAGAAGGCAGGCACGGGTTATTGATTGGGGACGATCAGCCATGATTACAATGAATGGCGGTGCTGGCTCGAAGGGCCGAATGGCCTCCTCCTGCACCTATTGTCTATGTTTCTATGTTTCTAAATAATAAATCCCAGTATCTTCCCAGCAACAGATATTAAGCTAACCGGCTTGTAAATTCCTATTTTTATCTCCCTCTCTCCATTTCTGAAGAAGCCATTCACATTTGCCATTCTCCAATCACTTGCTCCTCCTAGTACAATTCTGACACCATGGTATCACATTCAGCACAGATGTGTGGGCTGAAGGGCCTGTTCCTGTGCACTATGTTCCAACAGTTGGACTATTGGGACCATGCATCCCAATCAACATTCATAAGCTCATTAAGTAATAGGAGCAGAATTAGGCCATTCGGCCCATCAAATCTACTTCGCCATTCAATCATGGCTGGTCTATCTCTCCCTCCTAACCTTCCCCCATAACTTCTGACACCCGTACTAATCAAGAATCTATCTATCTATCTCTGCCTTAAAAGTATCCATTGATTTAACAAGATTAGAAACATAGAAACATAGAAATTAGGTACAGGAGTAGGCCATTCGGCCCTTCGAGCCTGCACCGCCATTCCATATGATCATGGCTAATCATCCAACTCAGTAACCTGTACCTGCCTTCTCTCCATACCCCCTGATCCCTTTAGCCACAAGGGCCACATCTAACTCCCTCTTAAATATAGCCAATGAACTGGCCTCAACTACCTTCTGTGGCAGAGAATTCCACAGATTGTTAAGGGCTTGGACACGCTAGAGGCAGGAAACATGTTCCCGATGTTGGGGGAGTCCAGAACCAGGGGCCACAGTTTAAGAATAAGGAGTAAGCCATTTAGAACGGAGACGAGGAAACACTTTTTCTCACAGAGAATGGTGAGTCTGTGGAATTCTCTGCGTCGGAGGGTGGTGGAGGCAGGTTCTCTGGATGCTTTCAAGAGAGAGTTAGATAGGGCTCTTAAAAATAGCAGAGTTGGGATATGGGGAGAAGGCAGGAACGGGGTACTGATTGGGGATGATCAGCCATGATCACATTGAATGGCGGTGCTGGCTCAAAGGGCTGAATGGCCTACTCTTGCACCTATTGTCTATTGTCTATTGACTTGGCCCCCATAGCTGTCTGTGGAAAAGAATTCCACAGATTCACCATCATGTATAGACACAAAAAGCTGGAGTATCTCAGTGGGTCAGGCAGCAACTGAAAGGGAGACGTTTCGGGTCTGGACCCTTCCTCAGACAGTGAACTCTCAGGGACGGGCAGCAACTCTGGAGAGAAGGAATGGGAGACATTTCGGGTCGAGACCCTTCCTCAGACAGTGAACTCTTAGGGACAGGCAGCAACTCTGGAGAGAAGGATTGGGAGATGTTTCGGGTTGAGTGGCGGATTTCAAGAGTAGGTGGGAAATGGACCAGGTCCAACTTTGACCGATGGTTCAGCCACTCACCACTCCAGCTCCGCGAGCTCCTTGTCCTTCATCAGCTCCTCGATCTCCTGCCTGCACTTGCTCTGGTACTGGGGATGCCTGGCCAGGTTGTAGAGGGTCCAGGAGATGCCACTCGCTGTGGTGTCGTGACCTGAGGTAAAACGGCCAGTCAGTTGAGTTGACGAAATGTGTCACATGCTGCTTTACACCGAAGATAGACACAAAACGCTGGAGTAACTCAGCAGGACAGGCAGCATCTCTGGAGGGAAAGAATGGGTGATGTTTTGGGTCGAGACACTTCTTCTGAGTATAAAAGTCTCTGTAAATTGCCCTTAGTGTGCAGAGAGTGAATGAGACAGTGGGATAAGATGGAACTAGTGTGTTTAGTTTAGTTTAATTTAGAGATACAGTGCGGAAACAGGCCCTTCGGCCCCACTGAGTCTATGCCGACCAGCGATTCCCGCCCATTAACACTATTTTATGCACACTAGGGACAATTTACATTTATACTAAGCCAATTAACCTACAAACCTGTACGTCTTTGGAATGTGAGAGGAAACTGAAGATTCACGGAGGTCACCGGGAGACCATGCAAACTCCGTACAGACAGCAACCATAGTTAGGATCGAACCCGGGTCTCTGGCGCTGCAAGTGCTGTAAGGCAGCAACTCTACCGCTGCGCCACCGTGCCCTGTGAGTGAGAGATCGATGGTCGGCAGGGCTGAAGGGCGTGTTTCCACGCTGTATCTCTGAACTAAACTGACCAGGTGGATGGCAGGATTGTGCCAGGGTGCAGAAGGGGTGGCGTTGATGGCGTTTCTGTTTCCAGGGGTGTCCCCCGGTCTCCCAGCTGCCGTACCCGCCCCCCACCCCCCGGCCCCGGCACAAGCTACCCCGGTTCCAACCACGTCCTTACCCTCGAACATGAAGGTGTCCGCCTCAGACTGGATCTCCTCGTCCGTCAGGCCATTCCCGTTCTCGTCCTGGGGACAGTGAGAGCATTCTCACCACATCCATCCTTCCTTACGGAGCATCCCAGCCACAGAGCGGGCTCACCCCACATCCCCTCCCTAACACCGGCCCCTCACAACACGCAGTCCAACCTCCTCACCCCATCCCCCACCCCCTCATGACCACAACCCTGACCCCCTCATGATGCCATGACCCCTCTCCCTGACCCCCTCATGATGCCATGACCCCTCTCCCTGACCCCCTCATGACGCCATCCATGACCCTCATGACCCCAGTCCTGATCCCCCTCATGACCCCATCTCTGACCCCCTCATGAACCCATAACCCCTCTCCATGACCCTCCTGACCCCTCTCCCTGACCCTTTCCTGACCGCCTCATGACCCCATCATGAACCCATGACCCCTTTCCCTGACCCTTCCCTGACCCCCTCATGTCCCACCCCTGACCCCCTCATGACCCCATGACCCCTCTCCCTGCCCCTTCCCTGACCACCTCATGACCCCATCCCTGACCCCCTCATGAACCCATGACCCCTTTCCTTGACCACCTCATGACCCCATCCATGACCCCCCCCTTTTCCCTTCACAACATTCAAACATTCATCCCAGGACTCTGGGACGGGCGGGAAAATCAATCTGAGCTTCCACAGAGATGGGAACTACCGCGGGGAGGGAATGATGGTGGGGGCAAGCGGGACACTGATGTCCCCCGTGTACAGGGTGTGGGGCTGAGAGGGATCGGGGGTCAGAGGGGACGGGGTCACAAGCGACGGGGTCAGAGGGCATTGGATCAGAGGGGACGGGGTCACAAGCGACGGGGTCAGAGGGCATTGGGTCAGAGGACACGGGGTCAGAGGGGATGGGATCACTTGGGGCAGGGTCAGCATGGATGGTCACCGTGGCTGAGCTCTGACCTTAGACAGCAGCAGGATGTCCAGGAAGTCCATGACTTTGCCTTGCTTGGACTGAGGCCTGGTGTCGTCCCCTTGTTCCTTCAGCATCTCCCGCCGCCTCTGCACCACGGCCATGGAGTAGGAGTGCACCAGGTGGCAGGCCCTGTCAAAGCGCTTGCTGTTGGCCGAGAGCTTGTACACCAGGCCGATGTGGTGGGGCAGGCAGCGCTCCCTCTTCACCACCAGCGCACTCAGCTCGTAGATGGCGCTGATGTAGTCATTCGACTCGCTGCGGGGAGGCACCAGGGCGGCAGGTCCAACACGGTGAGTGATGGTGACCACAGAGGCCTGGGGACCTCACCAACCCCATCCCCTCATCCACACCCGCCCCATCTCCTCACCACTCGCCTGGGAGACATTCCCCTCCCTACACTGTAGACCACGGCTTTCATATTCATCATTGCCTCAAGGTTCCTGGTGTTTGCTGTGGGGGCTTCATCTTTAGGCTGGTCTGGTCAGATCTGGTCTGGTCTGGTCTGGGCTGGCCTGGCCTGGTCTGGTCTGGTCTGGTCACAATCTGTTCCTTGACTGGTCTGGCCTGGCCTGGCTGTCTGGTCTGGTGCTGGTCACATCTGTTCTGGACTGGTCTGTCACATCTGTTTCTGGACTGGTCTGGTCAACATCTGTTCTGGACTGGTCTGGTCTGGTCACATCTGTTCGTGGCCTGGTCGGCCTTGTCTGGTCTGGTCAGATCTGGTCTGGTCTGGTCCTAGTCAGGTCCACACTGGTCTGGTCTGGTCAGGGTCGTATCAGATCTGGCCTGGTCTGGCCTGGCCTGGTCTGGTCTGGTCTGGTCTGGTCTGGTCACATCGGGTCTGGTCTGGTCACGTCTGGTCTGGTCTGCCCTGATCTCGTCTCGTCTCGTCTAGCTGACCTTAGCTTAGTTCAACTTATATTAGCATAGCTCAGTGTAGCTCAGTTTACCTAATGATAGTGTAGTCTAGTTTAGTGTTGTACAGCTTATCTTAGTTTAGTTTAGAGACACAACGCAGAAACAAGCCCTTCGGCCCACCCAGTCAGTGCCGACCAGCAATCGACCCGTAGACTAGCTCTATCCAATACATGAGGGACAATTTACAATTTACTGAAGCCAATTAACCCTCAAACCCGACCCCTCCCTCCCCGCCCCCCTGTAGGCACCCCTTACCTATACCACCCACCCCTCACCCCACTTCTCCATTCACCACCCCCACCCCGACCAGCTATCCCCCCATCCCCACTCACAGCTGGCAGTTGCTGTCATAGCTGAAGGTACACTTCAACAGGCTGTCCAGGGTCATCAGGCTGACGTGGTCAAACATCTCGAGGGAATGTGCTCCCTCCGCCACCAGCCCGGCCCACTTGTCCTGGAACAGCACCCAGTCCCATCAGGCTCAGAGCGCAGACCCACCCAGACCCCCCGCCCAACCCGACCCACCCAGACCCACCCAGACTCCCCACCCAACCCGACCCACCCCGACTCCCCACCCAACCCGACCCACCCCGACCCCACAACCCAACCCGTCCCACACAGACCCCCCGACCCACATTGACCCCCCCTGAACTACCCTCACCCACGTGGACCCATGCTAACCCAGGGTGGACCTATGGAGGAGAGCTGACCCAACTGATCCCACCACACATGCACTAGCACACACACACACAGAGCAGTGCAGTCAGGAGACAGATACAGCCTCTCTCCTCCTCACACAAGTCTATGACCTGGGTCCAGTTATCCCAACATCAAGCTCATGAGCTGAACCCAAGCCGAGCGTGGGTCCCTCCAGCCTCCTCCCCCTCCTTCTACCTAACACCCCCCTTTTCTCTCCTTCGTCCCCCCTGTCCCCCTAACTTTTCCCCCACCCTCTCTCCCCCTCCTCCCCCGCTGGTCCTCACATGCAAGATGCTGACGGACTGGTTGAAGATGGTGACGTAGGGCTTGAGGATGTCGAAGTGGAAGGCGGGGGTGAGTAGCTTGCGATGCCGGAACCACCGCTCACCCTGACTCACCAGCAGACCATCGCCTGGGGGGGGGAGAGAACACACGTCAGGGATCACAGCCACTCCCCGGCCTGCTACCTCCCACTGTGGGGGAGGGGGGCACCCCAACGTATCCAGGGTCCAAACCTCCCCTCCCAAATCCCAGACCCCCCCCCCCTATCCCAGGCCACTGACCCCCCCCCCCCCCCACCCCCATCATGTTATAGGAAAGATGTTGTCAAACTGGAAAGCATACAGTGAAGATTTACAAATATGTTCCTAGGACTTGGGGTGTGAGCTACAGGGAGAGGTTGTGTAGGCTGGGACTCTATTCCTTGGAGCGCAGGAGGATGAGGGGTGATTTATAGAGGTGTATAAAATCACGAGAGGAATAGGTCGGGTAGAGTCTCTTGCCCAGAGTAGCTGAATCGAGGACCAGAGGACAAAGGTTTAAGGCGAAGGGGAAAAAATGTAATGGGAATCTGAGGGGTAACTTTTTTTCACACAAAGGGTGGTGGGTGTATGGAACAAGCTGCCAGGTACATGAGGTAGTTGAGGCAGGGATTATCCCAACGTTTAAGAAACAGTTAGACAGGTACATGGATGAGACAGGTTTGGAGGGATATGGGCCGGTGTGTAAACGCGGGCAGGTGGGACATGTTGGCCGGTGTGGGCAAGTTGGGCCTGTTTCCACACTGTGTCATTCGATGACCCTAAGACTCGCCCCCACCAGCACCTCGACCACTCCCCTCATCACCAGCACCGTCCCTCCCACCCCGTCCCGTCATACCCCGTCCAGCCACCCCACCCCCGCACCCCCCACACCCCCCCCCCCCACCAGCACTTGGATAGACCACCAACCAACATGCCCCACCTACCATCAACCAACATGCCCCATCTACACTAGTCCCACCTGCCCATGTTTGGCCCATATCCCTCTAAACCTGTCCTATCCATGTATCCATCTAAATGTCTTTCAAATGTTGCAATAGTCCCAGCCTCAACTACCTCCTCCAGCAGCTCTCTCCATACACCCACCACCCTCTGTGTGAAAACATTGCCTTTCGAGTTCCGATTAAATTATTCCCCCTCACCTTAAACCTATGTCCTCTGGGTGTTGATTTCCCTACCCTGGTTAAAAGATTGTATATTTACCCCATCTATTCCCCTCATCCTCCTGCGCAGCAAGGAATACTGTCCTAGCCTGCTCATCCTCTCCCCATAGCTCACAACAGATCAGTCTGAAGAAGGGTCTCGACCCGAAATGGCACCTATCCCATCCATTTTCGCCAGATATGCTGCCTGACCCGCTGAGTTGCTTCAGCATTTTGTGTCTATTTTGAGCATCTTTCCTGCAGCAGAGTAACTAAACACAATATTCCAACTGTGGCCTCACTGGTGCCTTGTACAGCCATATGGTCAAGCTGCAGAATCAGCCACTCTCATCTTCCTGCGCAACAAGGAATAGATTCCTAGCCTGCCCCAACCTCTCCCTGTAGCTCAGGCCCTCGAGTCCTGGCAACGTCCTCCATAGATCTTCCCCGTTCCCAATGTCACCTCCACTGTCGCTGACTGGCCACGCGAGGAAGCGAGAGGGAGCCACAAGATGGCCGCTGCTCACCTAACCAAGGCCTCAGGAAACCGTAGAAGAGCTCGTCCTTAACAGCGATGGGAGCTGAAAGACAAAGTGAAGCCAGGCTTGAGAAACTGTAGCCCTGAGAGATACAGCGTGGAATCAGGCCCTTGTGCGCACCGAGTCCGTGCCGACCTGCGGTCATCCCGTATACTCGCACTATTCTACACTAGGAACAATTTACACAAAACAATTCACCTGCACGTCCTTGGAATGTGGGAGGAAACCGGAGCACCCGGAGAAAACACATGTGGTCACAGGGAGAACGTGCAAACTCCGTACAGGCAGCACCCATTAATCAGGATCGAACCTGGGTCTCTGGCGCTGTACGTTTGAGTTTATTGTCACGTATACTGCGGTACAGTGAAAAGCTTTTATTATGCGCTAACCAGTCAGCGGAAAGACAATACGAGATTACAATGGAGCCATCCACAGTGGACAGACATATGATGAAGGGAATAATGTGAATATCGTTTGGTGCAAGATAAAGCCAGTAGTGTTCGATCAAAGATAGTCCAAGGGTCTCCAATTAGGTAAATAGTAGTTCAGGACTGCTCTCCAGTTGTGGGAGAGCAGATACTCATTGTTTGGACAATCAGGAGGGGGTGCCTTGACCTCGATAGTTCAGGGTTTTTGAGTGAAGCTCTCATCCCAGTAGTGGAGACTCTAGACTGGTGCCCTGTAGACAGTGGAAAAGACAGTGGAAAAGCTAGAAGCCTCCCAGCCTCTGGCCTGCACTTGGCATCTATGTGGCTGGTCCAGCTAAACTTCTGATCAATAGTAACCAGACCCATCGAAGGATTTTGGCGGTAAGGGATATGGCAATGGTAAGGGCGGTTATGGCAATGACCATGGGAATACAGGATAGGTGGGTGTAGACTCCCTCACTAAAGCTGGCAAACAAGTAAACTGCAGATGCCAGAAATCTGAAATACAGACAATGCTGGGAAACACTCAGCAGGTCAGGCAGCCTCTGTGGAGAGAGAGAGATAGAGTCAATGTTTCAGGTGCAAGACCCTTTGTCAGAACTCATTCACTGGGGCTGAGCAGGTGATGGCCAACCATTATTTGTACGGAGTTTGTACGTTGTCCCAGCCAACAATGGGCCATTATGGGCTCCACCCTTCCTGAGGTCATCTGTTGCCGCCCCTGTTCTGGCCTTTTCTCACCTCCTCTCTATCTACTGCAGTCTGAAGAAAGGTTCTGACCCAAAAAGTCACCTATTCCTTTTCTCCAGAGGCGCTGCCTGACTCGCTGAGTTACTCCAGCATTTTGTGTCTATCTTTGCTGGTTGTAACTCAGCGGGTCAGGCAGCAACTCTGGAGAAAAGGAATAGGTGGCGTTTCGGGTCGAGACCCTTCATCAGTTACTCCAGCACTTTGTTTCTATTCAAGTTTACCCAACCTCACTTTACAGGTAATGCCCTCTAATCCAGGCAGCATTCTGGTGAACCTCTTCTGCACCCTCTCCAAAGCCTCCTCACCCTCACTGTAACAACTGCAGCTGCAGTGACTGAGGCAGAAGTCGGAGGTAGCAGGAAGATCCGTCTGGTACCGAATAAGCCAGGTTCCACAAGTAACTCTTGTCCTGATAACTCTGGGCAGCGGTAGAATTGCTACCTCACAGCGCCCGAAACCAGGGTTTGAACCTGACCACGGGTGCTGTCTGTGTGGAGTTTGGACGTTCTCCCCGTGACCACGTGGGATTTGTCCGGGTACTCCGGTTTCCCCCCGTACACCAAAGACCTACAAGTTTGTAGGTTAATTGGCTTGGTATAAGTGTAAATTGTCCCTAGTGTGTGTAGGATAGTGTTAGTGTGCGGGGATCGCTGGTTGGCGCGAATTTGGCGATCTGTGCTGTATCTCTAAACTAAATTAAACTAAATGTGTCGGAGGTTGGGAAGTCTTCTTCTGAGGCAGGATCCGCACCCTCCATGCAAGAACAGCCCATCATCTGCATAAGTATTGGGATGACAGATGGCACAATGGGCTAAGTGTTCGGCTGGCAACCGGAAGGTAGCCGGTTCGAATCCCGCTTGGAGTGCATACTGTCGTTGTGTCCTTGGGCAAGACACTTCACCCACCTTTGCCTGTGTGTGAATGTGTGTGAGTGATTGGTGGTGGTCGGAGGGGCCTTAGGCGCAGATTGGCAGCCACGCTTCCGTCAGTCTGCCCCAGGGCAGCTGTGGCTACAGAAGTAGCTTACCACCACCGAGTGTGACTGAGGAGTGAATGAATAATGCGATGTAAAGCGCCTTGAGTATTAGAAAGGCGCTATATAAATCCCATCCATTATAAGTAGGGGGTGACAGACAGCAGACCATCCCACGCATCGTGAATGACTGCTTTTCCCTGGGGGCATCAAAGCCATCCACCCAGTAACTGATGCTGTCCTGGCCTGGATGACTATCCTTCACCTAGAACTATTAGGCTGTGCACGCCATACGCAAGAAGAAGGAGAAGTGTGCGGGGATCGCTGGTTGGCGCGGACTTGGCGGGCCGAAGGACCTGTTTCTGTGCTGTATCTCTAAACTAAATTAAACCAAATGTGTCTGAGGTTGGGAAGTCCCTCAGGGTCTCAGGCGACCTGCTTCCAATCCGGACTTAATTACTCCC
Source organism: Amblyraja radiata (assembly GCF_010909765.2). Taxonomy (NCBI): domain Eukaryota; kingdom Metazoa; phylum Chordata; class Chondrichthyes; order Rajiformes; family Rajidae; genus Amblyraja; species Amblyraja radiata. The sequence goes on from NC_045990.1 coordinate 10,411,647, forward strand.
CTAGATTCAGCTCTTTGACTGGGTTTATGCTGTGACTTTTCAGGGTCATTTAAACTTGAGTTGAGTTTAGTTTAGAGATACAGTGTGAAACAGGCCCTTCGGCCCACCAAGCCCGCGCCGACCAGCGATCACTCCGCACACCAGCACAATCCTACGCAATTTTACAATTTACAATGTTACTGAAGCCAATTAACCTACAAATCTTTTAAAAATTGCTCTTTTTTCTTTTTTGGTGTCTTTTTAAAATTGCTCTTTTTTCCTTTTTCTTCCCTCCCACAAATATGTAATATGTGAATATGTGATTCTGTTCCATTCTGTTTGTAGTTTGGTTGTTTGTTTTTTTGCACAATTCGCGAGCATTGCCACTTTTCATTTCACTGCACATCTCGTGTGTGTATGTGACGAATAAACTTGACTTGACTTGACTTTGGAGTGTGGGAGGAAACCAGAGCTCACGGAGAAAACCCATTCAGTCACAGGGAGAACGTACAAACTCTGTACAGACAGCACCCATAGTCAGGATTGAACCCGGGTCTCTGGCGCTGTGAGGCAGCAACTCTACCGCTGTGCCACCATGTCACTACTGTTTGGGACTTAATTAGGGTCATGAATATTTTACACATCAGGTCGATTCTTGCAAGCTTTGCTTAGGGTTGAGAGATCAGGTTTATTCTGGATGGTTTCCATTACAACGCGCTTTCATCCTGACAGAGGTTGTGGAAACTCGCCCCAGAGGTCCCTGTAGAATCTCGGTGGGAGGCAGAATGGATCATTGCTTAAACAAGCAGCCTCTCTTCGTGGAACTCTGCCCTATAGGTATCTGGAGGGGCAACACTCAGACACAACTGCGGATTGCTTGATTGTAATCATGTACAGTCTTTCCACTGACTGGATAGCAGGCAACAAAAAAGTTTTTCACCGTACACATGTGACAATTATAAACTAAACATTGTCTAAAGATCGTCTAAGCATACTGGAGACCTGTGCCAAAGCCTTGAATCCATGGGGAAACACAAACAGGTCAGTCAGCATCTGTGAAGAGAGAAACAGCAAGTCAGGCAGCATGACAAAAGTGCTGGAGAAACTCAGCGGGTGCAGCAGCATCTATTGAGCGAAGGAAATAGGCAACGTTTCAGGCCAAAACCCTTCTTCAGACTGATGTAGGGTGGGGAGAAGAAAGGAAAAAGGAAGAGGAGGAGCCCGAGGGCTGAGGGAGAGCTGAGAAGGGGAGGAGACAGCAAGGGCTACCGGAAATTGGAGAATTTAATGTTTATGCCGCTAGGGTGCAGACTGCCCAAGCGGAATATGAGGTGCTGCTCCTCCAATTTCCAGTGGTGCTCACTCTGGCCATGGAGGAGGCCCAGGGCAGAGAGTTCGGATTCGGAATGGGAGGGGGTGTTGAAGTGCTGAGCCACCGGGAGATCAGGCTGGTGAATGCGGACCGAGCGGAGGTGTTCGGCAAAACGATCGCCAAGCCTACACTTGGTCTCACCGATGTAGATCAACTGACATCTAGAGCAGCATAGTGAGTCTGGCAGCATCTCTGGAGTAAAGGAATAGGTGATGTTTCGGGTCCAGACCCTTCATGAATCTACATAGTCGCTACAGGCTCAAGAAGGGTCTCGACCCGAATTGTCACCTATTCCTTTTCTCCAGAGATGCTGCCTGACCCGCTGAGTTATACAGTGATGGAGTGATACAGCGTGGAAGATTGCAACCGTCACCTGTTTTGATGAATGCAATCAACCCGGCGTGCACAATCAAATAAGATCAAATAGAACAAGTTGTCCTACAACTTTGGGCTGTGCACGCCATACGCAGGAAGAAGACAGTGTGGGAGCAGGCCCAACGTGCCCACACCGACCAACATGTCCCATCTACACTAGTCCCACTTACATGCATTTGGTCCATACCCCTCTTAACCTGTCCTATCCATGTACCTGTCTAATTGCTTCTTAAATGTTGCTATTGTCCCTGCCTCAACTACCTCCTCCGGCAGCTCGTTCCATACACCTACCATCTTTGTGTGAAAATCTTTCCTCCTTCACCTGAAACCTATGTCCTCTGGTTCTCGATTCCCCTACTCTATGCAAAGGCCTCTGTGCTTTTACGCGATCTATTCCTCAGTTGAGGATGCAGGGTAACGTTGCTACCTTATAACGCAAGAGACCTGGGTTCGATCCCGACTATGTAGTTTCTACTGATTCTCCATCAAAGCAAATCAAGCTTTGGTCAAACTTAATTAACTCCCTTTTACCTGTTTAAAGACCTGTTCCAAAAGACAACATCTGAGACAAGAGGTTAACTGTTAATGTTTAACTACGGGTGCTGTCTGTGTGGAGTTTGTACGTTCTCCCTGTGACCTGCGTGGGGTTTCTCTGGGTGCTCCGGTTTCCTCCCACACTCCAAAGACGTACAAGTCCGTAGGCTAATTGGCTTCGGTAAAATCGTAAATTGTCCCTCGTGTGTGTGTGTGGGATAGTGTTAGCATGCGGGGATCGCTGGTCGGAGCGGACTCGGTGGGCCGAAGGGCCTGTTCCTGCGCTATATCTCTAAACTACTCCAGCATTTTGTGTCTATCTTCGCTGTGAATCAGCATCTGCAGTTCCTTGCTACACAAGAGAGAAACAGAGTTGATGTTTACATCGAGGACCTTTCATCGGCTACCAACTTGAAACACAATTTGCGATCCCGTGAGTTAGCACAGATATAATGGCACGTTTAAAACAAAACTCAACCCAAGGATTTCTCCGTGTCGAACTCCTCTACCTGAAGCCAAAAGGACACACTTGATGTAACTAGGATGGAAGAGCCTCACTATTGGGTGGAGGGGGCCGAACCAGGTGACGCAGCAGGTTACATAGGTTTTGACGATTTCATTCACCACACTTAACCCTTCCTCTGAACCGCGGATCTAGAATGGAACAAAGCCAATGGGAGCAAGAGGGAGAGAGAAATTAACCAAAGAGTCTCAAGTCATCAGCCACGTGAAGTCCACGATTCACCCTGATTACATCAGAGGGGAACATCGTCCAGCGACCCAGTGCTGGTGGGCACGGGCCACACACAATCACCCGCTGCTTATTGGAATGAAAAGCTGCAGAGGGAAATCAAAGAGTGAGAATAAATCAACGGAACAGGATTTGTTTTTCTGAATCGACTTCGCTTCTCCGAAACTCTGGAATGACCGAAACCACAAGTTAAAGACAAAAAGCTGGAGGGACTCAGCGGGTCAAACAGCATGTGTGGATAAAAAGAATAGGCCTGTCCCACGTGGGTGTCATTTGCACGTCACGCAGATGGCGAGCAAAGATTTTGTACTGGGGCGCCGCCCGTGTCGTCCGTCGTGACGCGTAAACGATGTCGCGTAAATTACGCACAAATGGCGCCCAAGTGGGACGGGCCCTGAAGGGGCTCGACCCAAAACGCCACCTATTCCCTTTCTCCACAGATGCTGCCTGCCCCGCTGAGTTACTCCAGCTTTTTGAGTCTATCTTCGGTTTGAACCAGCATCTGCAGTTCCTTCCTGCAGGAAACACAAATTGAGGTCATTAGGCATGCAGTGAGGGATGGTCACAAATCAAATGCAACCATGATGTAGAGGTGGCAGACACAGGGGAAACGTTGATTTGACTCAAGCCTGCTGAGCTACATTAGAAAGTGTGAGTCAGATTAGAAAGCCCGAGCCAGATTAATTAACACCAAACTGCTGCACAAAGATAGATTTGGATTAGAAAGCACCCAGCCAAGATTAGGAAAGACCAGGATTGAACACAAACTGGGAGCTTTATTTGGTGACAATGGTTCAGAGGGGTTGCTTCCAAAGGCTTGAACCTCAGACAACAGTACTCACTGCCTCTCACAAAAACAAACTGAAGAAGGGTTTTGGCCCGAAACGTTGCCTATTTCCTTTGTTCCATAGATGCTGCCGCACCCGCTGAGTTTCTCCAGCACTTTTGTCTACCTACGATTTTCCAGCATCCGCAGTTCCTTCTAAAACAAACTAATTTAAGACTTCTCCATAAATTCATAAATTCCGAAGTGATACGAGCAGAATGAGGCCATTTGGCCCATCAAGTCTGCAGCGCCATTCAATCATGGCTGATCTATCTCTCCCTCCTAACCCCATTCACCTGCCTTCTCCCCATAACCCCTGACACCCGTGCTAATCTAGAATCTATCTATTTCTGCCTTTAAAAAAATCAATTGACTTGGCCTCCTCAGCCTTCTGTGGCATTGAATCCCACACATTCACCACCCTCTGACTAAAGAAATTCCTCCTCATCTCCTTCCTAAAAGAAACGTCCTTTAATTCTGAGGCTGTGACCTCTGGTCCTAGACTCTCCTAGTAGTGGAAACATCCTCTCCACATCCATTAACTTATTTAAGGCAGAGATCGACAGATTCTTGATTAGTAAGGGTGTCAAGTGTTATGGGGAGAAGGCAGGGGAATGGGGTTGAGAGGGAAAGATAGATCAGCCATGATTGAATAGCAGAGATGGTCCGAATGGTCTAATTCTGCTTCTATGACATGAATTTATGACCAGGTTTTTATGCACTGGTGCCATGGTTTAGTTTAGTTTAGTTTAGAGGTACAGCTCGGAAACTGGTCCTTCGGCCCACCGAGTCCGCGCCGACCAGTGTTCCTGCATATGACATAGAAACGTAGAAACATAGAAAATAGGTGCAGGAGTAGGCCATTCGGCCCTTCGAGCCTTCGAGCCTGCACCGCCATTCAATATGATCATGGCTGATCATCCAACTCAGTATCCTGCACCTGCCTTCTCTCCATACCCCCTGATCCCTTTAGCCACAAGGGCCACATCTAACTCCCTCTTAAATATAGCCAATGAACTGTGGCCTCAACTACCTTCTGTGGCAGAGAATTCCACAGATTCACCAGTGTAAAAAATGATTTTCTCATCTCGGTCCTAATAGACTTCCCTCTTATCCTTAAACTGTGACCCTTTGTTATTAACGCTACCCTGCCCACACTGGGGACAATTTAACATTTACACCAAGCCAATTAACCTCCAAACCTGTACGTCTTTGGAGTGTGGGAGGAAACCGAAGATCTAGGAGAAAACCCACGCAGGTCATGGGAAAACGAACAAACTCCATGCAGACAGCACCCGTAGTCGGGATTGAACCCGTGTCTCTGGCGCTGTGAGGCAGCAACTCTACCGCTGCACCACCGTGCTGCCCTATTAATCGGATTAATAATTCATTTTAAAACATGTAGTTCATTATCTGGGTGTATTGGGTTTACAGGTGTGTTATGCTGCTGCATGTAAGAATTCTATAGGCCCATATCAGTACATACTGTATGACTAGGAAACATTCTTGACTCTTGGAAAAGATCCTGCTCACACAGGAGTGAATATGGGAACAGGCTTCCTCCACAGACAGTGAAGAATGAGCAGAAAGCAACATACTGGCACAATATAGAAGAGATAAGCGCAGAGTTCTATCCCTCCCCATCCTAGTTAAATTTTACTTCGTATGCCTCGTTGTCACCTTCCCCTCAGCTAACAATGATCTGCTCTATGTTTTCGTTGATCGTGCCTTTTGATCTCCCGTTTTCACACCTTCCCCTTCCATATCTCTCGTTTCCCTCTCCCCTGACTCTCAGTCTGAAGGGTCTCAATGCGAAACGTCACCCATTCCATCTCCCCGGAGATGCTGCCTGTCCCGCTGAGTTACTCCAGCAATTTGTGTCTATCTTCGGTATAAACCAGCACCTGCAGTTCCTTCCTACGCAGGGCGGATCACATAACGGTGTGTCTCAGTTTCAGGCAGAGAGCTTTGCACCGTTTTAAGGGAAAGTGTTTGAATAGTGAATGTGGGAGCCGGAATGGGAAACGTAGGATAGGCGAGGAATATCATAGGAATATCATAGCAGCCTGACAGGGTTATGTTACTAAACAGTGACCTGTGACCTGGGATCAAATCCCACATCACCCAAGGGAAAGTCAATAAAGAGGAATGACAATTAAAGTCCATAATGGGGCAATCTAGGATTGATAAGAATATGGAGGAAGGTTTCCAAGTCGGATCAGATTAAGATTAATTCAAGGCTAGATAATGGGAGTCATTCTTTTCACTGTATCTCGCAGCACGTTACAATATTAAACCTAAACTGAATGTTTAACGAATTTTAAACAGGAGATAACAGGTGGAATTCCCTCCTTCTGTGCAGCCTCAAAACTTCTGTCTAATTATCTTTTGTTTCTAGTTGGAATCAGCTCTCTATGTCCTTGCCATTGTGGGATGGGGTGGGGGTGGGGGTGGGGATAGGGGCGGCCGGGGAGGGTGAGGCCAGACTCGGAGAAGCAACTTTTTTAGCTTAGAGATACAGCGCAGAAACAGGCCCTAACACTATCCTACCCACACTAGGGACAATTTACATTTACACCTAGCCAATTAACCTACAAACCTGTACGTCTTTGGAGTGTGGACGGCGGAAACCGAAGATCTGGGAGAAAATCCACGCAGGTCACAGGGAGAACGTACAAACTCCGTACAGACAAGCATCGAATAGTCAGGATCGAACCTGGGTCCCTGCTGCTGTAAGGCAGCAACTCTACTGCTGCGCCACCGTGCCACCAACAATCATTTGCATATATTTTTTTAAATAGTATCAAGAGATGCAAATATTGTATTTCCAGGAACTTGAGGTCAGGGCTTCCTTCTTGAAAATAAGCCAGTTCCCAAATTCAAAGTTTAGTTTGAAGGCTTAGTCAATTAAAACCATCTGTGGTACTAGGATTCGCAGTTTAACTTATTTCTTTATTCTAGAAAAAGGATAGTTAAAGTGAACCATGAAGGTCATCATAACCTTATAATACTTTGATAAAGGGCTGATTTCATGTGTTGATGAGGTGGCCACAGAAGTTCGTTGAGGCCAGTTCGTTGGCTATATTTAAGAGGGAGTTAGATGTGGCCCTTGTGGCTAAAGGGATCAGGGGGTATGGAGAGAAGGCAGGTACAGGATACTGAGTTGGATGATCAGCCATGATCATATTGAATGGCGGTGCAGGCTCAAGGGCCGAATGGCCTACTCCTGCACCTAGTTTCTATGTTTCTATGTCCCTAATGTCCTGGCCGAGATTTTGTTTGTTTAAACTTTAGAGATACAGCACGGAAACAGGCCCTTCGGCCCACCGAGGCTGTGCCAACAGGCGATCACCCTGTACACTCGTACTATCCTACACACTAGTGACAATTTACAATGTCCTTTTTACATAAACCAATTAACCTACAAACCTGTACGTCTTTGGAGTGTGGGAGGAAACCGTATAGGGTTGCCAACGTTCTCACTCCCAAATAGGGGACAAAAGGTCAAAATAAGGGACAAATTCCCGACAGCAATTCGTTGACCGACTCGGCCGTGGCTAGGTGAAGATGAGTTGGCCCCGGGTGCTGGACTGCACACAAAGCCCAGTCGGCAGGCCAGCTGAGGGGTTTTGGCCTGTGCGACGTCGCGCGCAAAGTCCGGCGCCCCATCCAAAAAAGATGGTAAAACGATGATAAAAGAAACACTGTTAGCCATTTGCTGGGTGAGAACAAGAAGCTGGTTCGACTGGGTAGGGGAGGGATGGAGAGAGGAATGCAGGAGTTACATGGTTAGAGAAACTTATATTCATGGAGGCATTAGGTGCTAGCGTGCTCTCCCGCCCCACTGAATGTGTGCCAGAGGTGAAGATCAGAAGGTGCCGTGCGTTCCACCAGTGAATAATTAACCACACATGCAGAAGCAGGTTGTTTCACAACAAGCCGATGACAACAGGATTTGGGTGAGGTGAAATATTTAGGGAGGAACTGCAGATGCTGGTTTGCACCAAAGATAGACACAAAATGCTGGAGTAACTCAGCGGGTCAGGCAGCATCTCTGGAGAATAGTAGATGTCATTTTGAGTCGAGACCCTTCCTCAAACAGAGAACTCTCAGTCTGAACGATGGTTTCGACCCGAAACGTCAGCCTGACCCGCTGAGTTACACCAGCATTTTGTGTCTGTCAAGGGGGGAAGAGAAGATTTACGAGGATGTTGCCAGGACTGAAGAGCTATAGGGAAAGGTTGAGCAGGCTGGGACTCTAGTCCTTGGAGTGCAGGAGGATGAGGGGTGCACCACTGTGCTGTCTGTCGCTAACTGCCCATCCTAACCCATTGAGCAATAGACAATAGACAATAGGTGCAGGAGTAGGCCATTCGGCCCTTCGAGCCAGCACCGCCATTCAATGTGATCATGGCTGATCATCCCCAATCAGTCCCCCGTTCCTGCCCCTTCCCCATATCCCCTGACTTCGCCATCTTTAAGAGCCCTATCCAGCTTTCTCTTGAAAGCATCCAGAAAACCGGCCTCCACCGCCCTCTGAGGCAGAGAATTCCACTCACTCACAACTCTCTGTGAGAAAAAGTGTTTCCTCGTCTCCGTTCAAAATGGCTTACCCCTTATTCTTAAACTGTTGCCCCTAGTTCTGGACTCCCCCAACATCGGGAACATTCCAGACGTCCACTCCAGCTCACCCCCACTGCCGCTCCTCTCACCCCAACATACACAATGGTGACGGAGGGCAGCCATGCTTTGTGTGCTGGACCCAGAGGACGATACCCTCATCCCATGCAATCACTCCTCTCTTCTAAATCCCTCTCGTTTGGGCTTGGCTTGATTTTATTCATGTGTGGCACACAAGCAAAAGCTTTTCCCTGCATCTCGGTACACGTGGCAATAATAAACCTCACCCAAAGGTGTCGGGGGTTACGGGGAGAAGGCAGGAGAATGGGGTTAGGAGGGGGAGATAGATCAGCCATGATTGAATGGTGGAGCAGACTTGATGGGCCGATTAAATATGCGTGTCAGAGGTTATGGGGAGAAGGCAGGAGAATGGGGTAAGGAGGGAGAGATAGATCAGCCATGATTGAATGGCGGAGTAGACTTGATGGGCTGAATGGCCTAATTCTGCTCCTATCACTTATGACCTTATGCCACTCCTAGAACTTATGAATATTAAAAAAATACTTTTGTTCCTTCCACCACTCCATCTCTTTGCTCCTTAAAACTAATTTGACGGCTTTATCCCAGTTCTAACGAAAGGCCTTTAAGCTGAATCAATAACCCCTTTTCTCTCTCCGCAGATGCTGCCTGACCTGCTGAGTGTTTCCAACAATGTTTGCTTCAGTTTCCGAATGCTCGTTTGTGTTTCCAATGAGGGGAACACTGCAGGAAGATACTTGTCTAAATCTAGCGTCACATTCACTAAATAACCAGCCAGTGACTACAATGTCTAAATCGCCAGAATACCTGAGGCCAGGAGGACAGGTTTAATGTAATCGGGGTGAAACAGGTGGATTATGTGTATCAGTGGTCCAAAGCGGGTCTTCATGGTGTATGGGAACTCGAGCACCCACTGTGCGACCTTTCTCATCCCTTCCTCATTTTGATTAACCTTCGTCCGAAAGAGCAAACAACACGTTAGAAGCAGGAGACAGCGGAGCGGAACGCAACACACGGGCATGGGGGAGCAGGGGGAGGGAAGGCAGGGAGGGGAACGGCAGGCTGGACAGACACACGAGGACACTCAACGAGGCCGAGGGGTGGGAGGGGCAGGGTCGGGGGGTTTATGGGGGGAGATCCTGAACCAAAGTGGATAGTGGCACCAATCGCGACTCCACCCCACCCCTACACTCCTACAACCTGTGAACTCCTATCAGAACGGGTGTCAAGGGCTATGGGGCGAAGGCAGGAAAATGGGATTAGGAGGCAGAGATCGACCATGATCGAAAGGCGGAGTGGACTCGACGGGCCAAATTCTACTTGTGAGAGAAAAATACTCTCCACCCAAAACGTGGGTGCGGTTTACAGAGTGGTAACGGGGTCCCCCATGGTCCACAGCAATGTTCGGGTTAGGTCATCGGTTTGTGGGCAGTGGGATAATCGCAGCAGGTCTGTGCCAAGGGAGAATCTTGCCTAAGGTAGTGCTAGGCCTGGCGGCCATTTTGTGCCTGGATAGTGTGGTGGGTCCCACTGCGCCACGCGCCTCACTCTCCGTCCCGACACCTCCCCCTGGTGGTGGGGGACAGGATAAATGTGGATCTGGATGTAGTACGCTGAAAAGCTCTAGTGGAGAGCATCACTCAGCACTAAATATCCATCATTGCTCCCTGTATCTGGGCCCCACCAGGTCCCCGGCATTGGGAGACTGTGAACCGTCAGACTTCCTACCATCCCAAGGTGCCCCATGAACCAGTTTTGCTTCGGAGGGCCGTCAAAGCATTTCAGCCTCCTGGAATTCTGGCGGAAGTTCCTGAGCAGGACCGCAAGCTCGAGCAGGGACTTGATGGCGAAGATGAGGAGCAGGGTGGCCACAGCGCTCCACAGGCAGCTTCTCATCGAGGTGAAGTCCAAGGGCAGGAAGCCCAGAACCCGGTCCAGCCCCAGCAGCATCTGTCGGGGAGACACAGAAACACACTGAGTCAGCCAGACCCTCAAACCTCCCTTACACACCCACTGCAGCAATCCCCCAGCCTCAGGCCCACACATCAAGGGCAGCACAACGATAGAGCTGCTGCCTTAGACAATAGACAATAGACAATAGGTGCAGGAGTAGGCCATTCGGCCCTTCGAGCCAGCGATGATCAATGTGATCATAGCTGATCATCCCCAATCAGTACCCCGTTCCTGCCTTCTCCCCATATCCCCTGACTCAGCTATCTTTAAGAGCCCTATCTAGCTCTCTCTTGAAAGTATCCAGAGAACCCGCCTCCACCTAAGACAGAGAATTCCACAGACTCACCACTCTCTGTGAAAAAAAGTGTTTCCTCGTCTCCGTTCTAAATGGCTTACCCTTTATTCTTAAACTGTGGCCCCTGGTTCTGGACTCCCCCAACATCGGGAACATGTTTCTCCTATCAAAAGCAAAGTCCATGTACTCTGAGGCTATGACCTCTAGTCCTAGACTCTCCCACTAAGAAAAGACCCTCCCCACACCCACTCTATGCAGACCATCATGGAGTAAGGAGCCCCCTTTGATTGTCACCCCAGACCCTGCCTCCCCATCCACCAGCGCACAGTGGTTACAGTGTGAACCATCTCCAAGGAACACTGTGGCTGGGACTTTGAAAATGGCATCAAGTACTGGCAACTGGCATATGGACTCAGTGGGCTGTTTCTATAGAGTCAATACTTAATCTGGGGCTGGACATGTGTATGACAATAATTTTAATGAACTGTTTGCAAAATAAGAGTTTCACTGTACTTTGGTACGTGCGATAATAAGGAGCCGATGAAGCTGTGGGTTGTGCTGTAATCCCTCACCCAGCACAACCCACAGGAAATAAAGGCAGTTCCTCATTTGTAATGTGTTTCCCAACAATACTTGTCAAACTATATTCCGAATCCGGGCACAAATCTGGCTACGAAATTTGAACACATTACACCAATTCTTAAATCCTTACATTGGCTCCCTGTATGTCAGAGAATTGATTTCAAAATCCTGCTGCTCACCTATAAATCACTACATGGTTTAGGACCAAAGTATATCACTGACATGCTTCACTATATAAGCCTTCTAGACCGCTAAGAGCTTCTGAGACCAATCTGTTAGTGATTCCCAGAGTAAATACAAAACATGGGAAAGCAGGATTTAGTTACTATGCAACAAATAGATGGAATAAACTTCCTGAAGATTTAAGACTTGCCTCAACTTTGACCACTTTTAAAACAAGACTGAAAGCTTTTATGTTTACTTTAGCTTTCAGCTAAATCTTAACTACATTGCACTTTTAACTTTTGCACTTTTTATAATGCATTTTTAATTTTGCTTTCTTTTCTTTTCATTCTTCTATTTTATTTCATTTTATTATTTCATTTTATTGTATGACATGTTTTTATGTGAAGCACTTTGAGTCTGCCTCGTGTATGAAATGTGCTATATAAATAAAGTTGCCTTGCCTTGCCTATGAATCAGAAAGGAAATTGTGACACAGGCACAGAAGGAAGATTAAAATTGATCATGTACAACTCTACAGTGAGTGAATAGAGTGAGACAAATAGAATAGGAGACGGCAATAATGCTGGAATCAGTTCAGAATTACACATTGGTGCAATGATAAAGGAAGCACATTAACCTCTCCTACCTTGGAGGTTGAGTAGTGTCATAGAGTGATACAGTGTGGAAACAGGCCCTTCGGCCAAACCTGCCCACACCGGCCAACATGTCACAGCTACACTGGTCCATATCCCTCCAAACCTGTCCTATCCATGAACCAGTCTAACTGTTTCTTAAACAATGGGATAGTCCCAGCCTCAACTACCTCCTCTGGCAGCTTGTTCCATACACCCACCACCCTTTGTGTGAAAATGTTACCCCTTCTTCTTCTTGCGTATGGCGTGCACAGCCTAAATTTGTAGGACAACTTGTTCTATTTGATCTTATTTGATTGTGCACGCCAGGTTGATTTCATTCCTCGAAACAGGGTGGACCACGTGAAGGTTACAATCTCCCACCCCAAGTTACCCCCCAGATTCCTATTAAATCTTTTCACCTTCACCTTAAACCTATGTCCTCTGGTCCTCGATTCACCTACTGTGGGCAAGGGGCTCTGTGCATCTACCCGATCTATTCCTCTCATGATTTTTATAATCTGAGAAGGTACAAACTCCTTACAGACAGCACCCGTAGTCAGGATCAAACCTGGGTCTCTGGCGCTGTAAGGCAGCAACTCTACCGCTGCACCTCCGTGCAGGTACACGGACAAATACTCGCTTGTACTTTTATATGTGGACAGTGGAGATCGTATTGACTGGTTGCATAACGGCCTGACTCAGCAACTCAAACACCCAGGAACATAGAAGATTACAAAAGGTGGTGAACCCAGTCCATCACGGGTTCTGACCCCCCCACCATCGAAGGGATCTACAGGAGTCGCTGCCTCAAAAAGCCAGCCAGCATCATCAGAGACCCACACCACCCTGGCCACACTCTCATTTCACTCCTATCATCGGGAAGAAGGTACAAAAGTCTGAAAAAAGTGACCTCCAGGTTAAAAAACAACCCCGTAAACCAGGTTTAAGGTTAGCTTTTTCCCCACGACAATCATGTTCTTGAAAACCACAAACACTAAATAAACCTGGAAATATGGATTGGCTTGGTTGCAGGAAGGACTTTGAGCTTTTGGCATTGGAGTTATTCATTTATTGATCTTTTGGTTTATCATATGTTATCTATGAATATTGTGTATAGAGGTCTGTTATGCTGCTGGGGAACTCTTAGTTTCATCGTTCCGTTGTCGGCACATCTGACAATAGAACACTCGTAACCTTTGTCTCGAGTGACATTTTACATACTTCTTGGTCTTGTGAAATGCGCAACTTACAATGTTAGAAATTACACTGCTGTAGTAATAATTCATGTGTTATAGACCTTAATTAAAGCTTGATTGCTTTGGTGATTTGAGGTATACACAGTGTCTACACACAACACTAAAGTTTGATTAGTACGGGTGCCAAGGGTTATGGGGAGAAGGCAGGAGAATGGGGTTGAGGGGGAAAGATAGATCACCCATGATTGAATGGTGGAGTAGATTTGATGGGCCGAATGGCATTCTACTCCTATGACTTCTAACTTCTACAGGTGCACAGTAGAGAGCATGCTGACCGGTTGCATCGTGGCTTGGTTCGGCAATTTGAGCGCCCTGGAGAGGAAAAGACTACAAAAAGTAGTAAACACTGCCCAGTCCATCATCGGCTCTGACCTCCCTTCCATCGAGGGGATCTATCGCAGTCGTTGCCTCAAGAAGGCTGGCAGTATCATCAAGGACTCACACCATCCTGGCCACACACTCATCTCCCCGCTACCTTCAGGTAGAAGGTACAGGGGCCTGAAGACTGCAACGACCAGGTTCAGGAATAGTTACTTCCCCACAGCCATCAGGCTATTAAACTTGGCTCAGACAAAACTCTGAACTTTAATAGCCCATTATCTGTTATTTGCACTTTATCAGTTTATTTATTCATGTGTGTATTTACGTATATAATGATATATGGACACACTGATCTGTTTTGTAGTCAATGCCTACTATACTATATGCCTATCTAGATATTGAACAAATAACACAGGATGTCTTTAGGTGCATGGAGAAGAGAATTCCCTAAGATAGACACAAATGCTGGAGTAACTCAGCGGGACAGGCAGCATCACTGGATAGAAAGAGTGGGTGACGTTTCGGGTCGAGACCCTTCTACAGACTGAAGGTCACGGGAAAGGGAAACGAGAGATATAGACGATGATGTAGAGAGATAAAGAACAATGAATGTAAGATATGCGAAAAAGTAACGATGATGAAGGAAACAGGCCATTGTTAGCTGTTTCTGGGTGAGAACAAGAAGCTGGCGTGACTTGGGTGGGGGAGGGATGGAGAGGGAGGGAATGCAGGGGTAACTTGAAGTTAGAGAACTCCAAATCCATATCACAGGGTTGTAATCTGCCCAAGCAAAATATGAGATGCTATTCCTCCAATTTGCGCTGGGCCTCACTCTGACAATGGAGGAGGCCTAGGACAGAAAGGTCAGTGTGGGAATGGGAAGGGGAATTAAAGTGTTTAGCAACCGGGTGATCAGGTAGGTCCAGGCGGAGTGAGTGAAGAATTCCCTGGTGTACGACTTTGTGAACATGACTGTGGTATAGAAGTCTTGCACAAGTACACAGCCTTGTATAAGACAAATTAGGGTGGCACAGCGGTAAAGCTACTGCCTTACAGCGCCAGAGACCCGGGTTTGATCCTGACTACGGGTGCTGTCTATACAGAGTTTGCACGTTCTCCCTGTGACCCTGTGGGTTTTCTCCGGGTGATCCGGTTTCCTCCCACACTCCAAAGGCGTACAGGTTTGTAGGCTAATTGGCTTGGTAAAATTGTAAATTGTCCTTTGTGTGTGAAGGATAGTGTTAGTGTGCGGGGGTCGCTGGTCAACGTGGACTTGGTGGCCTGAAGGGCTTGTTTCCACGATGTATCTCGAAACTAAACTAAACGCATAAATATGTGGGTGCGGCTTTGATCTTTTCTCAACGGGCAAGGGAGAGAAGGGTCGCCAAACCAGTTCCAGGGGAATGTGTGTTTGCTCCATGAGGTGAGATTGAGTAGACAAGCCCATACACCCCAGGGTACAGAACATGTTGGCAATCCTAGTCATGATGTTAAAATTGGTATTAATTTATTATTGTGTAGGAAGGAACGGCAGATGCTGGTTTACACTGAGAATAGACACAAAATGCTGGAGTGACTCAGCAGGTCAGGCAACATCTCTGGAGAAACCGAATAAGTGATGTTTCTTCAGCCAAAGGTTTCGACCCGAAAGGTCATCTATTAATTTCTCCGGAGATGCAGCCTGAGTTACTCCAACACTTTGTGTCTTTCATTTGGGCAGCACAGTGGCGCAGCGGTAAAGTTGCTGCCTTACAGCGCTCACAGCGCCCAGAGACCCGGGTTCGATCCCCACTACAGGTGCTGTCTGTATGGAGTTTGTACGTTCTCCCCGTGACCACGTGGGTTTCTCTGAGATCTTCGGTTTCACCCCACACTCCAAAGACGTATAAGTTTGTAGGTTAATTGACTTGCTATCAATGTAAAATTGTCCCTGGTATGTGTAGGATAGTGTTAATGTGCGGGGATCACTGGTCGGAGCGGACTGTCGGTGCGGACTCAGTGGGCGGAAGGGCCTGTTTCCGCACTGATCTCTAATCTAAACTAAGCTAAATTAGTTTATTAATCTTGTGTGTACTGAGATATAATGAGAAAAGTTGTTTGCATGGTATCCAGGCAGATCATAAATATATAATCAGTCATAGTATACAAGATGGGGCAAAAAAGAAAGGAAACGAAGAACAGAATAGTGTTACAGCTGGAGAAAGGGCAGATAAAAAAAGTGCAAGGGCCACAATGAGGTAGGTTGGGAGATCGGCTACACTCTTAGCTAAAGAGAGGTCCATTCAGTCCGCTATCAGTACACTGTGCTTTCAAGCTTTTGCATGTTCTGCCCGACGGGAGATGGGAGAAGAGGGAATGACGGGGGTGTGAATGCTGACATATGACACTGCGGGGGTTGGAATCTTGATTGTTGTTGGAGGATTTGGATAGGTTTATATCAGGAAATGTTGAGAGCAATATGAGCAAAGAGGTCCTTCTGCAGTTGTACGGGGCCCTAGTGAGACCACACCTGGAGTATTGTGTGCAGTTTTGGTCTCCACATTTGAGGAAGGACATTCTTGCTATTAAGGGAGTGCAACGTAGGTTCACAAGGTTAATTCCCGGGATGGCGGGACTGTCATATGCTGATAGAATGGACTGGCTGGGCCTGTATACTCTGGAATTTAGAAGGATGAGAGGAAATCTTATTGAAACATACAAGATTATTAAGGGGTTGGACACACTAGAGGCAGGAAACTTGTTGGGGGAATCCAGAACCAGGGGCCACAGTATAAGAATTAGGGGTAGGCCATTTAGAACGGAGATGGGGAAAAACTTTTTGTGAATCTGTGGAATTCTCTGCCTCTGAAGGCAATGGAGGCCAATTCTCTGGAGGCGGAATCCGGGCATATGGCGAGAAGGCAGGAACGGGGTACTGATTGGGGATGATCAGCCATGATCATATTGAATGGCAGTGCTGGCTCGAAGGGCCGAATGGCCTACTCTTGCACCTATTGTCTATTGTCTATTGTCTCTAAATGGAACTAGCTTAGAAGGACATCATGGCCAGCATGGACAAGTTGGGCTGAAAGGCTTGTTTCCTTATTTTGCGACTATATGGCTTTATGACCTGATTGCAGGAGTAACAAAGTCTAATACAGGTATACAGAGCTTTGCTGAGATCACACCTGGAGCATTGTGGCTCTGGCTTTGATCCCCATTACTCACTGGGCAAGGAAGCAAAGGGTCACCAAACCAACTCCCGAGATGGCGGGTCAGTTCCATAAGGAGAGATTAAAAAAGAAGTCTCGAGCCGAACCATCACGCATTCCTTCTCTCCAGAGATGCTGCCTGTCCCACTGAGTTACTCCAGTATTTTGTGTCTATCTTCGGTTGAAACCAGCATCTGCAGTTCCTTCCTACACAAGCCAATATTCCCCAGAGTGCAGAAATATAAGAGGCAATCTTGGTACGAGTTAAGATATTGGTATTGGTTTGTGGGTGTCACGTGGGGTGCAATGCAAAGCAAAGTAGGATGCAATGCAAAGTTTGTTTGCATGTTATCTCTGCAAATCATCTGATTACAATCAAACAATGTATGATTACAACAGATGAGGCAAAAAGGGAAAGGAAGCAAAGTGCAGAATATTGTTTTACTATTACAGAGAAAGTGCAGTTAAAAGTCAAGGGCCACAAAGTGATAGGTTCCAAAGGTTCACTGTGACACTAGTCTCCGAACATTACGAGACAAAGCACTAACATTACGAGAGAATGCACTAACGTTACGAGTGCATGTACGGTCTTACAAATACACACCCAGCAAAGTTACAAATAATGACACCAACTCTGTTCAAAAGACAAATGACCCAGTGACAGTGGCACAAGCGTTAGAGCGTTAGAGACCCATGTTCGATCCTGACTACGGGTGCTGTCTGTGCAGAGTTTGCACGTTTTGCCTGTGCAATCGCGTGGGTTTTCACCCGGTGCTCCGGTTTCATGTTCATAAGTTATAGGAGCAGAATTAGGCCATTCGGCCCATCAAGTCTACCGCCATTCAATCATGGCTGATCTATCTCTCCCTCTCACCACCATTCTCCTGCCTACTCCCCATAACCCCTGGCACCCTTGCTAATCGAGTTCCACCCCCACATTCAAAAGAAGTGCTGGTTTGCAGGTGAAGTGGTTACTGTAAATTTACCCTAGTCCGTAGTATCGAACTAGTGTACGGGTGATCGCTGATCGGCACCGACTCAGCTTGTTTCCACACAGTATCTCTCAACTAAACTAAAGACAATAGACAATAGACAATAGGTGCAGGAGTAGGCCATTTGGCCCTTCGAGCCAGCACCGCCATTCAATGTGATCATGGCCGATCATCCACAAACAGTACCCCGTTCCTGCCTTCTCCCCATATCCCCTGACTCCGCTATTTTTAAGAACCCTATCTAGCTCTCTTGAAAGCATCCAGATAATCTGCCTCCACCGCCCTCTGAGGCAGAGAATTCCACAGACTCACAACTCTCTGTGAGAAAAAGTGTTTCCTCGTCTCCGTTCTAAATGGCTTACCCCTTGTTCTTAAACTGTGGCCCCTGGTTCTGGACTCCCCCAACATCGGGAACATGTTTCCCTGCCTTTAGCGTGTCCAAGCTCTTAACAATATTATATGGTTCAATGAAATACCCTCTCATCCTTCTAAACTCCAGAGTATACAAGCCCAGCTAAACTAAAGCTAGCCCAACTCTCTGGTCTTTTAACCCACCACCATGACGTCACATACCATCCTTATGTGAATCTGCTGAGTCATACTGTTCCCAAAACATTGTGACCTGTGGGTTGAAACTAAACTGGCTTCTCTTTACTGTCAAGTTTGTCTACATTTTCTGCGAGTACCAACACAAAACATTTGAAGTCACAGATAACTGCAGATTTTGGAATTTTTAGTTTAGTTTAGAAATACTAGGAAACAGGCCCTTCGGCCCACTGAGTCTGTACCCACCAGCGATCCCCACGCACTTACACTATCCTACCCATACTAAGTTAGATAGTTAGATAGAGTTCTAGGGGCTAGTGGAGTCGAGGGATAAGGGGAGAAGGCAGGCACGGATTATTGATAAGGGACAATCAGCCATGGTCACAATGAATGGCGGTGCTGGCTCGAAGGGCCGAATGGCCTCCTCCTGCACCTATTTTCTATGTTTCTATGTTTCTAAGGACAATTTATATTTATACCAAGCCAATTAACCTGCAAACCAGTACGTCCTTGGTGTGTGGGAGGAAACCGAAGATCTCAGAGAAAACCCACGCAGGTCACGGGGAGAAGGTACAAACTCCGTACAGACAGCGCCCGTAGTCAGGATCGAACCCGAGTCTCTGGCGCCGAGAGGGAGTAGCTCTACCACTACGCCACCATGCCGTCTTGTTAAATAAAGAACAAACCGCTGGAAGGGCTCAGTGGGTCAGGCAGCATCAGTGGAGGGAAATGGACAGGTGATGTTTTCGGGTCAGGACTGATGAATGATCCTGACCTGAAATGTCACCTGTCCATTTCTGTCTGCAGATGCTGCCTGACCTGTTGTGTTCTTGAGCTTTAGGCTTTAGGATTAGGCCGTAAATTATGCAACATTTATCATTCTTATGTAATTGGACAGGCTAGATGCAGGAAAACTGTTCCCCATGTTCGAGGGGGGGGGGGGGGGGGGGGGGGGAGTCCAGAACCTGGGGTCACAGTTTAACAATGAGGAGTAGGCCTCATTCATTGAGGGGAAACTTTTTCATCCAGAGAGATGTGAATCTGTGGAATTATCTGCCACAAAAGGCAGTGGAAGCCAATTCACTGGATGTTTTCAAGAGAGAGTTAGATTTAGCTCTTAGGGCTAATGGAATCAAGGGATATGGGGGGAAAGCAGGAACAGAGTACTGATTTTGGATGATCAGCCATGATCATATTGAATGGTGGCGCTGGATCGAAGGGCCTCCTGCACCTATTTTCTAAATTTCTAACATTTGACTGCTGCCACCCACTGCTTGTTTACCGTAAGACACGCTAACGCGACTTTCTAACACCAACGACTGCTGTTGATATATGAAACCCTCAGGGACAGACACAAAGCGCTGGAGTGATTAACCCAGCGGGACAGGCAGCATTTCTAGAGAGGAGTGGGTGACATTTCGGGGCGAGACTCTTCATTCAGACTGGTTTGTTTAGATGTAAGAGGCTGGTTTCTGACTGGGCGCTGTGGATCTTAATATGAGAGGTTGTCCTACCTTGGGCAGTGTCGGCAACAGCTCCCCTCGGCGATGGGTCCCAGGTCAGGTCAGGGCAGGAGAGACGGCGTTGGTCTGCCAGCCCCGGTCTGAGAGTCGGTCGGCGGGGCAGCGGAGACTGGGCGACACCTCACAGCTCCGGCGGCCGTTCGGGCCGCGCCTATCCCGCTGCCTGGCCCCTCCCCTACCGCCCTCCCATTGGCCGGACGTGTAATTGACGGTGCGCTCGTACAAATGGGTGGGAGTAGGCGGTCCCGTAGCCCGGGATAGACCGGGCTAAACCCGGGATAGGACATGGTGTTTAGCGGGACTGCCCGGGGTAGGGACAGCTCGGGATAGGGACAGCCCGGGATAGGGACAGCTCGGGATAGGGACAGCTCGGGATAGGGACAGCCCGGGATAGGGACAAGGTGTAGCGGGATTACCCGGGATAGGGACAGCCCGGGATAGGGACAGCCCGGGACTGGGACAAGGCAGGACAGGGACAAGGTGTAGCGTGATTACCCGGGATAGGGACAGCTCGGGATAGGGACAAGGTGTAGCGGGATTACCCGGGATAGGGACAGCCCGGGATAGGGACAGCCCGGGATAGGGACAGCCGGGATAGAGACAGCTCGGGATAGGGACAGCCGGGATAGGGACAAGGTGTAGCGGGATTACCCGGGATAGGGACAGCCCGGGATAGGGACAGCCCGGGACTGGGACAAGGCAGGACAGGGACATGGTGTAGCGGGTTTACCCGGGATAGGGACAGCTCGGGATAGGGACAAGGCAGGGCAGGGACAAGGTGTAGCGGGATTACCCGGGACAGACGGAGAACGCGATAACCCGGGTCTGGGACAACCCGGCACAGGGACAGATGGTCCGGGACAATATGTAGCGGGACAACCTGAAATAAACACAGCCCGGGAATGGGACAGGCGGAGCGGGATAAACCGGGACAACAGGATAACCCAGGATAGGGTCAAGGTGTGGCAGGATAGCCCAGGATAGGGACAAGGTGTAACAGGTTAACCCGGGATAGGGATAGGGGCAGCCCGGGATTGGGACAGATGGTCCGGGACAAAGTGTAGAGGGATAACCCGAGATTAGGACATGCTGTACCTGGTTAAACTGGGATTAGAACCAGCGGAGCAGGATACCCCGGGACGAGGACAAGCGGAGGGGATAGCACGGGGTCGGAACAAGGCGACAGACATAAAATGCTGGAGTAACTCAGCGGGACAGGCAGTATCTCTGGAGTCAGAGGAAAGGGAAAGGAAATGAAACGTACAACAAATAATTAAAGGATATGCAAAAATACAGATCAAATCCAGCACAATGATTAAGGAAATGTTGAGCCCACAATGGTCCATTGTCGACTGTGGGGAACAGTGAAACTCAGCAGGACGACTTGGGTGGGGGAGGGACAAGAGGGAGGGGATGCAAGGGTTACTTGAAGTTAGGGAAATCTAGATTCATGCCACTGGGGTGCAAACTGCTGTGGAGCAAGTCTGGGTTAAGGGATTGGACAGGCTAGATGCAGGAAAAATGTTCCCGATGTTGGGGGGGGAGTCCAGAACCAGGGGGTCGCGGTTTAAGAATAAGGGGTAGTCCATTTAGGACTGGGATATGGAAAAACATTTGAATCTGTGGAATTCTCTGCCACAGAAGGCAGTGGAGGCCAATTCACTGGATATATTTAAGAGAGAGTTAGATACTCAGAGTCAAGGGATATGGGGAATGACAGGAACGGGGTACTGATTCTTGATGATCAGCAGTGATCGTATTGAATGGCGATGTTGGCTCGAAGGGCCAAATGGCCTACTTCTGCTCCTATTGTCTATTGTGTTATTCCATTTATTTCCTTCCAATCTGGCTCTCCAATTGTCTGGAGCTCTGTGTATGAAGAAACTGCAGATGCTGCTTTAAAACCGAAGATAGACACAAAATGCTGGAGTAACTCAGCTGGACAGGCAGCATCTCTGGAGAGAAGAAATGGGTGACATTTCGGGTCGAGACCCTTCTTCAGCTGAAGAAAGGCCTGTCCCAGCATTTTGTGTGTCTCCCTGTTCCCCCTTGCCCCTACATGTGTAATGACTGAGCATGTTTTGAATCCCTTCTTATGTTTGCCATCTGTCTATACACCATTTCCTTCTTTCAATTAATTTCTCACTTCTCCTCTGAACTTCCTGTAGTCAATCAGCTTCCCATTTCTGACCAGCCTAAAATTTGTTATATATTCTTTTGTTGCACCCAATCTTTTTGGTCAGCTCTACGTTTAATTTAACTTTGTCCCTTCTAGGGAATGATAACTGAAACCTGTCGTAATTTAATCTGTCACCCTTTTCTTTCATTTTCGTCGGTCACCTCCGCCTTTTTCTATCCAGTGATGACCCCCCCTCTCTCATTTCCACTGGTCCCCCTCCTCTTTGGACTCACCCGCTGTCTGAAGAAGGGTTCCGACTTGAAATGTCACCCATCCTTTTTCTCCAGAGATTCTGCATGACCCGTTGAGTTACGCCAGCACTCTGTGTGTATCGAGTCATAGAGTGATACAGCATGGAAACAGGCCCTTTGGCCCAACTTGCCCACACCGACCAACATGCCGCAGCTACAATAGTCGCACCTGCCCAGATCACTCCAAACCAGCATCTGCAGTTCCTTCCTACACTATCCATGTACCTGTCTAACTGTTTCTTAAATGTTGCGATAGTCCCAGCCTCAACTACCTCCTCTGGCAGCTTGTTCCATACACCCACCACCCTTTTGGTGAGAAAGTTACCCCTCAGATTCCTATTAAATCTTTTCACCTTCACCTTGAACCTGTGTCCTCTGGTCCTCGATTCACCTACTCTGGGCAAGAGGATCATAAAAATAGCGGAGTCAGGGGATATAGGGAGAAGGCAGGAACGGGGTACTGATTGGGAATGATCAGCCATGATCACATTGAATGGCGGTGCTGGCTCGAAGGGCCGAATGGCCTACTCCTGCACCTATTGTCTATTGACTCTGTGCATCTGAGATGCTTGTGCTAAATTTACTTATTTAGAAATAGTCCATGGCTTTATTCCTTCTGAAGATAGACACAAAATGCTGGAGTAACTCAGCGGGTCAGGCAGCATCTCTGGACAAAAGGGATAGGTAACGTTTCGGGTCGAGATCCTTCTTCAGACTCTATTCCTTCTGGCCTGGTTGATTTCCTTGAAGCAAATCCAGGAATACCCTCTTCCTCATCCGACCTAATCAGATACATTCTCGTGACGACCCTTGAGAGATTCCTTTACCTCGCTGTTCCTTGCTATCATGATCTATCGTGATCTATATTTGACCATTGGAGCCTCTATTTTCATTACCTGCTCATGGCTTTTGCATGTCTCGAATATCCTTGGAACTTTTCTCAGCAATGACTATCCCACCATCAGGTGATTTATAGTACAGCCCCAGAGGTTCAATAGTTCAACAATTCAATAGTTTTATTGGAGAATAGTTTTTTTATTGTGTACCAAAGTACAGTGAAATTCCATATTTTTGTATAAAGATCAGGAAGTTAATTGCCGTATATCATTACAAATACATAACCTGATCTCTCAGTGGCTCAGCACCTCAACTCCCCCTCCCATTCCAAATCCGACTTTTCTGTCCTGGGCCTCCTCCATGGCCAGAGTGAGTCCCACCACAAATTGGAGGAGCAACACCTCATATTTCGCTTGGGTAGCAGTATGAACATTGACTTCTCCAATTTCAGGTAGTCCTTGTTTTCTCCCTCCTTCCCCTCCCCTTCCCAGCTCTCCCACACAGCCCACTGTCTCCACCTCTTCCTTTCTTCTTGCCCCCCCCCCCCACCCCCACATCAGTCTGAAGAAGGGTCTCGACCCGAAACGTCGCCTATTCTTTCGCTCCATAGATGCTGCCTCGCCCGCTGAGTTTCTCCAGCATTTTTGTCTACCTACCACACATAAGTACAATCTCTGATTAAATATCGAATGCCAAAACCTGGCGACGACACTATCCTATACCCAAGGGACAATATTTACATTTACCAAGCCAATTAACCTGCAAACCTGTGGAGTGTGGGCGGAAACCGAAGATCTCGGAGAAAACTCATGCAGGTCACAGGGAGAACGTACAGACTCTGTACAGAGAGCACCCGTAGTCGGGATCGAACCTGGGTCTCCGGCGCTGCATTCGCTGTAAGGCAGCAATTCTACCGCTGCGCCACCGTGACCGCCCTGTCTCTCAGTCCTCCACAACAATGTATACGCTCCACCCAAATGCTGCTTCCTTTGAGTCAAGAGAGGGTCAAGAGTGTTTTATTGTCACATGTCCCAGATAGAACTATTACATTCGTATTTGCAGCAGCACAACATAATATATAAACATAGTTCACTGTAAATATAATAATTAACGAGAGAGAAGAAAAAAGTTCAGTGTGTACAAATTTGGTCGCCAAATTATAGGAAAGATGTCAACAAAATAGAGAGAGTACAGAGGAGACTTACTAGAATGTTGCCTGGGTTTCAGCAACTAAGTTACAGCGAAAGGTTGAACAAGTTAGGTCTTTATTCTTTGGAGCGCAGAAGGTTAAGGGGGGACTTGATAGAGGTCTTTAAAATTATGAGAGGGATAGACAGAGTTGACGTGGATAAGCTTTTTCCATTGAGAGTAGGGAAGATTCAAATAAGAGGACATGATTTGAGAATTAAGGGACAAAAGTTTAGGGGGAACATGAGGGGGAACTTCTTTACTCAGAGAGTGGTGGCTGTGTGGAATAAGCTTCCAGTGGAAGTGGTGGAGGCAGGTTTCGATTTTATAATTTAAAAATAAATTGGATAGGTATATGGATGGGAAAGGAATGGAGGGTTATGGTCTGAGTGCAGGTAGATGGGACTAGGTGAGAGTAAGTGTTCGGCACGGACTAGAAGGGCCGAGATGGCCTGTTTCTGTGCTGTAATTGTTATATGATTATATATATACATATACTTACAAGTACACATATATATAGATCACACACATACGTACACAGAAGTGCTGCCCACCCCCAAATGTTGCCCAGTATATCTTTATATTAGGAAGTATTTTTTCTTTCACATAATGTATCCATGCAGAATGGTGAGATGGTCAGAGTGCCAGGCTCAGGGAAATGCTGGGAAGAGGTGAATAAGGACTGATATCCAAAGACTTTTCCACAACCATCCGGAACTCACCCCGTGTGGTGAGTCGCACGTCTGGTGAATAATCTAATCTTCCAATACAATTTGAACTAACAGCAATTAAACTGTAGATACAAGGAGCTGCAGGTGCTGGAATCTTGACTGAAATACAAAGTGCTGGAGTAACTCAGTGGGTCAGCCAGCCACTGTGGAGGGAATGGACAGAAGATGTTTCTGTCCATTCTGTCTAGATGCAGGAAGATTGTTCCCGATGTTGGGGAAGTCCAGAACAAGGGGTCACAGTTTAAGGATAAGGGGGAAATCTTTTAGGACTGAGATGAGAAAAACATTTTTTACACAGAGAGTGGTAAATCTCTGGAATTCTCTGCCACAGAAGGTAGTTGAGGCCTGTTCATTGGCTATATTTAAGAGGGAGTTGGATGTGGCCCTTGTGGCTAAAGGGATCAGGGGGTATGGAGAGAAGGCAGGTACAGGATACTGAGTTGGATGATCAGCCATGATCATATTGAATGGCGGTGCAGGCTCGAAGGGCCGAATGGCCTACTCCTGCACCTATTTTCTATGTTTCTATGTTTCAGGTCGAGACCCTTCTTCAGAATCTGATGATTAAACTGAGGGTCACTTTAAGATGGACATTAGATGTTTATTAATTTGAGCAAAGTTTGCAAACTAGTGCATAGTTGGCGGCACAGTGGTAGAGTTGCTGTCTCACAGCACCAGAGACCCGGTTTTGATACTGACTATGTACGGGTGCTGTCTGTATGCCAACGTGGGTTTTCTCCGGGTGCTCCGGTTTCCTCCCACACTCCAAAGACGTGCAGGTTTGTAGGTTAATTGGCTTCTGTAAATTGTGTGTCGGATGGAACTAGTGTACAAGTGATCGCTGGTCGGCACGGACTCAGTAGGCCGAAGAGCCTGCAGTAGGCCGAAGAGCCTGTTTCCACGATGTATTTCTGAACTAAACTAAATGATATTTGACCTAATTCTAAATGTGATTTCCCTATAACTGTTCCTGACAACTTTTAACACAAGTAGGTCTAACAGCGCCCCTTGCTGGTCAGAGACAGACCTGCGACTCAGATCAGTCAAACTCTTAAAATGGATTCCCAAATCAGATGGTAGTCCATTCACAAACTGCGAACAAACTTGAGGGTCTCAGCAGAAAACGTCTCGCATTCCTTTTCTCCAGAGATGCTGTCTGTTCCGCTGAGTTACTCCAGCTTTTTGTGTCTATCTTCAACTTGAATTGATATTTTAGCAGAGGAGCATGTCTTAGAGTGACGGTGATCGGAGTGGGTCAGTTTAATGTCTCGTCTGAGAGACGCCATCTTCTTCATAACGACACAAAGTTGTTGGCAAAGGTTCGATACCCAAGCACTGTGATGGATTCAGAGGAAGGTTATGAGAATGATCCCAGGGTTAACATATGATGAGCGTTTGATTGCACTGGGCCTGTACTCACTGGAGTTTAGAAGGATGAGGGGAGACTTTATTGAAACTTACCAAATAATGAAAGGCTTGGATAGAATGGATGTGGAGAGGATGTTTCCATTAGAGGGACAGTCCAGGACCAGAGGGCACAGCCTCAGAGTATAAGGACGTATCTTTAGAATGGAGATGAGGAGGAATTTCTTTAGCCAGAGGGTGGTGAATCTGTGGAATTCATTGCTTGAGGAGGCCAAGTCATTGAGTATTTTTAAAGTGGAGATAATAGGATCTTCATTAGTAAGGGTGTCAGGGGTTATGGGGAGATGGCAGGAAAATGTGGTTGAGAGGGGAAAATATATCATGGTGATAGAATGGTGGAGCAGACTCTATGGGCCGAATGGCCTAATTGTGCTCCTATATCTTATGGTCTTATGGACTCTGATCCCAGAGCTGGAAGTGGGAGTAGAGTAGTGTATTGTTGGACCAATCAAGTCATCGATGTTTACAATCCAGGAAGAAGGGTCTCGACCTGGAACGTCACCCATTCCTTATTCTCCAGAGATGCTGCCTGGCCCGCTGAGTTACTCCAGCACTTTGTGCCTATCTTCGGTACAAACCATCATCTCCAGTAGCTTGTCACACCAGGGGGAATTTAAAAGCCATCTCACTGATCAAAAAATAAAATTTAATCTCAGATGGTCTTCAAATCCGGAGAAATGTCAGGATCAGGACAAGTAACTTGAAGTTGAAATTTCATACAAATATGCAACATGGAACAGCACAGCACAGGAAGAGGCCCTTTAGCCCACAACGTCTGTGCCAAACATGATGCCAAGTTAAACCAACACCATCTGCCTGTGTATGATTCATGTTCCTCCATCCTCTGTATGTTCATGTCTAAAATAAAATCAGAGAATGACGGGAACATTATGACCTGCTGGATGTTTAGCCTAATTGGACAATAGTGACCAACATGTGCTATGTAAGCTAGTCGCATTTCCGGCGCTTGGCACATACTCTTCTAAATCTGATGTACCTATTCAAGTGTCTTTTAAATACTGTGTGGGGATGACTTAGAGTCATACAGTGTGGAAACAGACCCTTCGGCCCAACTTGCCCAGCTGACCAACATGCCACGTTATTCCCTTATCTAAACATTATTCCCTTATCGTGTCCCTTATCATGTATCTGTAATTAAGAATAAGGGGTAAGCCATTTAGAACGGAGACGAGGAAACACTTTTTCTCACAGAGAGTGGTGAGTCTGTGGGATTCTCTGCCTCAGAGGGCGGTGGAGGCCGGTTCTCTGGATGCTTTCAAGAGAGAGCTAGATAGGGCTCTTAAAAATAGCGGAGTCAGGGGATGTGAGGAGAAGGCAGGAACGGGGTACTGATTGGGGATGGTACACAAAAATGCTGGAGAAACTCAGCGGGTGCAGCAGCATCTATGGAGCGAAGGAAATAGGCAACGTTTCAGGCCGAAACCCTTCTTCAGATTGAATAATATCAGACTGAATAATATCAGTCTGAAGAAGGGTTTCGGCCCGAAACGTCGCCTATTTCCTTCGCTCCATAGATGCTGCTGCACCCGCTGAGTTTCTCCAGCATTTTTGTGTACCTTCGATCTTCCAGCATCTGCAGTTCCTTCTTGAACACAATACTGATTGGGGATGATCAGCCATGATCACATTGAACGACGGTGCTGGCTCGAAGGGCCGAATGGCCTACTCCTGCACCTATTGTCTATTGTCTATTAACGGGTGAGCAAGTTCTGTTTTCTCTCTGTTGAAGTGAGGAACTGCAGATACTGGTTTACAAAAAAAACACAAAGTGCTGGAGTAACTCAGTAGGTCAGACAGTATTTCTGGAGATCATAAAGTCTGAAGAAGGCTCCCAACACAAAACGTCACCCATCCATGTTCTCCAGAGATCCTGCCTGACCTGCTGAGTTACTCCAGTACTTTGTGTCATTGGACTTTAGAGAAACAATGACCCTTCAGCCCACCCAGTCCGAGTTGACCAGCGATCACCCCGCACACTAACAGTATCCTACGCACTAAGAACAGTTTATTATTTTTACCAAAGCCAATTAATCTACAAACCTGTATGTCTTTGGAGTGTGGGAGGAAACCGGAGGAACCCACGCAGGTTAGAGGGAGAACATACAAACTCTGCATAGACAGCACCCATAGTCGGGATGGAAGCCGGGTCTCTGGCGCTGTAAGGCAGCAACTCTCCCGCTGCGCCTCTACACTGGTACACTGTGTCTTTCCTCATTCTAATCCAGTTAGAGTTTGTGCAGTAGAATTGAAGGAGTCTCTTGTTCAACTTGATCCTGAGCTGCAATAATAAATGACCACAATCAAGGGGGTAGGCTGGGGCTCTGGTGGAGCCTGCCTGTTGGACCGCAGTGTTACTCCACAAACAGAAGCTCACTGTTTGCGCTGGCACCGAGCTTTAAACCATGTGAAATTCCTGGGCTTTTAACCAAACATAAGATGTAATATTCTCCTGTTTCCAGGAAGTTTAAATTATTTGTTTTAAAACCTCATTGCTTTCTGCTTGGATTGAAAGGTTGCAAGTATGGGCCTCTGGTGCAGTGACGTGAGTGGATAAGGTAGTCATAAATGCTGGAGAAACTCAGCGGATGAGGCACTATCTATGGAGCGAAGGAATAGGTGACGTTTCGGGTTGAAACCCTTCTTCAGTTGCAGAGCAATTTTCACTGTTCACTGTCGGCCTGTTAAGTTTCACTCTTTGTATCACTCTTCCCCACTGTCAACAATGGACCATTGTGGGCTCTACCTTTCCCTGATCATTGCTGCTGGCTTTGATTTGTCCTTTTTATGCCTTTCATTCATTTTTTCATTGTACCTCTTCATATTTCTAATTTGACCCTCAGTCTGAAGGAGGATCTCGACGCGAAACGTCACCTAATCCTTTTCCCCAGAGATGCTGGCAAAGTTACTCTAGCATTTTGTGTCTATCATCAGAGATATTTCCCCTGTTTTTATCCATTCCACCCCCACCTTCTTCACAACATAAAGATAACTTGTTTTGTTTCTCCTGGAAACAACGAACTGCTGGTGATAGTTTACAAAAAAAGACACAAAGTACTGGAGTAACTCAGTGGGTCAGGCAGTATCTCTGTAGAACATGGATACATGACATTTCGTGACGGGTCTGGATAATTTGTAAAAATATGTAATGATTTTTGTTTTAAAATCCAATAAATCAATAACTGTAACACTTTGCAAAAAATAACATCGTTACGGCAACCAAAGATGTCCATGGTTGCTGACAAAATGTTTGCACCGAAGATAGACACAAAATGGCGGAGTAACTCAGTGAGTCAGGCAGGCAGCATCTCTGGAGAGAAGGAATAGGTAACATTTTGGGTCAATAGCCAATAGTCAATAGATAATAGATGCAGGAGTAGGCCATTCGGCCCTTCGAGCCAGCACCGCCATTCAATGTGGTCATGGCTGATCATCCCCAATCAGTACCCCGTTCCTGCCTTCTCCCCGTATCCCCTGACTCCGCTATTTTTAAGAGCCCTATCTAGCTCTCTCTTGAAAGCATCCAGAGAACCTGCCTCCACTGCCCTCTGAGGCAGCGAATTCCACACTCACCACTCTCTGTGAGAAAAAATGTTTCCTTATCTTTGTTCTAAATGGCCTACTCCTTATTCTTAAACTGTGGCCCCAGGTTCTGGACTCCCCCCAACATCGGGAACATGTTTCCTGCCTCTAGCGTGTCCAAGCCCTTAACAATCTTATATGTTTCAATATCCTTCAAGGGTCTTGTTTCAAGGGTCTGAAGATCCTTCTTCAGACCCTTCTTCAGAAGTAGGGTCTCGACCTGAAATGTCACCTATTCCTTTTCTCAGAGATGCTGCCTGACGCACTGAGTTACTCCAGCGTTTTGTCTCTATCTTCATAGTTGCTGAGGTTAGTGTTGTGCAGTGTGGAGTAATTTGGGAAGATGCTTGTTGTATTTTAACCTGGAGATCAGTCTTCAGGCTGCTGCATCATCTTCCCGATGGTAGGAGTGAAATGAGAGCGTGGCCAGGCTGGTGTGGGTCTTTGATGTTATTGACTGCCTTGTCGAGACTGCATCTCCTATAGATCCCTTCAATGGCGGGGTAGTTAGTACCTGTGATGGACCAGGCAATGTCCACCACTCTCTGGAAATCTCTTTGTTACTGGGCGTTCGAGTTGCCGAACCAGAGCATGTTGCAACCAGTCAGCATGCCCTTTTACCGAGCACCTGTAAACATTTGCTATAGTGGGGGGGGGGGGGGGGGGGCACAGTGGCACAGTGGTAGAGTTGCGGCGTTATGGGCCTGTCCCACTTGCCGATTTTTTAGGCGACTGTCATAGTCGTAGCAGGTCGCCGAAAAACCAGCGACAACCCACGTCATCCTAGTGACAACCTACGACAGCCCCTACGTCAGGAGAAGTCAAGCTACGCTCATTGGCGTCAAAGCCACTCTCGCCAAAAAAATTTCAACATGTTAAAAATTTAGCGGTGGCCAGAAAGACGCTACGACTTTTTGCGCGACTGAGGAGACTTCTCCCAACGACCACTGGCGACAAACTAGTCGACTATAGTTGCCTAAAAAAATCGCCTAAGTGGGACAGGCTCCAGAGACCCATGTTCAATCCTGACTATGGATGCTGTCTGTACAGAGTTTGTACATTCTCACTGTGACCGCGTGGGTTTTCTCCAGGTGCTCCGGTTTCATCCCACATTCCAAAGATGTTGAGTTATGCAGGTTAATTCCCTTTGATAAAAATGGAAAATTGTCCCTAGTATGTAGGATAGTGGGGATCGCTGGTCAGTGGGCCGAAGGGCCTGTTTCCGTGCTGGATCTCTAAAAATTAAACTAAAGCATTGACCGACCATCTACTTTCTCCACTGGCAACACTGTAGATAGTGGCCACACATAGTCCTTGAGAAGACACAGATCCATCTTCATGCCAAGGACTTCGCCCGCATCCCAACCCAGCCTATTCCATGTTTTTGAGAAGATTTCCAATGCCACGGGCAACATTTAATGTTCATTCCCAATGGCCACAAGGAAAGTCTCACAGGTGAGGTTGGAGTCAAATAAAAGCATGGACCTGGCCACAGGGATCGGGACTTCTCCACCAATGTGGGAAGGCAGTACACAATGCCTCGAAATGTCACGACACATCTCCACAGAGGGATTAGTGGAACAAATGGGATTTCATACAAATCCAGTGGTTTTACGCTTGCCGATCACTGCCATAGGCTTTTTATTCCCAGTTTATTAAATTACTTAAAGAAAAAATCCTTTAATACCAAATGATTCAAACTCAAGTATCTGGATAATATCACCCAGACTTCTAAATACTAGTCAGTTGACATATTACAATGCTGGAGGAGGCTATTCGGCCCTTTGAGTCTATTCTGGCTCCAACCCCATGAATCGCATTCCCCTTACTTCACTGCATTACTATCACTTGTAATGGTGGTGTTCAATTAAATAGATAGTTTAGTTTATTATCACATCTACCGTGGTATAATGAAAAGCTTTTTTTAGTTTAGAGATACAGCGCGTAAACAGGCCCTTCGGCCCACCGAGTCCATGCCATCCAGCGATCCCCGCACACTAACACTATCCTACACATACTAGGGACAATTTACAATTATACCAAGCCAATGATTCTACAAACCTGTAAATCTTTGGAGTGTGGGGGGAAACTGGAGCACCCGGAGAAATCCCACGCAGATCACGGGGAAGAACGTACAGACTCCGTACAGACAGCTCCTGTAGTCAGGATCGAACCCGGGTCTCTGGTGCTGTGATATTGGGGATACGGTGGTGAGGCAGGGGGCGGGGATGGGGGGGGAGGGGGGTAACCGGGCGGTTGCCAGGTACAGTGGCAGGCAGGAGACAGGGAGGGAAGATAGGACTGAACTTTTGTAACTTTGGTGGCAGGGAGGGGCCATTCTCACAGCGCCACACTGTGTGTGGGGTTGAGTTAATGTGCTGGTCGGTACGGACTCGGTGGGCCGAAGGGCCTGTTACCATGCTGCATCTCTAAACTAAACGTACCAGAAACGTGGGGACACTTGTGTCCAGCCTAGGTGAGGTCTGCTGTATGAATTAACCGGGTTGTAGACAAACAAAGCATTTCATTGTCCCTAGATACATGTGACAATTGAGTATAATTGAATCATTGAATTTTTGAATTGAATCATAGAATCATTGAACTGATTCATTGAATCATTGATTAAGTCGCTACTAATGGTTGGTCTGAGGGCACTCCTGTGCTGATGATTAGGAATGATGTGAGGAATGACTCCAGTCTTTGCCTTCTGATGCCAAGTGACTTCATAAGGTCATAATTTCTAGGAGCAGAATTGGGTCATTTGTCCCATCAAGTCTACTCCGCCATTCAATCATGGCTGATCTATCTCTCCCTCTCAACCCTGCGCAGGTTTTCTCCCAGATCTTCGGTTTCCTCCCACACTCCAAAGACGTACAGGTTTGTAGGTTAATTGGCTTGGTGTAAATGTTAAATTGTCCCCAGTGTGTGTAGGGTAATGTTAATGTGCGGGGATCGCTGGTTAGTGCAGACTTGGTGGGCCGAAGGGCCTGTTTATTGTCATGTGTCCCTGATAGGACAATGAAATTCTTG